>NC_141755.1:87534797-87856985 GCF_982258835.1 Parasteatoda tepidariorum | reverse complement strand
AAAAGGAAAAACACCAGGATAGTAAAATGCTTATTTGTCTTAGAAATTATCTTTTAAGCCTTATCTGGGCAAAAACGAAATTTGTTGTGAATATGAAGAAGATAAATGCAAAAGCTGTAATTCAAATATTATACCTAATTCATATTATAATATTTTTAAATTACGTTATCTCATTAATTAACAATGAAATTGTCATGACAAAATGTGCAAAATAAAATAATTGCAATACAATAGAAAAAACTGAACTAGATAGGGAGAGATTTCTGTATCATAATCTGTCGCAGAATAATCGCTAAGTCTCGGCAACTTCTGGGCAGCAGCCAACGAGAAAGTTAAAAAGAGCAACACAGAAAGGGACCAACTCGAAAGGTTTAACTTGTAGCCTACCCCAGGCTACATAATTTCTTTGTAAAGAAATTGCAAGTTTAAAATCTATTTGGCAGCTTAGAAATTATAGTTGGCATGACAGATCACGATACGAAAATATCCTCTAGATCAGTAACCAGATAGATAATAGAACACAAAAAACAACTTATTTCACATTTTTCATATAAATCTATATATATAGATTATATATATATATAGATTATATATATAAATATACACATATATATATAATCTATATATATAGATGATATACATATATATATAATCCATATATATAGTTAAATTAATACAAATATAATATTTTAATATCTAAGACAGTTCTGAGATTCATTAAAAAAGCGTTTTACATCACATTTGACCCGTTGAGAATAGGTTTGAGGGTCTCAGACTTAAATACTAACAGAAAAATATTATAAAATATAAACAGAAAGAAAATTAATAACTTCAATTTAACTCACTATCAAGATAATGTTCTAAATATGCAGCTTTAGTCGTCATATTAGAAATTTATTCAGGAGATTTCTTAAAACAAATTTTTAAGGAAAACTCTGAAACTATAACTCGCAAGTGCTATGTTAAACTACCTACATATGTTCTACTGTTAAAACAATAATATCATTAAAAGCGAATGAAACAACTTAATAACACAGTTTACAAAACTGTGGTGAAATTTATAAATGGCTTGATTCGAAATTAATTAGTTTAAGATTGCTCGAAACTAACGAGTAAAAAATTATCAAAACAAAAGCAGCTTGTCAAATCGTTGTGTGATAAGAAGCATCCGGCTACCTATTTTTTCACTATTGAACATAAAGGAAGCTTAATCTGGAATATTACATTTAGTAAGCTAAAAGCTAACAAGACACCTTTTTTGTGAAAATTTCTATTTTATTTATTTGGTTACGAGCTTAGCAGAAATAAGTTACTAAAAGCTTACTCCCAAAACAATATAAATAAAGAAAATTTTCTTAATTATTTACAAATGGACCCAAAATATATTCCTCATGCTATTAAATCTAGTGATCAACTTTCAGATACCATGGGCCACTTGAAATTAGGGTTTTCAGCTAACCGTGACCCAAAATTATACAAAAGTAATTTAATTAAATTTTAACTGTTGTGACTCACCCTATTGCTCATCTAAATAATTTGCACCAGTGTCTCAAAGTTAAAGAATATCTGACTCCTTTATAAATAATATCTTAATTATCTCATCTCCTTTTCAATTATTCATCAGGGGGCATAACGGGGACTGATAGCCTATTATCATCATTCTGTAACTATTAAAATATGCTTGCACTGCAGTTCTGAGGGTGTGGTTTGCAAGGCATATTTTTAATTCTTGCCGGAATTTTAATTTTTTTATTGTATTGAAAACAACCATACATATTTAAGAAATCAGTGATTATGTGTATTTTTATCTGAGTCTTTTTTTTTTTTTTGTATTTTCTTTCAGATCTTGTCCCAGTCTGTAAAAAAAAAATTTTTTTTGAAGTTTTTTTTATCCCTCTGCCCGAAAATCATAAACACTTGTATTGATGCAGAAGTCTTCCCTAATATTTAAATAAATATTATTTTTAATTCTGTAATTTTTATTTGCATGAAGTTTTTTTTTTTTTATACAGATCCCCTAGAAATATTGAGACTGTTGTCTTTTTATTCCTTTTCATATATACTGCCTATCATATACTGTATCATATCATGTACAGTATATTTTCATATACTGTAATAGAACCTAAAATCAGAAGCAAGATTTGGTACTTTTCCATTTCGTTGGCGCAGGCGATAAAGTCACCAATGCAAAATTACCCAGAGCAAGTAAATTCAACTTTTTTTTTAAGTAACCACTATTTTAATGTATAATAATTCAAAAACTAAATAGCGTTGCTGAATTCACTTCAAACCAAACAACCAAAATAGAAAAATACTGCAACTATCTATACTAAAAATTATTAAGACTATGAATATTACCTGTCCTCTGCAAATACCCCTCCTGAGTAACTTATTTCATGTTCAAAACATTGTAGCTTTTATTGTAGAAACTTTTATTTTTACATTGACATAAAAATACAAAAAATTATTAATTGCTACATATGCTATTTTTGCTGTATAACATTTTATTTCATCTACACATATTAAAAGATAAAAGTGTTATATCATTGTAGATTTAATTTAATCCTCACACAATTATCCTGAATGTACAGGTAGTATTATGAATATTTATTTTTAGTTTTTCTCAGCCCTAAATGTTTTTTCACACTTGAGTAATTTAAAATATTTATGGAAAACTTTTACTGCATTAATGTGCATGATATTAGGTTATATATATAAAATGATGATGATGATGCAATGCTTTTATTTCTTTTCAACTTCTAAATTTAATCTTTTCTCTTAAGTGCAATTCTAGTATAAGGTGCATACAGGATTTGACAAAATCTATTTTTTCACAAAATTCCTGATTCCTTCTTTGTATATTATAGGGCATCTTAATTTCCTTTTCTTTGTAAACTTATTAAATTAACATTTTAATTTGAGGTCGTTGCTATAATAATACATAATTTTGGTACTGGCAATAATTTTCAAAATTGTCACAAGGATAGTGCTGTATGCTAAGATTGTACCATTTTAAAACACCTTTATATTATTTAAGTTGTAACGAATTCATGTTTCAGGTGACACAGAGAAATTGAAATTGTTGAATGCTAGTGGTGGTATGCTTAATGAAGAAACCTGTTCAAACTACAAGGATTATTTTAAGTTAGTAATATTTTCTTCATATCTTAAATTTTATAATAAGAACTGCTGTATTGCAATGGCTTCCAAATATTACACAACTTATCATGTTTAAACATTGCAAAAACTGTAAATCGCTATTTACGAATTTACTAGCCAAGCTTATAGATGTAACAATAATAAATAGGCTAATATTAATGCTTAAAATTTTTGTTTAATTTGACATTGCTGTGATAAGAATGTACTTTTTTAAAAATTATTGTATATGTTACCGGCAAAGTATGAAATCTCGCATTGTAAAGAATGACTAGGCATTGTGTAGAATGCCTAAAATTAGCTGGCAAAGTATGAAATGATTTATATTTCACACATTTCCTAGGCATTCTATAGATAGCCAAATGAGAAACCGGCAAAGTATAAAATACATCTCCGATTCGTTTCAAATATCACTTGGCAAGGCTCGGGACTTTTAATGCGTGGCTCGTGACTTTTTGACTAATAACAAATAATATTTTTTTACTGTGCTACATGGAAATGGAGGGATTTAATGAAATTTACATGGAAAAATTTAATGAAATGCAATTCAATTTTTAAGGTCAAGGGCCACTGCCCGGTATACATTTGCCCGATACTCCAAACACTGATGTTTTTTCTAATCTATCGTCAGTAAGTATTAAAATATCAAATAAATGTAATTATATCCACGAATAAATTAATATCAAATCGGATGTATTAAATATTTCGAACATTCACCAAAGCGACTATGTGATTGTCAACATTCACCGGTGAAAGTCAACAACCACCGATTTCACTCATTCACAGTAACATGCACATCATTTACATAATAACCTCATCAGGATGTTTATTTCATACTTTGCCTAAATAGCATCCGACATTGTATAGAATGCCTAGACATTCTATACAATACCTAGGCAAAGTAAGTAATACTTCTCAAATTTCATACTTTGCCTAAGAAGGTCAGGCATTCTATACAATGCCTAGTCATTCTATACAATGCAGGCATTTCGTACTTTGCCGGTAACATATATATTTCCAAATATGCATAGAATAGCAATTGAAAAAAAAAGCCTAAAAATAGCAATTGAAAACAAAACATAAAAATGACAATGTGAAAAGATTTTTCAAGACTTTCTTTTACTGTTCAATTTACCTCATAATATAGCAAAATGTTAGAACTTCAAAGGAACCAAGAAAGATAAGTGTGCTAGCTACAAAATTTAGATAGTTCTCAATGTTAGCATCTGATTTACTTTGACTTTTCACCAAGTTCATGATATCAGTCTGGACCGATAATTTGAAAGGCTTCAAAAATAGAAAAGGAAAAAATAAAACTAGGAAGGAAACAAATCTTTGGGACTTACAATATGTTTTTATTGATTACAAGTGTTGTATGAACAGTATGAAATTCTTGAAATAAGTAGGGTTTGTTAATATTAATTAACTCAATTTTTATAAATTGATTTTTTTTTTTAAAAAATGAAATCAATAATTTGAAAATTTACAAAACAATTTTTTATCAGATTGTTTAAATGTTATTATTAATTTTCATACTTAAATTTTTTTAAATCGATTTAATTACTTAAAAAAGCTAGCAAAAGTTATTGATATTATCTTCCAAAGAATAGAAAAAAGTAATAACCACTGCTATTTAATTTTCAAATTTGGCTATTCAAAACTCTTTCTTATTGCTTTAACAGGCAAACCAGTAGTCGAAAGAAGTTTGACTGTGTTGACAGTTTAAGTTTGACAGTGTTGATTTTCATTGCCTAAAATGTTTATGTATTTAATTTGAAGCAATTCAAAATCATAGATTTTTGTCTATAGATTTACATTTAGACATAATCTATAGGTAGTCAATGATAGATAATATACAGACATACTTTGCCTTCTTAATTATTAAATGAAATAATTAATCAGGAGTTTTAAGATTGACCTTTCTGATTTCTGTGCCCAAAAATGTGCATGTAAGAAGAATCTGGTTTTTGCTTCTTACAGACGTGATTTCCAAAGGAGTCATTTATTAAATAAAAATTCTTTTTTATATTTTTCTATGTCTAAAAGATGTGTTTTTCATACCTTTATTATTTAATTTAATAGTAGTTTATTAATATCATTATAGCATCAGCCTCATCATCGAAGATAAAGTTTCCCGTTTTGGAACCTTTTTATTAATGGTCCATCCTGAAATGAATTTATTTTTCTTGAAGATGCAGGTACATTTTTTTTTTATTCTCTCTCTTATTATTTGTGTTCAAAACTTCTGAAAAATTATACTAATATTTCAAAACTTTTCCAATAGATTTAAATTATTCTTTATTACTGTATTATGAGTTCAGCTTTTAAAAGTAGTGAAAAATATCAATCTTATTCTACTGATAGAATGTAGTATTGTTAATGTTTTTTAATTGAATTTTTTTGTTCTATCTGTAATTTAAACTTAATTAAAAGCATTAAGTTCATTGTTATCTATTTTTATATGAATTTAAAGGTCACTAAGAAAACTCTTAAATGGTGATATTTTTTTATAAAGGAAATATAGATACAAATATTTTAATTAATATTGTTTTATTTCTTCAATATTCTGTATGTTTAAAATACATAAAATCATGTTTTTAAATGTTAAAGATTCCTTTATTTGTTCAAGAGTTGTGTGATATTAATTATAAATATTTGTAATTAATATTCCACAGATAAATATAATATCCTGCATTAATATCTCAAATATTTGTAATTAATTTCCCATAATTTTAGTATATTGAATGGATCTTATTTTCTGACTTTTATATTTTATTTTATATCAAAAAGTTTTTGTCAAGAATGTTTGTGTTTTACTACTTTTTTGTTTCTAACTATAAAAATTAAAACACATTTAAAACCCCAGTGAGGTAAAATTTTGTAGTGGTGCGAGAAATTAATGAATTCAAACTGTTAAAAAAAATTTAAAATATATGTCTGAATATTATGTGTCTATCTTAAATTATTGTTTAATTTCTATTTTGCTGTTTTTAATGTGAAACATTTGCTCTTTGACAATGGAATATCAGTTAGCATATTTAGTTTATGTGATTTAATTCTTGTTTATAAATATGAAATTGTACTTTTGGTATGTTATCTGAATGTATCATATTGATTGAAGGTGGAACAAGATTTAGGCATTCCTACTTCTTCTCAAAAATGGATTTTTTGCAATGAACTAGTTGAAAATGATCATTTGACATTAAATGACTGTGGGATTCTTCCAAATTCTTCTATGTTTTTATATGTTGACTCTTGCAAAGACAAAATGAAATGTTCTCAAAAACAAAGTCAAGACTCTAATAAGCAATATAATTCTAAAACCAATCTCTTAAAAAATTATAACTATTTGAAACCTGATTCAAGTGACAAAACAGATTTAAAGGGACTGAAGCGCAATCAGGTGAATGTTTTAAGACATTGTGAAATAAATAACATTTCTGTTGAATCGACAGGTTTGCAGAAACAAAAGCATGATGCTGCAATTGAAGACTGGTTAGTGTCTGTCCATTTACCTCAGCACTCATTTGGTAATAAAGAGGAAATTGACTTTCAGAAATTGAAGTATGGTGCTGCAGTTAAAAATATTGTGCCCGTTAATTTAACACAGACCTTTTTATGTAATAAAGCTGAAATTGGTTTTCAGAAATTAAAGTATGGTGATGTCATTAAAGCTGAGACTGTTCAATCACCTCAGCACTCTTCTAATAATGAAGCTGAAATCGATGAACATAATTTTTCAAATTTGTCTAGCTTAAATATAGAAAAAGGGCAGATTATGACACCTAATTGTTCATCTACTCCGTCTCTACGAACTAAAATTAAGAAAACATTTAGTTTGGAAAATCTAGAAAGAGAACATGTGAAATCATTGTATGCTGAAGAGTTTCCCGCAATAGTCACACCTAGAAAATCCAGTTTACAAAGCTCTAGAAACTTCATAGAAAAAATAAAAGCTGTCAAAGGGTTAAAAAGCAATATAAGTTTAGGCATCTCACATGGTCCTTTGAGAGAAAATTCTAAAACAATTTCTTCTTCGCTTATTTGTGAGCAGAGTAAAGATGTCAGTCGCACTGACTCAACTCAACACTTATTTCCTACTGATGAAACACAAATATCTTTTTCTAAAAATATAAATTCAGCTGATATAAGCCCAGAGAATTGTGCAAAGGAAAAACTGGATTCATTTTCAAAATGTATTTCTGAAGAACTAACCGAAGCTGAAAGGCATGGCACAACTTTCCCTAATTTATCGCAGAATTCAGTTGAACAACCTGGTAAATCTCTCACTGAAGAAGAAAAACTTTTAGAGCATAACTTGACTCTTATTTCAATTGATAATTTCGATAATCAAGATAATTCTAAGGGCAAATATCAAAATACATTACAAAGTTGTATTTTAGAAAATCAAACATTGCGTACTTCTGCTACCAATTTATTGGAAGATGTTATTTATATCGATTCTACGTCAACAAATCAAAATGAGCTGGAAAGTAAGTTTTTTTAGATGTTGCATATCAATAACGCATGAAGCTTGTGTGCGTGAAATGCAATAACCATCTACTATATTCTTCCCCTTCCTATTAACATAATTATTTCAAATTTAGATTTATATGGGATGTTTGCTTTTGAGGTACCTAATTTTAATTATTTATTTGAATATCTGAACACAATATTTTTGTTACGCAAATTGTATTTTTCGGTTTATCAAACATATTTTGAGCATCGCTCGAAGGAATGTTGCATGTGGAATGCTGGATATGAAACAAAATTTTCTTTAAAAAGGCAGCAAAATATATAAATTTTGCGCTTGAAATAACAATATGATGATAAGCCAAATTTTCAAATTGTTCAGAGGAGTGTTATTGGTAAAAAAAATAAATAAAGTACAACAACTTCCCTTTAAGCAATGAGAGATATTTTTGAGTATTGTGTTGTTAGATAGTGACAATTCCAGAAACTTGTGAATTATCTAAGTGGAAACAATGTTAGGTAACAGTTTGAAACAATCTGTAGAAAAAAGTGGTTATCACTATATTGTTCCAATCCATTCATTTATAGTATCGATAATAAAACATAGCTGTCTTTTTGTTAAACAGGTTGATTCACCACAGTGATTGCAAACTTGGATGATAGGTAGAGCATATCATAAAGGGTTGAGAATTGTGCAGTAACTGGAAATGTCATTGTATGCCATTAGTGCTTCCTCCCTGTTATGGAGGAGTTACTCATCTGCGTTTGAACTGGTGCTTTTATTTAAAATAACTTAATTTGTGTTTTTTAATTACTATCATTAAAAATTGCACTTAAACGAGTCCAGCAGCTCTTTTATCATAATTTTCTGATATATCAACCAAATTGGCTACCTTTGTTAGCTACTAATCAATACCAGAGTTTATTGATTTAGGAGCCAAATTGAGGACTGTGCAAATTTTGTCAATAAACAGCAATAAAACAGCTAACTCTGGACTCAATGCAACTTTCAAAGATAATTATTTAAAAAAAAAAACACGAAATTAAGATTATTTTGATAAATAAAATGGAAAAGGGAATTGCCCCTAGTGACGAACAATGACATTTCTGGCTATGGATTGCTTAGCAAATCTTTACCCTTATCATGTACCCTGTATTTAATCATTCTGAATAGTGAATACGTGGCTCCCACGGGTCAGGGAAAACCTGGAAAAGTCAGGAAATTTTATTTTGTTTCTAAAAAGCAGGGAAAGCTACATTTTCTCGTAGAAACCTAGAAAATATCCAGAGTTAGAATTGTCAGTAACAGTAATAAGTTATTGAGATTCTAGTTAAATAGTTTTAACATCCATTACAAATATTTGTTGTTAAAATTTTCATATTTTAGTGAAGCTCTTCTACTCTTCCATCCTGATTCAAGGATATTTTTTTTTTGCTCCAGAATCAAATGTTTGACATTACAAATAAGAAAATCAAAATCTTCTGGTGAAAAATTGCATGGTTTAGATAAAGTATAGTCTGGATTTCCATTTGAAATTTTCCTGCTATACCTGGGAAAGACAGGGAATTTTTTTTCTTCTTCTTCTGAAATTGAGTTGGAACCCTGTGAATTGTGCTGTGTTGAATCGCTTTGAATAGTAAATTTCTTCCTTGAAGTGAATGTTATTACACTCCTACTAATAATAACTCAGTTTAAATTTTTGCTCCTAATCTTTGCCAGTGATTTCTCAATTTTTGATGCATGCATATTGAAAAATTTTTAAAAGTATAGTGACATTCATAAAATTTTGTCATATTTGAAATTTCTGAAAAGGTGAAGTAAGTATCGTGTTGACACTTGAGATAGTGTTTATTTGGGAATCCATTATGATGTTTTTCTTTTTTACCGAGTATACTGAAACAGTGCAAACAGTTTTGTGTATTGTAAGCACTTCATGTTTCCTTTATTTGGCTGAGCCGTATTTTTTTCAGCCTGCAAAATATATCCTTTGTTCAAAACAAACCTTTATCCACATTCTTCTTGCATTCACAAAGAAGGTAATATCAGTTAATCATCATCCTTTAAAAAGAAAGAAAAATTGGACTATAAAAATTATATTTGTGTTAATTGTTAGAACTGAGGGAAAAATAAATTGAAAAAATATTCTTTTCCTAATATTTGCTTATGTATTGCTAGATACATAAATGCAGACTTTTTTAACAAAATTTTTTGGCTGCATTAAACTATGTGTAAAACATTTACGGAAAATTAAAATTTTATTCATTAATACACATGTAAAAGAAAAGTAGTATTGTTAAAGCTTTACAGCATCTAATACTCCTTTTTTTTTAAATTACAGAAGTGTGTAAGTGAGTGGGCATTCAAACTTCAGGCAAAAGACAAATATAAAAAAAAAATGTTACCCCATTAGTGAATTAGTATTCCACATTAATACAAAAAAAAAAAACTTCTTTCACATAAGTAACTGTCTATTCAATTTTATACAGAAAATGGTTTTTTAGTTTTATTTAATTTTCAAATTAGTGAAATACAACTTCTTTGCTTGTGTACCCTTAACATAAATTCATCAGTTGCTTAAAATAAAAGAAATATCAATTAATACAAAAAAATATCAATTACAATAGGATATATATATATTTTTTTAAAAATTTACACATTAAATGTATACAAACTTAACTAGTACGCATTAAATGTATTATGTCATTGTCGCTTAGGATTTATTAGACAATATTTTTCTTTTATTCATTTACTAACTATTTATTAATATGTTTTTTCCAGCTCCTTCTGAAAGTGAAAACTCAGAAATTGAGAATAGTTTGGATTTGAACAATGCTGAACAACAAATGGTAATTGCAGTATCCATAATAATGAATTGCTTTTTGTTGATGTTTTAAAACATTTTTATTTTCGTTTTACTTTCTGTCGAAATTACTCATGTATATAGAATCCTAATTATTTCCAGTAAAAAAATAACTTTCTCTGTCTTAACCTGAGAGTAATTTCAGTTTAGGAGAAAGGGATTATGAATATAAATAACTTCGTAATAGGAAATTTGTAATACCATGAAATACATCTTAATTTGAATATTTTATTTTATAACTGTCGTTGAACAGCCGACCCTATTTTTGGGTATATGATTACTTTTGTTCAACTCCATAGCCTTGTATTTTTTAACACGATCCAGAATACAATGGAACTTCTGGCTCAAGTATTGGGTGAAATTTGCCTTTGTGGAGGACATTTTGATGGAGCTAACCTGCATTCGCATTACATTTAGAGGGACCTCCCATGGTTAACCTAACAGCAAGATTGGTCAACCACAGAGAATATTTCACTTCAGCACTGTGGTCGGAGCAAGCTGGATGCGGATTCCGTATCGACCAGTCATTGTTGGGATTCAAACCCAGTTCACCTCATTGGAAGGCGAACGCTCTATCTCCTAAGCCAACACTACTCCAATTTGAATATTATTGACATTAATATAGTTGAGACTCAGTTAACTCTCATATCTAAATTTCTGTGATGGTATTCTCAAAAAGCATTAATCCCTATTTGTTTTGTTTTTTTACCAACCCTCATGATTGTTTTGTTTCTTAATGTAAAGCTCATTATTTTATCAACACCTTAATTACTCAACTTAAAATGTATGTTGTTCCTTTAATAGATAAGTGTATAAGAGTTTAGTTCTTTTACCAGTAAAATTTTTTTCAAAGAGGCATGGAGAGTTCATTTATTTCCTGAAGGCAGGCAAGATTGTTTGCCTGTAAAATAAATGCCTGTAGAGAACACTGTCTGTATTCTTTTTAATTAATATTTAAATTGAGAATATGTGAGGCGAAGTGATTTTTTATTATTGTTGTCAAAAATTATAAAAAATGTATCTATACTCTAATTTTCAATTTATTTACTAGAATTGTTACAAATTGGAAGAGGAATTG
The DNA here is from genome assembly GCF_982258835.1 of Parasteatoda tepidariorum. Taxonomy (NCBI): domain Eukaryota; kingdom Metazoa; phylum Arthropoda; class Arachnida; order Araneae; family Theridiidae; genus Parasteatoda; species Parasteatoda tepidariorum. The sequence continues at coordinate 87,845,417 of NC_141755.1, read as the reverse complement.
GCTGAAAATTTTAAAATGTGGCAACAAATTGAAAACCTGAGTTTAGTGAAGAATGCTGAAAAATTTTCATGTCCTGTTTGCTTCCAGGATGTAGAGAGTGGTGAAGGTGTGGTTTTACATGAATGCCTCCACATGTTTTGTCTGTAAGTGTGCCTTCATGTTTCCTTAATAACTTTTGAAATACCTCTCTTCCATATCTTCAATCATTATTTATTTTTGAAAAATTAAATTCTTTATTAGTTCAAAATATGTTCCACTGTTCTTTCTATTACTGTTCAAAAACTATTGTTTATTGTTAGTAGTTCCTGTAAAAACCATACAACATACTGTAAAAGTAGTACCAGTGTGAGTTTTTTTTTTTTTTTTTTTTGGAATAAAATATTCTATTTCGATGGTGTTTCCTCATGTTGTACTCCTCTTCTTTGAAAATTTGCCCAAGCTTCAAATCTCATATTTAAGTTGATGTAAAAGAAAACTTTTTATTGGTAACATTTAATTTCTCTTTTGGTTTAACCAGTCATCTTAATTTATTTGTTACCATTGTCTTGGTGTAAGTTGACACTTGCTCAACATTGCTCTTTTTTCAACAAATTTAAATTTCTGTTCTAAAATGCATCTCAGATCAATGTTTCTATTTATGTGGCAGCACTTATTGTGTGATTTTCCAGAAGGCAAAAAAAGTCTACCTATGTTAGCTTCCTGCGCAAACTATATCTCTAGGACTTGGCGGAGAACTTGTATAACATGGGCACACAAAAACTACCCTGTGTCTACCAGCATGTAGTTACTGATTCGACAGTTGGACGTAAAAATATTTAAATTTAAAAAAAATGTAAATATAACTGAAAACAGGTAAAATTATTAATAGGTACACTGATGCTGAAAATGTACAGTGTATCACCACTGTATATCTTAATTTTGTGTTAAAATTTCTATATGTTTCAATAGATAATAAATAAATATATCATGAAAAGTGTTAAGTTTTGCACATGAACAACTTTAATTAATGTAAATAATTTAGAGACTGATCTTGCTTTACGACTCTTTTTTTATTATAAATTTTTTTAGTTTCTAATATACAACTATTTACTATCATTTAATGTTCCATGCCATAGTATGTAAATGGCAATCTTTGGAGTAAACTTTAAAGTCTTTTTTAAACCTTAATCTAACAGCAGGTAATGTTTTAAATAAATTTATATTTATATGAAACACAATAATGCATTATTTTTTTTTCTTATTTCAGTGATTGCCTGCAAAAGACAGTAGAATATTCTGAAGATATCATTGTTAATTGCCCTTTTCGTAATGAGGATTATTCTTGTCCAAGTAATCTGCAACATCGGGAAATAAAGGCTGTAAGTTAACTTCCTTTTTTTATCTTCATGTTTCTTTGTTAAACTAAAATCTTCCATTTATGCCTTGTGTTTTTTTAATACATTATCATTACTACATGTTTATTTCTGCATCTTACTGTAGTTTAAAACTGATTTAGCTAACTTTTTTCTCGGCACAAGTTGAAAAAAAAAACAATTTAATTTTCAGAGATTCCCGGATTTTAGAAATCTGGATTTTCAAGGTTATAATGTATTTGATATCTCTAAAGTATTAGGAATAGATTGCTACTAATTAATAATATGAATTTATTTTGAGTAAAATTATTTATTTATTTGTTGAAAACTATAATTAAGTCTTTTCAATCGTACAAAAAAAATTTTGACATAATTTTCTGAATTCTGATATTTTTTTTTAAGAAAAAAAAAACTTTTTGTTTGCCATATTCATTTGTCAAAATAATTTTATGAAATATTTCAATTGAGAATTATGTTTACTTATGAAGATAGTTGTCTAAGACATAATAATGTTGATATTATTTTGATGGGTGCTGATTTATGAAATCCTCCTAGTCTTCCAAAGACTAAGTTGTATCTGTCTGTTGAACTCTAATGTGTACACTTGTGTTAAAGGAAATGGAGTATATACTTTTACCCCCCCCCCCAAACAGTTATTGCCAATGGAAATTTTTAAAGAAGGCCTGGTTGTTTCTACATATTAGCAACAATTTTTAAGAGAATACTACTCTGTTTCTCATATAATATCCACAAACTATAACAGTGTATTTCGATGAAACGGTATTTTTTATACTGTACATTTTCCAGTTAAAATGATAGATATTGAACCAAACATAAAGTTAGTTTGGCTGATTTTAACTTTATTCTCAACGGTCAAAATGACAAAATTTTACAATAAACCTGGAAAATGATCGAGCTTAGAATTTGTGGTAGAAATAAGTAGCCCACTAAGTTAGAAGTAGTAAATCTAACATATGTTTAAATTATTTCTTATAAAATTATGTTACGTCAAGAAATAAATAATAAGCCTGTACCAAAGAAGGAATATTTTTTTAAAAATATTCAAATTATTTTGCAGATTTGTGCATTGAATAAGAAGTAGAAAAATTAAAAATATTAAGAAATAAATAAGTAAAATTTTAAAAAATTTCACCTATGTTGCAGAAATTTTTTAAAATTTTTCTTAAATTTTTGGAAAAATTCAGAAAATGACTTTTTTTTTATAGACTAGTGAGATTATAAAAATATTATTAAAAAAAATTATCCCTAGTTAGGAAGAAGACTAATTTTCTTGAAAATGAAAAAAAAATGTTAAAAATTCCCAAATTGATCGTTCTCTGATTCAGGTCAAAATTATGATCTGTGGATGAGTGAATGGATGTATGAATGGGTCCGCCCTAAACTGTGGCAGAAGTCGAATTCTTGGCCATAGATGGCGCCAATGGAAAACATGAACAATTGCACCCCTTTGCCTTAACAGACATAGGAAAGAAGAATTCCCAAAATAATGCTTATATAATATTTAGATGTCTATTGAGTATAGTAATTTAGATATGAAACAAAATTTCCTCAGTTTAATTGCTTTAAAATTATATTTCTCTCTTTTTAGCTTGTCTCTGAGCATGTTTATGACAGATATTTACAAAGGAGCATTAATACAGCCAAAAGTATAGCAGAGAAGAGTTTTCATTGCAAGACGTTGAACTGTGATGGATGGTGCCTATTTGAAGAAAACTTTAATATCTATCACTGTCCTGTGTGCTCTCACTATAACTGTTTGAACTGCAATGCCATCCACGAAGGACTCAACTGTAAACAATATCAGGAAAAACTAAAGAACCAAAAAGAATTAGACAGCGATTCAGTAAAGTCACTTGCATTGTTAAATGTGAGTTATGTCTAAAAATTTTCATATCTTCTGTTTGTTAAATGCAAAATTTCCAACAATGCTAAAAAGCATTGTTGGAAATTTTGACATCAAAACCTGATTTATGACATGACAGTATTTAATTTCCTTTTTTTTTATTATTAGAAATGTCGATGCTGCATAAAATCTGAACTATGACATTGAATTAATTTATAATCTAATTGTTTTAAGAAAAATAACTGTTTAAAAAGACATAAAATTTAATGCTATAAAATAAAATTAGAAAAGGTTCTGAGGAATTTACACTTCTAATAGTTAAAGTTTCACATGAGCTAGACTTATTATTTTATATTAACCTGCCTTTTTATGTAAGTAAATTATGCCATGATGAGTAATTATTTAAGTGTTTAAAATTCTTTTTCAATTATTAAAATGTCTCCTTTAAAGCACCTTTACAATTATAGAGCTTCCAGCAGATCTATTGTTAATATATATAGATCTAGGTTTAATATATATTTTTGTAATAAAAGCGGCTTTTTGCATCATATTTTCTTTTCAAAACATTTTAATTGACATTTAAAAAGAAATATGTCATATTTCTTCTCAAATACAACCTACAATATGCTATTTACGCTAAGAAAAATAATATTTCTATCTATACATTAAAGCAATTCTTTAAATGACAATGTTATAAATGTTTATAAAGCTGTCAAAAACTAATACAAATTCAAACCTTGCCAGTCAGACCATAGGACAAATTAATAGCTCATCAAAGTGAAATATGATAAATTAAAAAAATCTATGAAGCCTGGTTGTACTGTTCATTCATTGCTGCATTTCCTTCTTCTTTTTTTAATTTTATCCATGAATTTTTATCAGTATGGAAATAGTTTTTCTGAGTGAAAAATGTTTGAAGTTTTGCTTTATTTAACAGATTAATGTAAATTGTAGTGTCAAAGAAATTTAGATGTATTTCTTTCATCTATCATTTCTGCTTAAGCTTTCATATTCAAAAATGGTATTAGAATTTTGTTATGAAAAGAACCATGTCAGGAGGAAACATGGGTGCCAGTCTTCCATCCCCAGGACGGATTTCCGTCTTTCAAAAGTGTCCGCGGACGGAAGTAAGACGGAAACAAGACGACTTACTCAAAGACGGAAATCGGAATTTTTTTTTTTTCTGTCCTTAAAAATATTTTTTAGGTCTACGTTATTGGTCTACTTTCTTATGTCCTGTTGTTATTTTATCAACAGAGAAATGAATAAATATTTTTTGTACAGTATTTAAACTTGATGTATTATTGTAAAGCTTTCTTAGATATTTTGCATATGTCGGGCTATTGTGTATGTTCGGTATTTCAGTCAAAAAATTTTCAGTCTTGGCCTTTTTTTCCAACTTGCACCCATGGGAGGAAATGCTAATGCTAATTCATGAGAGTTATAATTTACCCGATATAAGAGTTTTTGTTCCCTTACCTTCTCGGGGACATTTTGTAGAAATTTCTGTATCATGTCATATTGTAACTGAGGACAAGTTAATGGAATAACATCTTATAAAGTATCATTTTTAAAACAATTAATCTCAATTTATGAACTAAGCCATTATGTAACTGAGGATATCTTAGTGCAAGAATATTTTATGAAGTATATTTAAAACATTCAACCTCTATTTGTGTATTGTGTAATTATGTAACTTTGAGCTACTTAGTGGAAGAACATCTTATTAAAGTATCATTTTTAAAGCATTTTACCTCAATTTATGCATCATGACATTATGTAACTAAAGACAACTTAGTTGAATAACATCTTATGAAGTATCATTTTTAAAACATTCATTCTCTGTTTGTGTATCATGTGGTTAAGTTACTATGGGCACTATAGTTAAATATAATTATGTAAAGTATTATTTTTAAAACATGTCAATTTTGCATGCTTATAAAGACAGTAATACAGTTAGTTAAGTTAATCTGTAACACATTATTCTGCAGAGAATAGATGTGTTGTGTTTCAGCTTCCTGTTGTTTCTTTTCTTTCTAAAGCAGGTTTTCTAAATTTTCTAAAATTTATCTTAACATGTACATTTACTAAGCTCTTTAATCGTCTAATGATTTTTTAAACCTTGATTATTAAACCGTTCTTGATCCTTTGTTCATGTAGAGCGTAGCATTTCAACATGCTCCCCATATAGCAAAACCAATCTTCTCATATTAGTATTTATTACCAGTCTTTCTGATTCCCCACCCATAATTGTTTATTATTTGATATTAAATATGTTGTCAAAATCTGTTTGATTGTTGAGGGTAAAAGGTGATAAGATAAATTTTATTTATTTATTATTATTTGCAATTCCTTGCTTAAATATTAATTTGGGGCCCCTTAATTGTAGACTTTTTCACTCCATTTTTTAAAAGGGAGCTGTAACTTACGCGAAAAAGATATTTAAAAAATTGAAGAAAGCAATTGAGATAAAAGAAATTTAAAAAATTGAATAAGGCAATTGAGATAAAAGCTATTTCTTTTTTGGAAAGAAATAGATTGTGCAGGTCTACTGTTTATTTTTCTTGATTGTAGCATGCATATTTGCTGGAGAAATTTCATGTTAATATTAATCATTATGAAATACCCTCTATTAGAAAAATAGTGTTGTGTTAAAACTGTGAAATGGATGTTAATAGAGGGAAATGTTTTCCAGAAACTGATTGAAGATGGCAAAGCCATGAAATGTCCAAAGTGTGATCTTATTCTTATGAAAAGATGGGGCTGTGATTGGTTGAAGTGTAGTGTGTGCTTGACAGAGATTTGTTGGATTACAAAAGGCCCACGATGGGGTCCTGCTGTGAGTAAAACAATTATTTTTTTATCCAATTAAAATTCTAGGTTAAAGAAAGGCATGTTTTTGATTTTAGCTTTTTTAAGGCTTCTCAAGGTATTATAGTTATGTTACAGTTGTGTACTTTAGTAAATGCTAAAAACTGCTGCACTTTTTTTCCCCTTCATTCTAGCTCTGCAAATTTTATTTATTAATGGTACCTGGAAATTTTGTAACTATTTAAAAAAAAGCCCCCGAGAGTTTTTGTATCAAAAAATTATGTTATTGTTAATTATTTTTTTAATGTGCTAAATAGCGTCAACATAAAAATAATGTATAAAAGTTAAAAAGAAAAATTGCTTTTCCCACTGCTGAAAGTTAACAAATCTTGATAAGTAATAATTTTTGCCTTCATTACTATTTATTAACAATATAAATGTACAGGGTGCAAAATATTAAGAAAAAATGAAACACTCTAATCAGTTATTACTCTATTGGTGGCATTTAACTAATGACTGAACTGTAGCCATTAAAGAGGTAGCTCTTAAATGGGCTAAGTTTCTGATGATATTTATTTGTGTTACAAAATCAGACACAAAATTGTACTTTCTCTGAATAAACATGCCTTTTTTTCTTTATATCACCCGATTCTATTGACTTCTGTCAATCTTATTTATCATTAAAAAAATTTAAGGCTGAAAAATATTAGTAAAAATTTAGGTCAAAAATTAAACTTATACTCTGAATTTATATCTTGAATAAAAATGATTTCTAAAAATTTATTATTTAGAAAGGAAAAAACAATCTTGCATTAAAATCATGTGTAAAAGTATAAATATTTCCTCCCAGCTTTCTTATTTTTAGTTTCAAAATGCTTCAACTGATGACACTGCTAGTTCTAAACCAAGGAAAAAATTCTAATACTGAATAAACTAAAAGTCATATCGCAATTTTTATAAATGATAAGTGCATTATAATGTTTTGGAAATATCTATTATCAGCCACAATCATATGTTCTAATTTGAGAATAGAATTATTATGCATTTAAACATTCATAGATGATTGTGCTCCGGAAATCCAAGGTTCAAAAGTTTCAAGAAATCATCGATCACATTTATGTATAAAAAATCTTGTACATTTTATTTAAAAATATTAGAACTAGAATTTATACTTAGCATCTCTTTCATTTGTAAATATTTTTTCTGGTAGAATAATAAATGTGATTAGTGATAAAAGTAAACTTATACACAATTATTCATATAAATTATGCTGCATATAATTTACTTAGAATTTCTTGTTTTGAAAATATCTATGATTTAAAATAATAAAGGCATGATTTTTTGTTAAATGTGTCATTAAGGATTTTACTCAAGAAATTTTCAGGATTTTCGAGTTGGGCTCACAATCACCCCTGAGTATTGAAAAAAATTTTTTAAAAAAAAGCATTAAAAGGAACTTATATTGTTTGAAATTTTTTTAAACTAAAGCCAAGGACTCTGAGAGGAAAATTCATGTTTTGTTAAATTAATTTGACGTTAGAATTGTTCCTTTAACCTTGACTTTTTCTTGTCATCAGTCTAAATTAAAATCCCCTGTATAATCAGAATAGTTGTATACTGCAGCAATAGAATTGATACAGTGAATTCGCAATAACTCGAATTTGATAGGACTGACGAAAAACTTCGACATATCAGAAGTTCGACTTACCGTTAGTTTCGGTTTTGGTCAAAATATTGTCGGATTATTTAATTAATGCTTATTAATCACAAATCTTCTAAATGCTTACAATATTTAAGATCATTTTTTTTTGCAAGCCATTTACGATAAGACTGTTTGAAGCACTTTGTGATACCCTAGTCCATCGGCTGCAACTTTGCTGTTGTGTTTGGCGGGAGAAACTGCAAGTTTACTGCTTTCAAATTAGGTAGATCACTATGCGCTGTGCATTTATCCATAAAGAGTATCACTTTTCTTTTTTAGCGAAGAATTTTCGATCCAATTTTCTTTCTTCAAATAAAACTGATTTCATCCAAAACTTTTTGTTAGACTTGTAATCCAAAGGATACATTTTTACATTCTTGAAACATCGGGAATTTCGGTATTTTCCGATAACAAGTAAGGGCAATTTCTCTGTCCCAGACGCATTTCCTCCAACTAGGACAGTCTAACGTTCCTAGCTCATTTTACCCTCTGAGCAGTTTTCATCCTTAAACATCATAGTCTTATTTGGAAGACATTTAAAAAATAAACCCATTTCATCAATATTGAAAACATCATTTTAACTGTATCCTTGAAGTAAATTTGGTAACGTTTCATTTAACCACTGTTCACATAATTCAAGAGGGGCAGCTTTAGCTTCTCCATGAAGAGTGCGAAAGACATTGTGTGTGTGTTGCAAAGGAAGGGGCAAGATATCAGCTCCTAGGCTTTTTTTTTTTTGCTTTAAAAGATAAAAAAAAATCGAGTTAAAGGGAGTAAAATTCGAGTAATCGAGAATAATTAACATGAAATTGAAGATGAAAGGGTCGGGACCTCATAAAAAAATTGAGTTATAGTAATATTCGAGTTATCGTACTTCGAGTTATAGCGAATTGACTGTATAAACAATTTTGTAATATTTCATTATAGTTTTAAATATTTATTAAATTACTCAAAAGCATTGTTTTCACTGTATTTGTAACTAATAATGTATGATTTATTTTACTTTGCAGGGTCAAGGGGATACTAGCGCAGGCTGCAAGTGTGGTGTAAATGGCATTAAATGTCATCCATCCTGCACTTATTGCCACTGATTAAATAATATGTATTCAAATAAAAGTCTTCTAACTGTAACTGTGCTTTTTATATTGATTTGATGAATAGTTTGCCGAAAGTATGATATTGAATAATTTTTGACCTTGTGCTTGGATTTTCGTGTATTTAAATGCTAATCATAATTATTTGTTATTGTATATTTTGATATCTTGCAATCGTGATTACGTGTAATCGCGATAACAGGTATTTATAATTACTTGTTGCCTCATCTTTTGATTTATTGGTAACATGTAATCCTACATTTTGATCACGTGTAGCCATGATTACCTGCAGTCGTTTCTTGTTCTGACTATATTTAATCATGACTACATGTAATCAGAGATGGTTACTTGTAATCGTAATTGCTTGTCATTGCAATTACAAGTAATTAATTACCTAATGGTAATCATATGTAAGCAATTACAGATATTATCGATTGCTGTAATATACATGGTTTGAGGCAAATATTTCAAATATGCTTATTAATCACAGTTCAACAATGTAATATTTACACATACAGTGCACTATTTATCTCTATAATGAAGGTGCACATAAGATTACCAATGGTTAAGGAAATCTGGAATTTTAGGGATTTAGATTTTTTTTTGGGGGGGGGGGAGGAAAGGTCAGAGAAATATTTTTTTTTTCAGTCAAAAACTTGAAAAATCTTGCAACAAATCTGGTAAATAACCAATCTTAAATTTCAGAGGAGCGCAAAATAGTCAGTGAAATAAATAAGCCTAGCATTTACTATTATTCCTTGTAAAATTCTGCTGCAGCATTATTAAATTTTTTTAGATTTATTGAATTTCGATAATAATCTGTACAATTTCTTACATCAATTTTTTTTAAATACAACGCATATATTAAATTCTGTTCACTAGGCTGATAACAATATTTTTTTTATAAAATTAAGCTCTCTGTATAAATCACTATTAATATATACGAGGGCTACATTACAGATTTGACTTTATTAATATTTTATATCACATTTAGTTTTTAAATTTTCCTGTTCTTATTCTAAATATTGCTCCTACTTATAATTTATACAGTTTTGTATTTTAAAATCTACATTAATCCTTTGTCTAGTGAAATTTGTTTTTACTAATTGTAAAATTTGACTTTCTTTTCCAACAAAAAGTAACTTATTAATGCATATTGATTTAAACATTCCTAATGAAATATTGTCATGTTTAACAAAAAATGTGATCTGAAATCTGTCATTTTCTGAGGAAAGATATTGACTTTTATTTCTGAAATTAAGTTGGATTCTTGTTATACCAAAATAATTGTTTGTAATTGTTAACTGCATTATTTATGCTCTGATTATATATTGTGTTTAGTTTTATTGTAAAATGAAAGCTGTTAAACCAACTTAATTTGCATGTTTTGAGGACGTTTCCTTTAACATACTTGCATTTCAAAACTCAGCTTTCATAGAATATAACAAATGAATCAGGACGAATTGCACACTTCCATTTTTTGTCTAATGTGTTAAGTGTTTACCTTCTGATTAGTGAAGTTAAAATCACAGTTTTAGCTTATGTTTCACTTCTGTTATTACGATCTCATAGGATGCCCATAAGATTTTTTACATTGAGGTAAAGGGTATATTTTTTATATATGTGCATAGTAATATGTGTATAAATGTATGGAAATAAATTATTTGAAGCCTCTTTTTTTTTATATAGAATGTAATTTATGAATTGAGTTAAAGCTGAACTGAGTCCTTTTCCATACATTTCTGAGAGCCAATTCATATTCTATTAAAATTTTTACCTGGGAAAGCTTTATTGTTATTAAGTAATTATTAATATACTTTTGATTTTGTGCAATTAGATTTAAAAATATTTTATTTAAAATTAAATTTTATGTCTTAAATATAACAGTTGAATAAATAAATGTTAAGAAATATCATCAGCATTGGCATGACAGCCCTTTGTGAGCCTGGGCCTTCCTCAGAAGCTTTTCCCATTCTGCCCTTCTCCCAGCAATTGTTTTCCAGTTCTTTACTTTTAGGATGGCAAAATCCTCATCTACACAGTCCTTCCATCTCTTTTTGGGCCTTCCTCTTGGCCTTTTATTGGAGGGGGTTGCATTAGAGACTCTCAATGCTGTTCATTCTGGGCTCATTCTCACTACATGCCCGGCCCATCTCATTCTACTTAATTTAATAGATTTAATGATATCATCGCCATCAAAGATCCTATATATTTCAAAATTATATCTTTTCCTCCAGTTGTCAATATCGAGTATAGGGCCAAAGATGGTTCGTAGGACCTTTCTTTCAAAGGTTGCTAATAATTTTTCTTCCCTTTTTGTTAAAGTCCATGTCTCTGAAGCATAAGTCAAAACTGACTTGATTAATACCTTATAAAGTAAGATCTTAGTCTTTCTTTTTATTAAGTGAGATTTCAATAATGATCTTAAACCATAGAAGCAGCGATTGGCTGCGATTATTCTTTTTCTAATTTCAGGATTGATGTCATTTTGATAGTTTATTTCTGATCCTAGATAAGAAAATTTTTTTACAGATTCAAATTTAAAAGAATCTATTTTAAACAATTTAGGGATGGTTTCCTTTGTGCCACAATACATATATTTTGTTTTCTCTACATTCACTCTTAAGTTAATTTTTCTAGCTGATTTTTCGAGTGCCAAAAAATTTTCACTCAGTGCTATCCTAGATCTTGCAATGATATCTACACTACCGGTCAAAAGTTTGCGAAAATTTTGAAATCTGCAAAAAAAAGTTCTAAATTCAAATGTTCATAGAACTGCGAAAAATCATTCAAATGGCATGAAAATTTGATATGTTCTAAGGTGAACTCTCTACAGTTAGTTACATATAATCAAATTGCAATACTTTGTTTTTCGCGAACTGAATCCAGCTTTTCATCATGAGTTGTTTCTATGGTGAAAAAAGTTGTTAAGTTTGAACACTTGCCAAATTTGCAAAAAAATTTTTTTGTTCTTTCTGTTAATAGAAAATAGTTATTTGAACAGTTCTATGTTAGTCCTCAAAATTTCAAATCGATTTGATTTTTTTTGACGAAGTTATAGAATTTTGAAAAACATGTGTACTTTTCTCGATTTTTAAGCATTCCACATTTGCGGTCCTTTGGTCTATACATCTTCGACCAAAGAACTTTTTAATTTTAATGTTTTCTATATTTTCAAATAATTAATATTGATTATAAAACAAATATTCTTATTTATTATTGTAATTATTGTTACTACAAGGAACTTATTATGAATATAATTAAAACAATATCTCATAGATGTCACATTTCATCTAAAATTTGTTTGTTCTTGCAAACGATGCTCTGATATTTGAATCGAAGTCAGTTATGGGACATTTTACAACAGGAATGGAACTCTATATCACTTGAAGTGATTAATGGTTTATTAGAACGAATGCTATGCATATGTAAGGCTATAATAAAAGCAAAAGGTGGATGGTTCGAGGAATCTAAGATTTAAATGTTAATTTAATTACAAAATACGAATAAGAATATGTTAAATATTTGACCTGTTGTAAATAAAATAGTTTAATAAAAATGCAAATTTTTTATACTATTGTTATTATTTTTTTAGAATTATTTATGTAATTATTGTTATAACTTTTTAATTTAATTTAATATAAAGTAAAAATATCACAACAAAACTAATACAGGTAAGCAATAAATATAAACAATAAATATAAACAATAATAATTACAATAATGAATAAGAGTATTTGTTTTATGATAAATATTAATTATTTGAAAATATAGAAACATAAAAATTAAAAAGTTCTTTGATAGAAGATGTATAGACCAGAAGACTGCATATGTGGAATGCTCAAAAATCGAGAGAAGTACACATGTTTTTCAAAATTCTATAACTTCGTCAAAAAAAATCAAATCGATTTGAAATTTTGAGGGCTTACGTAGAACTGTTCAAATAACTATTTTCTATTAACAGAAAGTACAAAAAATATTTTTTGCAAGTTTGGCAAGTGTTCAAACTTAACAACTTTTTTCACCATAAAAACAATCCGTGATGAAAAGCTGGATTCAGTTCGCAAAAAACAAAGTATTGCAATTTGATCATATGTAACTAACAGTAGAGGGTTCACTTCAGAACATATCAAATTTTCATGCCATTTGAATGATTTTTCGCAGTTCTATGAACATTTGAATTTAGGCCTTTTCTTTGCAGATTTAAAAATTTTCGCAAACTTTTGACCGGTAGTGTACATCATCGGCGTATGCCAAAATCTGCACTGATTTATTAGATATAGTACCTGTAGTATTTATGCCAGCATCTCTAATAACTTTGTTAAGAAATATATCTGTACAAAATGTTGAAATTATACCAAACCATTATTTAAAAAAAAGAATTACATATCAATAACTTCCACAGATGTAAGCATTTTATATTGCATTCTTTATTGAATTTTCATAAACTAGGAAACTATTGCAAATGATATAATAAATACATTCGTTTTATGTTATTAAATTTACTACTTATTGGAATAAATAAATATTGTTTCGAAATTTATGAATCAAATAAATAATTTATGCATATTATAATGATTTACTATACTGCTATGAATTTTTACTTATATCATAAACATGTTCAATCAAACATAAATTTTTAAGTGTAATAAATTAGTTTTGTGATAAGTTATAACTTACATTCAAATTTAGTAACATTTATAAAATTGTTCAATAGAGTAAGCTTAATTAGAACTTCAGAGTATTGTTACTGATTTAGTACAATACTAGCTGTAGCCCCTTAGAAGTCAATTTATTAGCCCCTTTGATTTCAATTTATGTTTAAAATTTCTTCAGTCATTTAAGAAATGGTCAAAAATAAATCTAAATGATTACTTCGTAACTTAGTTTTTATTTCCATAAAAATACAAAATGAATCCAAATAAATACTTAACATATAACTCAATGTTCAACTCTGAACTCTATTTTAGTTATTACTTACGACAACCGAGCGAAATTAATTATTATAGGTAACTATAGTGTGTTGTCAATTTAGATAGAGAAATAGCTGCTCTATTGGTGCCACGTAAGTGAAATTTATGTAGATCAGGGATGAGCAAACTACGGCCCACGGGCCAACTGTGGCCCGCGGAATTTTAATTTGCCGATCAGTGGCAAATATAAACAATATACATCCATTTTCTTATCGACTATTTAAAATTATTTCTGTTGTTCCTTTTTTAACAAAGTACTGATGACCTTTTCACTTTCTCTATTTTTGTTCTACGAAACATAAATTGATGGAAATAGTTAGCACAGACAGCTTTAATTGGTAAAATGTTGAAAGCAGAAGTTCTTTATAGAATAGTCTTAGATTGGCTCTAACTAGTGTTTGTCTTTCTCGAGGAATCTAAAATAGGTAAATTGTACTTCACATTTGGCAGACTACGCATTTTAAGATCCAACGAGCGGACAATCTAACAATCATCTGAAACAGTTGTTTCTAAATGTGCCAAAGTTTTACAAATCATTACCAAAAGCTAGTTTCCAAAAATTAATATTTCATGTCCAGAAAATCAGCGCTATGTTTGCTTAATCTTATATATGTGAACAAGAGTTTTTAACTATAAACATTAGATAAAATCATTTCAGAAGTAGACTAACAGAAAAGCATTTAGCCTTGTTCCTTAAGATAAGCACATCTCACTTCGAACTTTAATATAAGGAACTTTTGAAAATGAAATCGCAATTTCATTCTTCTCACTAAATATTTAAATTAAAACTTGCATTTCGGTTTTCTTAAAATTTCGAAAGTTTTATTTGGCCCACCAAAAATTTTTTTCTCGATTTTTGTCCCTGAACCAAAAAAGTTTGCCCATCCCTGATATAGATGGATTGAATCTGTATTAATCACAACAAAAACAATTAATGGTGTTTATAGATTAATAAGCCCACTACATTAGGCTAAATATTTTAAAACTCTCCGGAATTTGGTTTGCACGACTAGAATTTACAGCAAAAATTTTGGCTACCACAAAAAATGTGCCATTATATTAAAGAAACTTGTATGTATTGATTGATGTGCCTTTAAGAAATTTACACTGTGACCACAAATAGGGAAAATTTAAAAAGTGGTGAATGTTTCATGGAAATTTTATTTTAGGGATTAAGTTGGACATCTTTACAAACATATATATAGTCCTTTAATTTTCTATTATATTTTGGTTGATAGATAACAATAAATTACTTGATTCTTCTATCTTCTCGGCCACTTTTTTAATTTTTCCTGGTTGTGGCAACTTTATTGAAGAATGACTGTTTTTTACGATGTGTTTTTTTCTTACATTGTTTTTAAAGATTTTGTGCCCCTGTTGAAATATTTTCTCGTGATGTTTAATTGATAAATAAAAAGAAATTTTAAAATTTTTTGTAGTTTTCTTATATTATGGTTTGTGAGTAATTGTCATTAAAATTGAAATGTTCTGGCAAAGCATTCATGTTAAATTATAGTCGTCATACTTCAGATTATAAACTTTAGCTTTTTAACTATTGAAATCAATGTCAGTTTTTAATCCCTAAGTACTAAGTTTAGGATACAAAAACAGGTATCTTCATTTGTGTATTCTTTTAAAATTAATATATATATGCTATATATATATATATATATATATATATATATATATATATATATATATATATATATATATATATATATATATATATATATATATATATATATATATAAGCTTTATATTTCTTTGCAATTTATCTGAAAATATGTACAGAAATATTTTTAAGTATAATACCTTTGAGAAAAAAATGATTATTTAAAAAGTAAACTTCAAACTTCACAATTTATATATTGGGTTCTTCGATTATATTTTTATAAAAATGATACAAGTTTGAGATATTTTGAATTTGATAATGAATTTTTTATTACAAAATGTGTTCCATTATCGCCACATTTTCAGATTCCTTTTCAAATATTTGCACCCTAGAATATGTGCCATCGAGTGCTCCAGATTTGAATTTTTGGTTCTTTTTGTTATTCTATTTTTTTTTTTTTTTTAAATTATCTTACACCACTTCAGGATCCATGTTTCTTGGTACGGGTTCCACTATCCGAGGTGCTCCAGTGATCTCTCTTTTTTTCTTTTTACTCACTATTTATTCAGCAACTATTTGCATCAGATTTAGTAAACAAGCCTACTTTACACAAAACATGTGAAAACAAATAAACCTTTTTAAGCGATAAAAGATAAAAAAAAAAACTTTCGTTACTGTATTTTAATAAATTTGAACATTTTTTTTAAGAGACAGAGAAAAAAAATATTTTCTAACAATATAACAAAATTAAAGCACTTAGCAATAGTAACAGGACGGAGAGTTCCAGATTGAAATATGGATAACGTCATTGCATTTTCTTTTTTTTTTTTTTTTTAATTTTAATAATCATGGAAAAAATTGTCTCGACACGCCTTTTAGGTTTTATTTTGTTTATTTACTGAGTCTGACTTAATTTATCGCAACGTCATAAAAATTTGAACTACTTTGGAACTGAATTTTTTTAAGGAAGGAAAAAGAACGACGATTGAAAGAAAATTAATTGTTATTGTGTATTTTCACATTATTTATCAAGAATTCAAAGTTTCCGGGTCTTTTTTTTTAAGAACCGTCTTATAAATTTCGCAATTAAGAAATATAAAACGACTAACATTATTAAATCTATGTTACTTGGGCTTTCGGTGTTTTTTATTTTCAGATACGAGATAGTAAAATTCATTTGGCTGGGTCATCGCAACACCTCCTAGAAGAAAGAAGGCCTCTGCATGAATAAATTTAGAAGTTCTACGTTGTAAACATAAACTGCGCAGTGGGGATAAAATGCGAAATATGTCAGGATGCTCGGGCAACTAAACTGCGCAGTGAGGGAAAAAATACGAAAGATGTCACTACGTTCGGACTACTAAAGGATCGGATTTCTCGTTTATGGTGACCCGTGCGGAGGCTTTTTCTTTTCTAGGAAGTGTTGGTCAGTGTCGGGGTTAAATTCTTTGGTTAAATGACCCTATAACACACCAGAGAGGACAAAAAAAAAAATTGAAAAATGTATGTTTATAAGAATTAAAAATTGTATTTTGAATGTCCTCTTTTGCAAATGAAGCGAATTAATCAAACAAAAGCGTTCTCAAACTATTTCTTAATATTTTTCCCAAAAGTTAAATAGTTTTCTCATAAAAAAAATTAAAAATTAACATAAAAATGCAGAATACATTTTGTAAATTATCTTTTTGTTCTGTATTTTAACTCCCTACAGCTTCGTTTTGATTTTGTTAGCGTATTATATTCTTCATAAAATTGTGAATAATTAAAATAATTGTTGCTAATTTAAAGTATTCATACTATTCGATTGGTTACCCTCATATGGTATATATACGTGGGGTGAGAGCCCCTCTTCTTTGCACGCCACTGGCAGGACCCGACTGTGGTGAACTTAGGTTTAGGTCCTGAACTTTGACTTAGCGCCCCTTTTAGAAATGTGCCGTTTTCAATTTTCAAAATCAAAAACTATTAATTTAAAAAAGTTACATTTAAAAAAAATCAAAATTTAAACAAACGTTACAATCATAATACATTATAATTAACATAATTACCTAAATAATAGAATATAAAAAAAAGATAGTTTTCATCGAAATTAAAAATAAAATAAAAAGTCCTTCCCTACTTCAGTAGAAAATTATCCTTCATAAATATTCTTAATCCTTCATAATATCGAAACATCTATAGTTTCTTCATTCTTAGAAACAATCCTTCATAAATATTCTTAATACAGTCACATCCCTCTTTAACGAAATCCGAAATAGCGAAAATTTCAAAGTAACGAATATTTTTCGAATCCCCAAGTGTAATAGAAACAATGTATTTAAAATAGCGATATTAACAAAATGGATCATCCCATTTAGCGAAGAAGAAAAAAAGCAACCATTCTTTCCTGAACGGGACATTTCTTCCTTTCTACAAAAGTAAACAACGCGTTGATTAAGACGTTTCTGTGCCTTTATAGTTTCCTTGTCTGATTTGGAAGCTGTGAAGTGATATTTATCGGCACAAAATTTTTTTTCTAATACTTTGTTTAAACATATACATAAGTTGGAGAAGTTTAATAATACCTACAGGTTCTAAGTTCGAAAAAAAAATTACGGAATAGATGTTTGTCTGATAAGTAGTGTTAAAAAATTCATTGTTTGCTTAAATTTAATAGTTTTTGTGAACTTTTTAAATACTGCCCTCATATATTCCTAAATGTAAATGTTCTCATATATTCCAAATATATCAAAACTGTAAATAAATTTTTGTATACGAAAAATTTATTTCATTTTATATCCGTCACTTGACAGCCGACCCAATTCTGGGTTTACAACTACTCATGTTCGACTCCGTAGCCTTGTAATTTTGAACCCAATCCAGAAGACAAGGAAACTCCTAGATCAGTATCCCCAGATTTGTGATAGAAACATGGAGGACTTTGTGACTCGGTAGATTTGACGTGCATCAGTCACTATTTACTACACAGTGAGTCTTCGGCCGGTGGGGATCGAACCCACGAACTCTTGGACATGGGCCCAGTGCCCTAGCAACTAGGCTATCCCGGGACTAGGCGAAAAATTGCAATGTATCAAAATAGAGCCGCGATGGCTCAGGGGATAGAGCGTTCGCCTTGCAATGAGGCGAACCGGGTTCGAATCCCAGTCGATACGAACTCCGCATCCGGCTTGCACCGACCACAGCGCTGACGTGAAATATCCTCAGTGGTAGACGGGTCATGGGTTAGAGTCCCCTTGCCGTCAGGCTAACCGTGTGAGGTTGTCGTGGTCTTCCTCTCCATGTAACGTAAATGCTGGCTTTCTCCATCAAAAAGGCCTCGACGAAGGCAAATTTCTCCCAATACTCGATCCAGGAGTTCCTTTGTCTTCTGGATTGGGTTCAAAATTACAAGGCTACGGAGTTGAACATTGGTAGTCGTAAACCCATAAAATTGGGTTGGCTGTTCAACGACGGTTATGAAATAAAATAAAATGTATCAAAATAATTTTGCTTGGTGCTAAAACTCGAATAACGACTTTTCGTTGTTGCGTAGTGATTATTTCGCTAGAAAGGGATTTGACTGTAATTTGGATGTTTAATTCCACACTAACAAGAGAAACTAGGGAAGTGTGACTCACCAATTTTGAAATAAACTAGTGGGATGTATGCCTTATGAGGAATAATTTTAGGGGGCAACATTCGTTTCGGTCCATAGAAGGTTCTGTTAGAAATAAAAAATAATTCAATATGTAGGAAAATCGGTATTTTATTACTTCAATGCAGACTATTAGTTATTGTAATTGTCTCATAATCCAATTAATTTATAATTAATTGGATAATTAATTAATTTGCTAATTAATAAATTAATTAACATTCGTTTCGGCCCATAGAAGGTCCTGTGAGAGATAAAAAATAATTCAAAATATAGAAAAATCGGTGTTTTATTACTTCAATGCAGACTATTAGTTATTGTAATTGTCTCATAATCCAATTAATTTGGAATTAATTTGCTAATTAATAAATTAATCAAAAAATTAATTAATTATTAATTAATTGTTGGTTAATTGTTGATTAATTATTCATTGATTGTTAATTAATTATTAATTAATTAATTGATTTGCAATTACATACTCCAATTAATTTGGAAAGTTTTTCGAAAAAAAAATTTAAAAAATTTGATGTCAATTATATTTTTAAATTAACCTAACAGGTTTTTATGAAAAACTACAGATATATAAAACTTTCGAAATCAATTTTGACAATAAATATGCATTACATAGTACAGTACCACAAAATTAATTGGAGTATGAAACAATTATAATAACTAATAGTCTGCATTGAAGTAATAAAATACCGATTTTTCTATATATTGAATTATTTTTTATCTCTCACAGAGCCTACTATGGGCCGAAACGAATGTTGCCCCCTAAAATTATTCCTCATAAGGCATACATCCCACTAGTTTATTTCAAAATTGGCGAGTCACACTTCCCTAGTTTCCCTTGTAAGTAGTTTTTAAATACTTAATGACCATTTAAAATTCCAGATTTTATGACACTGGAAGTAATAAATAAATATTTTAATGAACTGAAAACAAATAATATTAATTAGCCATTGTTATAAAAAAAAGTAAGAAATGAAATTAATTGTTTATATTAAAATAGACGAATCAAATCGGTAACGAAACTGAATTGGGAAGTCAACAGGCCCAGGCCCCCCTAGTCCCGTGAAATGCTTGCGTATTAACTTTTTTGCACGGCTTCGTTAACTATCCAGGTACTTGAATTTCGACAGCAGAACCACGTTATTTTATGTAAGAGCAAAAAAATTTAATCATCGTATATCAAAAGTAATTCAAGATAATTCTTCCCTTTGCATCTTTGTATACTCTTTTCTGATGAAAACTAAGATAATTATTGCGTTGCTATAACCTTGTAAAGCGAGTAATTATCATAAAATTCATCATTTATTTTATAACTAACTGATAACATGAGATCAAGTAATTCACTAGACATATAAAGGACAGAGATTATATTAAGATGTAAGTTATATATAAACACTTCTTGGGTGAATTTAGAATTATCTCTATGATCGATCAAGTGTTATTAAAATGAGACGTAATAGGAATTTGTTTTGAATTTTACCGACCGAAGTAAGTATTTAATGTAGAATTGTTATAATTTTTTAGTCTTATATTCAAAATAATTTTTTACTTACCTTTATATAACATAAAAAGCTCTGAAAGCGTTGCTTATTTGTTGTCTTGAAAAAAATATTTGTTGTCATTTATAAATGCCATAACGGTATTTACCTATAAATTACTTATTAATGTGTTCTTAACTGTATTTTTTATTGTGTTCACACACAATCTGTGTATGCTAATACATTATTCTGTTTTATTTTGATAACAGATATACATAGGCATGTTTTCAAATCGCCAAATATCAGAGGGTCCCCCGGTTCTACACTTTAACCATTTAAAGTACATTTGTTATACTTATGTGCTGTTTATATTTATTTATCTTAGCTATTCTGTGGGGAGACGGTATTATCGACAATACCAACTTTCATCAACCAATGAAAGTCTTCAATATCTCAAGATTGATTCCAGTTAGCATGTATACTCGCGAATTGATGTTTAATAACAGAGATAGAATTTGATGAACGGATACCACTAGTTGCCTTATTTACCAAAGACCGGGAGAGCTGTGTTAAGTTCACCAGAGTTTGAGCACTTGTGGTAAGAGTTGTATTATCACTGTAGTGTGTGTGGTCTTTCTTCTGTGTCGCTATTAGCAGTCGAGTGTGTGCACGATTCCGTTGTGTGTAAATGAGATTGAGAAGCAACAGCATGAGAAGGACGATGACGTAGTCACAAATAGTAAGTCAACTTTTCAATGTGTACCATCCATCGAAGTAGGCGTGTTAATAACACATCCGCAGGTCACAAATGTGGGGAAAGGAGATACCGACAATATCAATATTCCGTCTTTTGAGATTATGCTACAGATTAACTCAGTTCTGCTACTATGAGTTTGTAACGACAGTTATTCGTGATTTAAGAACTCGTATTAGTTATTCGTTCGATTATTTTTATTCGTTTAAAAAGGTAAACATTATTTATCCAATCTTTCAATAGTTAAAAAATTACGTTCAAGTTGAGACTGATATTCGAAATCTTTGTTGTCACATAAAATACAATAATATGTTATTTTCGCAACTGCTGTGAGTTTGTAACAGTTATTTTTGACCGTACACATGGTTAGTACAGTTTTAGTCTGTGTATAGATTGTTCAGTGGGCCAAAAAAAAGAACCCTCCCTGAATAACTTTTGATCTAATGATTGATGGATCTTCACGTTCTAGGACTCAATCTTAAAGGTTCAAGAGGGTAACCTCGAATATGCTATAATTAGTGAAGGCTATATTTTAAGTTAGGAAATCAGTCACAAAAACGTACTTTCTCTGCATAAACATACCTTTTTTATGACGGATTCGGATTTCTGACCTCCAAAATATAGGGGGTAGCCGAAATCTGGAAAATATGGTCTCCATAGTTTGGTCAGGAGAGCTGTCCAAAGTTTATTAATGTTAAAATTACAATATGTTAAAATTACACATTATGTTAAAATTCGATTACATTAATGTTAAAATTCAATTTCTCAGAAACTATTCAACCGTTTCTCAAGTTTTATATTTAGCCATGCAAAATTAGATATTTCAAAATGATGTAAAAAATTACATACCTTACAGATCAAAATTTTTTCTGCTGTTATTAAATAAAATTACAATAAATATTTACTAAAGTTTATTTTTTTGCATGGAATTATCTTTGAGTAAACAAATTGTATAATTGTGTGCAAAAATGTTTCAATTTGCTTAAAAAGTTTTCGAGATATGGCGAATTACGCAAAATGTAAAATTAACACTAAGGGGTCCAAAGTTCGAATCGCTCTCCTGACTAAACTATGGGTACCATATCTCCCAGATTGCAGCTACCACCTCCTATATTTTGGCAGTCAGAAGTCCTGCGTATTTACTCCGAATAAATACGTCTTTTTTTTCTTCAACGGATACGGATTCCGAATCCGTCGAAAAAAAGGTATGTTTATTCGGGGAAAATACGTTTTTGTGTCTGATTTAGTAACTTAAAATATCATCTACAATTATTAATTAGAATATTGGAAGTCAACCCCGCGAGCCATTAAGATTGAGTTCCAGAATCTGAAGATCTGATCATTAGATCAAAAGTCATTCAGGGCGGTTCGTGTTTTTTTCTCGCGCACTGTGCATATAGTTTAAAATTGTAACTTTGACTTAAATACTATAAAGGTACCTAAACTAAGACTTTTTTTTTATTTTTCTTGGCAAGAAAAACATCCTTAAAACATTTTGTTGACTATATCAATGCATATCTGATAGTACAAGATGAAGCGCAGAGGCCTGGATAGTATAGAAAGTTGGATTGTAGCTGCAGCTGGCAGCTTAGTTTTCTTATTGGCCACATGTCCTATGAGACTTGGTGGACAGCTGTTTGTCTCAATCCTTGATCATTTTGAAACCAACAGAAAAGAAGCCTCCTTTCCATTCGCTATAGCATACCTCATGAGAAGTGTGTCAGGTAATGTGCATGCTATTACATATTTTAACTACCTATGCTATAACATATTTTATATTTTTTCCAATATAGTCGTATCTCCTTATATCACTAAAAACTAAGCTCAATGGCGCTACAGCCCATAGAGGGCCAAGGCCTACTGTGCCATCAGACTAGACCGGTCCATGCCTTTGGTCCTTCTCCCATCCCTCTCCTCCTTTTTTCAGTTGTACATCAGAAATGTACTACGATATTTTTTTCTTTTCTTAATATTTTTCGTTTTTAATTAATAAAAATATTTTTTTAGAATTTTCATGATGCTTTCTTTTAGAACTATGTTTAATGTAGTTTTCAGTTCCATATAATAGTTCCCAACTTAAAAGATTTTAATCTATATGAAAATCAAGACAGAAACTAGCGTACTTCCTTTTTCTATGACTCTCCACACGCTAATGGTGAACGCATGCGAAGTGTTGCCATAGGTAGAGAGTTCTGCTCTACACCACCATTTCGATCGCTAATTATATCACTAAAATAAATAAACAAATAAAATTTAAAATAAAAAAGGAATGAACTTCGTTTTAAAAGATGAATTAATGGAACTTTTTAAGGTAGGAAGAAAAATGAATGCGTGCTTCGTTTAAACACAATATATTTTGATGTTTAGAAACATTACAAAAATCATCAAAAATCGTTTTCAAAGTTTTGTATTATCTAATAAGACAAAATGGAAAGCCTTGTTCATTTCTTGTGTTTCTTCAAAAAGTTGGAGGAATAGCTTAGATCTAAATATTTCATATAAGCCCGGTGAAAAGACTGTTGCGGAATTCAGACTCGCGGTAGGCCATGACTGCCTGGCGAACCACCTTCACCGAATTTTCATTTTCACGAGTCCTAATTGCCTACTTTGTGGAAGAGACGAAATCATGGACAGGAACCATTTGTTGGGATGCAGGGCTCTGCGTGGAGACTCCGAGGTGAGGCGATACTGGAGCGTTCGACATCTGCTGATGGAACATTGACTTTTTTTCTCTTATAGTGCTCTTTTTATATTCCTGTTCATTGGCGTCGTCAGATAAAATTTATTGGGGGGACCATACTTAAGACTTATTTTCACGTTTCTTGAGAAAAAAAGAAAAATATCACATATATAATATCAAATATCATTATATATATATATATATATATATATATATATATATATATATATATATATAATAAGAATACAACTCTAATGAATGAATAAACTCTGCATCATAGAATCAAGAAACATCTTGATTCTATGATGCAGAGTGGTCCGTAATCTACTTCATATATAATTTTAGAATCATCTTTAAGAATTAAGTTTAAAAAACTATACAAATTTGGAATAGCAAACTACCATTTAAAAGCGGGAAAAAACGATAAGAAAATCGTAAGAATCACTATTAAGATAAACGGAAATGAAACTTTCAAACCAGTTTGATTGCCGAAAAAAGTTAGAAGTGTCTCAAATAAGTGTCTTTCAATTCCTCTATGTTTTTTCGGCAACTAAACATAAATTTTTGGTCATGTTTTGATTTTCTTTTCTCTCCCCTTAAATATCAATTTGTGATCCTTTTTTTTTACTTCATTTGTGACAAGAATTCTAGAAATTTATCGAAGGAGTTGTCTTTACGGAGCATCATATGTACAATTCTGTGAAAAATTACTATTAAATGCGCAGAAAATTACAAATCAAACAATCTATAATGAAATACAACATAAAGTACTGTCTGAGTAAAAATTTTCAGACTAGAGCAAACGTTTGAGAAAATCGAAAAATACAATTTAAATCTCTTTTATTTAATTCTTAAAGTATATTATTAAGAAATAACGCTACAAACAAGTTTTGCAATTATGCAACATTATATAGAAAAAATTGTTAAGATCAAAATTAGTATTTTAGCCTGAGCAAAAACTTAAAGGCTACCAGTAATTTTTAGAAATAAATATAATTAAAAAATACTATGGCTACTACGACGATTGAAAAACACTTCTATTTGCAAATTTGCCATGAATTCTTGCTATGTATTTTTTATTGCGTTTTTTAGAAGTTTTGGTGGCAAAGGTAAAGAGATTAACTGATCATGAAAAGAACCGATAGAAGCTTTGTCTTCAATAAATCTTCGTGCTATTGCGATGATAATGATAGGTAGTTCAAGATCAAAGACTCTAGTCAGTAAGTTCTTAAAATTGAAAGACAATAATGGTAAAAAAGGATGCGGAAAGAAGAAACTATGTCCTCGTGTGATAAAAGACGAGATTACAATAATATAAAACATGTACCTAACTTTGTTAAAAACTAGTTTCTTCTATGAAAACTAGAATAGTAGAAGTAATTCGAAAAAAAAAAGACTCTTACACAGGCTTCTCAATTTTTATATTTTTTAAATATTATTTTCTTTATGTTAACTTCAATTGAAACCCTAAATTTGTGCCGTACCACTTTTTTCAGATAGTTACAAAATTAGAAATCCTGTTTGTTGCGTTACCTCTTAACAATTTTAAAATTAATTGTAAAATAATATTTAAATCCCTTTTACTTTTATTTTTAATTTTTTTTTCACTGGCCTTTAAGTTTTTATTCAAATTATAATTATGCAAAAATTAAAATTATGCAAAAATTGAATTTTGTTCAAACATTAGGTTGGCACATTGATCTAACGGAAATTTCTTGGAAAAAGCAACAAATAATAATAAATAATTTTTTTTAATTATTTTAACTTTATTAATTGCTTTGGTACATGCTTGCGCTTGTTGATTAACATCGATTTATTGATTACTTACTTTCCTATTTTCTACCCCATGCGCTGAACTGGTATTCGGCTTGTAAATGAATAAAAAATTTAAACTGGGGAGTTTTTCCGGATGATGCAGATGCAACTGTGCAATGTGAAGGTGTGATTCAAAATGGGAATCAGTAGAATAAGCAGTAAATACAATTATGTGTCTTAAAAATATAGTTTTATTTTGAAGAGAACATTTTGTCTGTTAAAGTTTTTGATGAGAATGACATGAAATTTATAAATGCATAATATTATGTCATGTAATCCTACGTGATAAAACAATCACGAATGAGATAAATTTTTTGGGGCATATTTTAACATTTTAAATTGTAGTCGAATTTTTTTAAAAAAAATGTAAGGAAAAAGTCATAATACGTTTTGCTAAACGAAAATTTTTTTTTTTCTTACTATGAATTTGAATTGATCTGGATTTCTGAGATGAAAGATACAACATTAATAATAATACTGGAGAAACTATCTTTAATATTGGTTTCAGTAGAGATTATCATGATTAAAATAAAATTAAATTAAATGATTAATAATGATTAAAATAATTAATGATTAAAATAAATTTATAAAACTCTAAATTGAAAAGAAAAAGAAAAAAAAGAAGAAGAAAAAAAATTTTGAGAAATTCAAGAATATTAAAGCAGTAAGTTTAGCCATTTTCTCATCTTGTTCCGGTTCAAAACGTTTTAAAAATCGAAATTGTTGTCTTTAAAAAGGAAAATAAAATTTTATTCAGTTGATTGACAGAACTATAGTATTCATATTTTGAAGAAATGATAAATTATAATAATTGTGATGGGAATATTTTTTATGCCCATTTTATTTAATGTATTTATCTTATTATTATTTTCAAGCAAAGAAACAGACAAGATGAGATATTTTTGGTTTTCTAGGATCGCATGATTTATTTTGGTAACCATAAAAACTTCATATAAATGTACACGAAAAAATAAAAAAGACAGCACATAGAACTCTTATTTTCCTTCCTCTATCGACAGTATTTATAGTTTCAGTATTAAAATTTTAAAAATTAATACTTTTAATTCAGAAGAAATATTTGTTGAAAATACCAAATTATGAAAATGTTGATTAGTACAAAATAATTACTTTAAAAATTCCATATTATTTTGATAAAAACAAAATAAATAAAATTACATGAAGTAATCATTAAACACTCATACAATAAATTGAGTTTAACAATTTGTCCCATTCTTAAAAAAAATATTTTTATTAGTTTTTTTTACCGTAATAAAATTATATGATTTTTTTTAGGAAACTTTTGCATTTAAAGTAATTCTTCATTGTTTTAATTAATTAAAATGCAAGTTAGTGATAATTATTTATGTTTGAACATAAATAATCAATGTTTATATAATTTTTTTTAATTAAAATTTTTTATTAATTTTATAAATGTCCTTATAAACATAAACGTGACATTAAATTTCTGAATGAAAAGAAAGTTATAGAAAGGTCATTAAAATTCTAAGTTTCTATTTATAATTTTAAAAATTAAAAAGTTACATTGATTTTACAAATATAAATAAAAAGTAGCTCCGTGCGTTCAAAATAAATTCATGCGCAATGAACAGTAAAACCATGAAATGATGTACTGTATAAATAAATTTAATATACAAACTATAAAACAATTCTTGCAAACATATAATAATAAATGTATTAGTAAGTGATTTAATACAAACATTTGCTTACCTCCCCAGAATTTATTTAATGACTTCTTATTATCCAACGATAAACATTATTACAAAAACTTTAAATAAACTTTATTTAAAAAAATAGCAACTAATAATTTAAGTAAAAACAATTAATGAAACAAAATATAAAAGTAAACATAATTGCAACTTATATTTATCAAAATTTCGAACTGACTGGAAATGTCTAGTTTAAATAATGATGGAATAATACTGTGAGCGCTTATACGTAAGAGAAGATTTAGAATGATTCTATTTCAGAGAAATTTTCTTAACAAAACCACCAAAAAAAAAAAAAAAAAACCCCAAGAAAATAGAAAATGTCTTACAAGAATCTCCCTCTACTGAAATCCCCCCTAGAAATTCTAGATAATTGCCTGTTTGAGACAATTTATGAATGGGTAGGGGTCTGTTGATATTTGACATTTTAAAAAAGAGGACAAAAGAGCCCAGGGCCATAAATATGATAAAGATAAGTTAAAAATGCTAACCATTTTCCCGTATCCTAAACTAAGGCGGCTATTTTTGGGTATCAAATGACTATGTGTGTTATGTTGAGGGAGAATCATCTTTATCAGTTAACAGTGAGAAGAAAAGGAATGGTGGGAAGAGTGTTTTATTGCTTATTGAAGGAAAGGGTGGCTGTGTCATTTCTTGTAGTTCTCTAAACACCTGTTTTATTTTTTCAGACAGTGCATTTTTCTGTGTGTATTTTATTTTTTACTAATTTTATTTTAATTATATTATATAATAATTTGCGCTTTGTAAAAATAAGAGAGAGAGAAATTAAAAGTTATGGAAACAAAACGGAAATATTTTCTCAAAATAATGAACCCTGGCTTCCCATTTATTGGGGGGGTCCGGACCCCTATGGTTCCGACGACAGTGTTCCTGTTCCTTGTTAATTTTATAAGAGTTTGTCATTTTCCACTGCCATTGGAAATTTAAAGACAAAGAAGGTTTTATAGCTAAAAGAATAATAATTAAAACTCAGGGATTTTTTTTCAGAATCGCAGTCCAAAATTTCCCCTCGCACCAACTGCTTGAATTACGCGATTTCAGCACAAGCAATTCTGGAGTTAAAAAAAAAGAGACACACAGTCAGACAAACTGTTTTTTACGTTATTATTAATATAATATGATAACTATATTGATTATACTAAGTACTAATTTAAAACAGCCTAGTGTCTAAAATTTTATTGAAATCGGTCAAATAATTTCTGAACAATAAATCTTCAAAAAAATACAATATTTATTTAATGTAATTTTTGAGTACAAGTCTGTTCAAACTTCGGATATCATTACCTAAATTTACATACATGATTTAAAATAAAGTAAAAACTCGTATACTTTACAATTTAAAGCATTTTCGATCATTATTAAATGTTGTTGTCTTATGCCACTTGTCAATAATGGCAAGCCTATTTTTAAAGCAGAGGGGTGCGCTTCTACTTCTTTTCTAGTGGCGCCATCTATGGTCAAGAATTCGACTTCGGCCACACACATGCATCATAGCCTGTTTTACATGGAGGGCACATTCACACACCATCAATCCACCCACAGAAAGTAGTTTTGACCTTAACCAGAACACGATCATTCTCCGATTCAGGTATTGATTCGTAATGGGAACTTGGAGGACTTTATAACCCCAACAGAGTTAGCGTGAACCAGTCACCATTTTGTACACGGGGAGTCTTTTGGCCAGTGGGGATCGAGCTCATGACCTCTTGAGGCCCATCGCCCTAGCAACCAGGCTGTCCCGGCCTGTTATTAAATAAAATAATTAAAAATAATAATCAGTCATAAAATTTTTTATTAAGAATTATCTTTAGATTAACGAGTTTTGAAATGAATTGATAGATAGATCTATATAATAAGATACGTAGAAAAAAGATTTAATTTGAAAGATTGCATAACTAAAATGAAAGAGGGAAGATTACCGACCGGGGCACTAACGGATCGTGCTTACCCCTAGAGAGGGTAAGCACGATTAACCACCAGTTAAATATAAAAAAAATATTCATTTAAAGGAGTTCGCAAGGACCGAATAGATAGTTAGACATGTTTTATAACATATATATTATTTTTCTCTTATCGCTAATTAGATGTCTCGATTTTGTTTTAATTACATTTTTGTAGTCTCCGATTCAATTAGTACTTTTATTGTTGTTCCTGCTGCAATTTTTTAAATATAATAATTTTTCTGTGCCTGGTTTTATGTTATCGCAATTAATTCTTTTCGATAACCTATAGGTCCATTTGCTGGATTTGTTGGAGAAAAATTCGGACTGCGGGCAGTGACTATAGCTGGATCTTTATTTTGTGCAATAGGTGTAGGTGGATGCTTTTTTGCCCAAAATATAATTGCTGTTGATATCTTCTTAGGATTGATATACGGTACATGTTTTCTTATTTTTTTTATTATCTATTTTTATGAAGTTGAGAAAACAATTTCTTTTAATTATAAAATTAATTAAAACTAAAATTGTTTTTTTTTAAATATTAGTTCAAATTACCACACTTACACTGTTAAAATTTTAGAATGTATTAAACGATAATCAAAAATGTTCAAAATGTGTGCTACCTTATTATTGTTATTAAGTTAAACCATATTATTGTACTTTGTAACCTTACTTATATGATAGAATGATTTAAATTATACAGTTGAACTCGTTTATAACGAGCATAAAGGGACCGTAACATTGTACTCGTTAAATCCGAGTGCTCGTAATAAACGGGTCCTTAAGGCAGGCGTGCAACCAGAAGAGGGGGAGCTTTGGAGGTCAAATGATTGAGTTTACTTAAAATTTAATTAATATACTTTATTTACATTAATTAATTAAATTTAATTACTTACTTTATTTACATTAATTAATTTAATCAAATACTTTTCTTGCTTAATAAATTAATTCTTACTTACTAAATTTACTTAAATACTTTTATCGGTCATGACCGATAAGTCACGAAATCGATACGCCACCGCCTACTCTCACGTGACTTTTCCCATGCTTTAGATTAGAGCGATAAGGGCAATTAAGTTTCAGTTCGCGGTTTTTTTTTGGATTTAGCGCGCATTTCTTATAATTTTGAAAAAAAGATAAGACTAGAAAGATGAGAAAAAAGATTGCAAGACAGAAAAATATTGCTCGCTAAAACCGGGTCTTTCTCGTTAAAAGCGACTTCTGTTCCATAGACTTAACATTGATCCAACCAAATATTATCGTTTCCCTCGGTAAATCCGAGTTCTCGTTAAATCCGAGCTCGTTATAAGCGAGTTCGACTGTAGTTCAAAGTAAAATTTAATATTGCACTAATTTTTATGTGAGTATATACATTTTGTATAATGTAATTAAATCTTATAACATATAAGAATAGATGGAAGATTTTAGTAGATTTCTTAATTTCTGTTTGATTTTTTGAAATAAATCCAAACATTTTCTAACTCTGCAGGAATTGGATTTGGATGGTCCACAGCTGTGATACCAGAAATCATAAATCTATATTTCGATAAACACAGAGCGAAAGCTCAAGGCATCATCTTCGGAGGTAGTGGAGTTGGAGCATTTATAATCCCACCCATATTAGAAATGATATTATTTGGAGTTGGTATGTCAGGGACATTTTTAATCATATCCGCCATTGTTTTACACAGTGTTCCTGCAGCCATGCTACTGACGAAACGACTGCCTGAATCTTCGTACAATCGCAAAGCACGTGTGGTTGAACTAGATACTTCAAACTGCCAAACGATGAGCGAACGACAAACAACATCGAATTGTGTGAACATTAATAACTTGGTTAAAGAAAAAAACGAACCAATAAGTGTCGACAGTCTTAAATCATACGTGGAATTCTCGAGTTTCGAATCAGTCTTAGAAAAAGATGTCTTGAGAAATAAAGCAAATGAATTCCATTTCAATGTTGGTACTGAAAGTGTAACTAAGACTAATCCAAGTTCATTCTCGTTAGAAAATTGTAACTTGTTTTCTGTTGCTCAAGAAAGCGCTGAAAAGCAAAAAGGAAATCCTATGCTACTAAATGGTGCCAACTTAAATGGTCAAGCAGCATCATGGGAAATGAATGGGAAAAGCATGAAACGCAGTAACAACTGTTGCCAAAAAACATCAACTAAATCATTATTTAATACTCTAAAAATACTATGGCAGCCTACATTTTTAGTCGTATCATTCATTCAAAGTGCGCATTTTTATGTGATGTATATATGTTGGACAATCATTGTCGACGTTATTCGCGACAAAGGGATTGATTACTCCCAAGAAGTATATTTTGTGATGGCAATGTCCTTCTTCGATACTATAGGACGCTTCTGTTTGACTTCTGTAACAGACTGTGGCTACATAACCAACAGCAATTTTAGTGCCGTGTGCTTTGCAGGGATGGGGTTATTTTGTTTCTTGCTGACACTAGTTTCTGGCTTCTATCCGACAATGGTAGCCATATCTGCTTTGGGTTTGATGTATGGAGGCAATACATCTGGACTTCCAGGAATTGTCACTGACTTCTTTGATGAGGAGAAGCGATCCATGGCTATGGCTTCTCGTTTGACTCTCTATGCACCCATGAGTTTCACTATGTCTCCATTAATAGGTAAGATTTTTTATTTATTCACTTTTTTTAAAAAAGAAACTTGTTTGGCATACATAAAATGCTGAAACAGCCATCTCCATATTGTAGAAGCTAGTACCATCATCAGAGCCAAGACAAAACAAGTCAAGATTCTTTATGGTCCCATAAATTTTTTTTTATGGTTTATGTTGGTTTCAGTGCGATTCATGATGGTCACCATCATCCAACATTCTCCTTCGTGTTCATGGTGTTTGATATGCCAACAAACTTCCATCATTGCATGACGGAAAATGCTACTTTAATACTGTGATGGTTAACCATCAAGAGAAGTTTGACTCTCATGGACCATGATGGTTTAATGGGAATTCTTGTTGGTTCTCAGAAATATACCACCAGAACAATTTTTTTTTTTTTTTTTATGTTGGACCATCATAAATCAGTCTAAATTCCTAGATTGGAATGGTTGTTCATGATCATTCCGACATTTGATTTCTAAGATACTATGATGGAAATTCGTGATGGTTCAAGATGAACAAACCATCAAAACAAGTTGCTATTCTTATGTTGGATCCTCATAAATCAGTCCGAATTCCTACTTTGAGGTGATGGTTACTTTAGGTTGGTTATCATCAAGAAATATAATGATGGAATTATTGATGGTTACCATCAAGATTATGTTGGTCCATCCATGAAAAAACATAAAAAAATTTAATTTGGGGGAGTATGGGGCTCGATACAGGGGAGAAATGCAACAAAAAAAAACCCTAACCACAAAAAAAAAAACTTTTCCAACCGGGAGAGGGTAAACAATCAATCAGATTCATAATCAACTCAAATGTTTGTGTAACATTTCTTTCCCTTCTGTGATTTTGATGGAGTATGGTACTTATACACACGAAATGGCTGTTTAAGCTATTTTTGGATAAAATTGGTCTTGCTTCTTTTTGCTATCGAACTAAACTATACATCGATTAGTTGATCAGTCATGACTTTTCTGAATTTAAAATATTAAGTTATTTAAAGAGAAACTGGTAGCTTTACGAAATAGCATTTCTTTTATAAAGTTTTGAATTAGTTTAATATTCCAAGATATCTTAATTCAAAGAAAACCAATTACAATTATAAATATAAGTATTCGATTACTAGTAAAAAAAAAAGAAAAAAGAAACACTGGCTAATTGGCATAGATTTTAGCTTTTCAATAATTTTTATAATTCTGACACCAAATATACTACTACAATAATGGAAGAGACACTTTCAGTTTCTGATATGTTTTTAAATTTCTCAAGAAATACTTAAGAGGTCTATTTTGTAATTTAAGAAATATTTAGTTCATTTTTATAAAAAACTAATTTTTCTCATCTTATATTTTTTTACTGTAACTTCTTATATATATATCTTTTTGCTATAATATTCAGTAAAACCAAACAAAATTTTTGGAGCAATATAAAAGTAATTACAAAATTATTGTTGAAAAATTTAAAAAAAATTCGTTAAAAATTGCATCTAGTTTTAATTGACAAACCTATGGGTTCGTCAATTAATGTAAAATAAAAACAGGAAACTGCTGTCAAAAATTTGCAGCTGAAAAAGACACGTTAAACTTAAAAAGTACAGATGGGTTAATATAATTGAGCAGTTCTCTTAATATTTAAAATATTTTTCAATTGATTTATTATGGATACAAATATAATTTAATATAAAGATTTATTTGGAATTATATTTTTTATTTTATTAAATATGATTTTATGATGCAAATATCAATTCTTTTTCTTCCTCTTAATTTAATTTATAATTTTTATTTTTAGGTTATTTCAGAGGTAATTTGGGCTCATATAATGGTCTCCTTTATGTAATGACATCCATATGCATAATATGTACTGTTACGCTTATCCTGTTACCACGGATTTTGAACCATAAAATAAACCTTCCAAAAGCGAAGAAATGAAGGAAGCAA
This sequence comes from Parasteatoda tepidariorum, assembly GCF_982258835.1. Taxonomy (NCBI): domain Eukaryota; kingdom Metazoa; phylum Arthropoda; class Arachnida; order Araneae; family Theridiidae; genus Parasteatoda; species Parasteatoda tepidariorum. Next base: position 87,811,369 of record NC_141755.1, on the reverse strand, counting down.
AGGAAAAACCATTAGTATCCAAGAGATAGAAGCATCGCAGGAGAAGAGTGCAAATATTTTTTTTCTTCAAATTATCAATTTCAAAGAAATAAAAAAGAATCATAAAAACAAAAGACTTTTAAACGAATCGTTAGGAACAAAGAAATTCTAAATCTTGAGAACCAAGAAATTTTTTTAAAAAAAGCACCAGACTTAACCAAATTTTAACAAAAAATATCAGAATCAAAGACATAAAAAAATGTTGGAATCAGAGAAACTCTAAAAGAAATGATAATCAAAGAAACAGAAGAAAATCATCATCATAGAATTCTTTTTTTAAAAAAATGGTTAGAATCAAGATAATTAAAAAAAATAAATTAAGATTCAAAGAAATTATTGTAAGATACTTGTCAAATCTCTTCTCCATAAAATGCGGTGTTGTAGTAAAATTAAAAATCAACAACCATGGCATAGCTATATATTATGGCATTCCCTCAACAACCCATTGTGGGCTAGGGATTTATGGATGCACAACAATTTATATACCAACAGCATGATTGTGGTAAAGTGGTCAGCATTGTGCACAAGCCGTCTTTACTACACAGGCAAGCTGCAACTGGGGATCGAACCCTAGTCCATCACAATGACAACTCACTGCCTCCCATATTCATACATTATAACAGAAAAAAAAACTATAACTTGAACAGTGTCACAGAAAAATAAGAAGACATAAATGAAAAGTAAGAAATGAAATGAATAATAATTATTATGAGAATCAAAGAAAGAGTGGAAATCATCAGAAAAAAATATATGTATCAAGGAGAAAAACATTATTTTAATAGATAGTATATAGTTTGTCTACGGTAAGAATTCCCCCCGCCACAAAGTCTGAGGTTGTCTTTTGCTACGGAAACAAGAATAGCGCCTTTCAGGGAGGGTAGCTTCTCTTCACTCTAGGGTTAACACAATAGACCGAAGAAAAAGATTCCCTTTCTCTCGCTGACACGAGCCAAAATCTGTTCGAAACAGTGACCCCACACCCCAACTTGAAATAGTTATACCTCGTTAAAATAATCACCACCACAGGTCCAGACGAATGGCTAGGGGAGATTTTACTTTAGACAAACTACATATATTGCACTGATTAAAACATCAATAGTACCAGAAGTGCAATCAAAAATTTTATTTTAACAAATATATTTTTGTTAAATGTTTCCTTTTATTAAAACGTAAAAGAATTGGAGTTGATTATGAATCATTATTGACACATAGAATGGCAATAGAGTTATTTTTTTACATCGATTCAGCCAGACATATTACCTCAATATTAGTATTACCAAAATTAATTATATATCACTTGCATGAATGATTGCAATTGTGATTTTCACCTCCCGGAAACAGTAATACAGTTGCTTTTTAGTGCATAGCTTTTATTTTTCTCTACTTCAACTACCCTTGATTTTAAGTGATTTAATTTTATAGAAACACATTTCAAAAGAGTAACTATAATCAAAACATGGAGGATTTTCCGACTTGACAAATTTAACTTGCATCAGTCACCATTTACTACACGGGGAGCCTTCGGCCAGCGGGGATCCAACCCACAAACTCTTGGACATGGGCTCAGTGCCCTACCAACCAGGCTATCTCAGCTGATATTAATCACCATTTACAAGAACCAGTCTTCATCCCACAGGGAGCGAATTCACGACTCCTTGTACGTGGGCAGGGTTGGAAACAAAAAGGTTTTCGCTGTAAAAATTAAATGCAGTTTTATTAAAATAAGTTTATTAATGGAATAAAATTAAAAAAGTTGGAAATTTATTGAAACAGGTTTCAAATCAGAAACAAAACATTAAACTTTGATTAATTTTTTTCGAATTGTGTTAAAAAACGTTTTCTTTATTTTTTATTAAATGAAAGTTCTTACTTACTCTTATTATTATATATTTTTCATATCAATTCCAGTAAGATTCTTGAATTTGTTTGAAAATGGGAGCAATCATGGTCACAGGATATTTAATCTGACACTTTATTTAAAATTATCAACATCTTTTTGGGGAAAAAAAAGAGAGAGAGAGAGAAAAAGTCAGATTCAAACAATTATATAAATTCAATATTTTATTTTTATAATATTTATATCAAAAATAGATAAACATGTACATAAATATGATAATATTCAAAATATATTTATAGACTAACTTTGTAATATATAACTTTGTAGTACTTTAAGAGTGTTCCTTGATATTTACAAGTTGAGCATTCTTTGTAACATTTTCTCCAACTTTATGTAACACTTTCTCTACAGTTCCATCACAATGAGCTTTTATAACATACTGTAAAAATAATATATTTTTTATTAACATGGATTCAAAACATAGTTTAAAAAAATAAAGAAAATAAATTTATTTTTGCAGGCGTAAACAAAAAACATTAAAGCTAAAAACAATTACAAACACTGGCCTTAAAGATATTCTGAAAAAAAAAAAAAAAACTGTTTATACAGTTTCTCTTTTTACTTGAAAAAAATTAAGCCTGAAATTAATATGTATGAACATCTTAAATCAACAATGAAAGCTAAATAAATATAACAAAAATAATAATAAAATGAAAATTTAAGAAACTATCTTTTTCTAGTAGACTAAAAAAAGAGAAAATACTTTTTTTGTTGAACCAAGAGTGTAGGTTACATCACTTTCAAAACATGTGTGGGAAATATTTCCATGATGATGAAAGTTAATCACAAAATTAATGCACTCTATGTTTTTAATTTTAGGTCCAATCAAAATAAAATTATTTTCTTTTTTAAATAGCCAACTTAAAAAAGTAGTTCCTAAAATGTTATTTTTCTATTTTTTTCGTTTTAGATTTGCGCCTGATATTTTATATTGAATAGTGGTCAAAATTTTAAGAACCGATTAAATTGGTTCACCCCATTTAGGAAACAATTTTATAAGTTATTTTTCACATCAGACGCAGAGTTTCTAGTTGAAATGAGAGCACTCCACCTAGTCGAAAAGTGATTAAAAATTTATATTAATGGTAAATTTCAGCAGCAGTAAATTTTACACATAAATTGCTTACGCAGTCAAGAAAACTAAGAAAGCTTGTATGATCATCAAGCAGTAAAGTTTTGAGTTCCCCATCTATTCCGAAATGAGCTAACTTTTAAATACAATATTCCACCCTTATAGACTCAAAAGAGTTGAAACTCACTGAAAACGCACTAAAAAATACTGCAAACTCTTGCAATTGATGCATACTATATTTTATTGTAAGCCCCAGATTGTAAAAACCCGACATGTAGTAAGGCATATGCTTAAGCAAACTCTTAAAAAATATCAATTTTTGACAAAAATATCATTTTTAAACAGGCGCACAAGTTGAGAAAATTTGTAAAAATTCTGTATATGATTACCAAATGTAAAACAATTATATTTTAATTCTTCTAAAAATATAATAGAAACAAAAAGTGACGACAAATCTTAACTGAGAATTAATGAAAAATAGTAGGAATGTAATCTGTTAAATACTGATAGGCAAACTTGTTAACTGAATGAGATTAGTTAGTGCTCAATTAGTACACCAAAAAATAAATCCATGTTTATTTACACTTTCTACAAAGAAGCATAATGTGCGTACCTCCATTTTCATTGCAATAAGGACAACTAAAGGATCTCCTTTTTTAATTTGGTCACCAACTTTAACATTGATCTTCTCAATGACCCCAGGCATTGGAGCAACCGCACCAGCATGCATCGCTTCTGAGGAAGAGGAAGTGATAAACTTTGGTGATTTCAGTGTGAATTCATAGCTGTAATCCTGTAAAATATATTGAACTACATTAAAACATTTAATGTATTATTATTATGTGTGCACATATATGCAATAATTATTTATATTACAAGAATAATGTATAACTTTAAATTGTGCACGCCATTTCAAAACAGCTTATCAATGTTTTTTTTTTCAATTGTCAAAACAGTTTAAAATTTTGAATTGCAGAAAGACTTCGATAATATGATGCTATTGAGCCAAAAATGATCAAACTTGGAAATATTTTAAGAGGGGCTTAGAATACTTGCTGTATTAAGAACCAAACAATGGTTTCATTTACATTAAAACTGTAAGACAAATTATGTAGCTTTGCCAAGAGAGAGAAAAAAAAAAAAAGGTTAAAAGTTTGCAATACATAGTGGATTAAAACCGTCAAAAAAATTATAAAACTTGATAGTTTTCTGTAATGTTTTATCCTGATAACCTGGTTTTTATAATCTAAGTTCTTCATTAAATGAAAAAGTTTCTCCTGTATAAACAACCAGACAAGGTTTAAAAGCGAATTGTAAATAGAAAGGATAGATTGATAATAGATTGGTTAATAATTAAAAGTAAAACAAACAGAAGTTTACTTTAGTAAAGAGGTGTATTTCATTATCCTTTGAGATTGCTCGAACAGGAAAGCTCTTGTTGTCAACAGTGCACTGCAAAATTGATGGATCTACTTTAGAAGGCACAGTCTGAACTGAGTAATTTTGTCCATCAATGTAGATTGTATAACCATCCTTCCCTTTAAAGTCTACATCCACACTGTACTCTGAAAGATTAAAAACTTATGAACTACTTTCGAGAAATAACAATCTCAATATAGAATACTGTTCAGCATTTTTTTCTTTGCGAAATTTAAAATGAAGGTAACATTTTTTTCAAATGCAATTTTGTAAGATATTTTTTTTTTCAATAGAAAATTTTTTCCCATAAAAGGGAAAAAAATGGCTTGCTTTGGAAAGAATGTTGGTAGAGAAATTACTTTTTAAGTGCAAGACTGTCTGGTTTTCATGCATATTTTGAAAGTATAACATTACATAACAAAATATATCATATCAAAATATAACATAAAAAATAACATGTAAAAATGGAGTACAAAAATTAAGCACATAAGGAGTAAAATACTATTTTAATAACAAAAATGTCACAGACATCTAACAAATTACTAACAAGGAATGTGAGACTGACAACATCAAAACCTGATGCCAAAGTAAAAAGAGAGGAGTTAAAAACCGATTCTTAAAGACTATTTTAAGTTCCATCAGGAAATCAAATTGGTTTGGATGTCTTAATCCTGCCTTCCTTACTAGTGACTTGAGAGATTTCAGAGGCAGTTTTGTTTACTTCTGGCTTAAGTATTGATTGGCTACCCTTAATATGTATTTTGAATGCATATAAAATCATGTTTTTACTGTTTCTATTCAAAATGAGGCAGTCATTTAATAGGCACCCTGCATTTACATTACCTTTATCTTTGAAACAAAGTTTTATTTGCTTCTGGTAAGGCAAGTTGGGAGTCATTCCATCATATAACAAAAAGGGTGAATTTTTATCTGGAAAACAAAAAATAAATTTTAATTGATTGATACTTTTAAGAGTCACTTCTATATACGACACAATGAATTACGACAATGCTAATAGATAATCTAAATAAATACTTCATTTAAATTGCACAAATAATATTAATCAAGTTAATTTGATTTTTAAAAAAGGAATTTCAACAAAAAATCAATTAAGTTGATGGGAACATATTTTATTATAAGAAGACCAATCATCTTGTCTAAAAAACAATACAATCTTCAGACTTACTGGTCTGCAGGGTCACAGCCAGAAAATTTTCTGAGTGGGGTTTTCTAATTAATAGTTTTAATATTCATACATATTCTTGATACCACAATTTAAAAAATATAAAATTAAAATGACTAATTACTTTAACTATATTTATTAAATAATAACATCTATTAGATAAATAAATAGCATAAAAAGGTAAGTGAGTGCAAATTTTACAGAGCATTATTTTTGATATTTTTCCCCCATTAAAATTTCAACTTTTATCATCATTCTAAAATAATCATAATTAATTTAATTGCTTTAATTTTTGGAATTTTTTTTATCAGCTTTTAAATTTTTGTCTTCTCACAAAAGATCTTTGTACTTTTGGATGATTGGAAAATCATAGTCGTAAATTTTTCTAAATGATGAAGAATGCAGCAATTTGATACATCAAAATTTAAGAAATAAGCGTTGGAAAGATTTGCACTTTTCTTTAATTTTTTATTTCAATACTACAAGATAGTTAAGAGAAACTTTTGCATTTACTTGTGTTCTTTATTTTTGTATTATTGTTAGTTACTTTTTTTATTACCACAGAATAGCTTTTTACAAATCAAATGTCTTTCATGATTGATCGACAGCTGCTTTAATTATTAAGGATATTTGGAAGGGGTTTAATTCTCAAAACCCCATCTTGGCTGCATCACTACTGGTTTGAATGACTACTCACTTAAACAATGAAAATTTTACACACAATTTACAAAAGCTAGCTGTTTTATAAACATTAGTAATAAAAAATGAAAATAAAAAGAAATTCCATTAAATTTTAAAAGTAACAAGTGCATTATTGTTTTTTCCTTTCTATTATCACATAATAGCTTCTTACAAATAAAATCTCTTTTATGATTACATTAGACTAAAAAGTATTTTTCAGTACTAATATACTTCTAGTACTAAATACTACTAGTATTTTTATGATTACATTAGTACTTAAAAAAAACTGAAAATAAAAAGAATTTAAAAAGAAATTTTATTTAATTTTAAAAGTAACAAATAATCCAATATTTAAAATTGAAAGTAAGTTAAAAAAAACTCACTGAATGGAAATGGATTATTGGATTTTAATTGCTCAGAGTCTGTGTGGATAGCATGACAAACAGCTGCACAAATGTCTTGAGGCGAAGGTAGCTTAGTGGCGAATATCTCTTTTTCATGTTGAGGGATAAAATCTGTGTGCACATTTCCTAATAAAAACTCTTTATGCACAGCCAATTGCATTAGGAATTTTACATTAGTCTTCACACCAACAATCTAAAAGACAATAAGTTAATCAGTTATTGCATTAGAAATAATGTTGATAATTTAATTTAAACTTTATATTATAAGCTTTGTGAAAGTAATTTCTTTAATAATACAATAAACTTCTGATTATCTGCTGAATAGGGTGGCATGATAGTCGCAGATAAAAAAGAAGTACATAGACCACGATGGAGACTGAAATAGATAAGAAAATGCCACTCATGTATCCTTTATCTTATTTAAACATTTCTGATTTGTAATTGCAATTTTTAATAACATCTAGTCATTTCAATAATAAATAAATAAAGACTAATTTCATGAAAAATGTAAAAGTGAAAGAAAGGTTGTTAGATATCTGGTCAAAAATGGTGGGACAGAATTTCAAGACAACAAAACATCATGAGGCATATATTTGCATGGACAGAGTGTAAGTCAGGTTGAGGAATGCGTTATAACACCCATACATGAGAAAGTGATTAATTTAAGAAAAAAGGTGACTATTTAAAAAAAAAGTGACAATAGGTAGTTTTCTTTTTAAAGACACTAAATAAAAAAATAAATGGCTCTAAAATAACAAAAACAAGAAGCAATAACAAAAATTTGATGTGAAGCTTTTTATCATTTCATCTTTGATGAAATGACTGCTGATTTTTTCCTTTTCAAGACTGTTCATTGGCCATTACCTTCTCTTTTCCTCGAATTTATTTTTTTAATCCCCCATAGGCTAGCTTCATTCCGTTCAAATCGTCTTTACTAAACTGGCTTTTATGAAAATGAACTAAATAAAATTAGAAACAAAAACCAGGTGGGATATTCAAATATATTCTTTTGAATAATATATTCAAATATATTCTTGATAATAATGCAGTAGCTATAACTACAATATAGAAGACAAAATAGACAATGAAGCTACTAGAGTCGGCAAAAATCATGATTTTTTAAAATTTATATTGGAGTTAAAAATATTAGATTTATTCATTAGATCAAAAAAATTAGATTTATTTGATTTATATTGGCGTTTTTTTAAAATTGAAATCAGGTTTTTGATTTCTTTTTTATATTTTTAAGATAAAATCATGCCATAAAATGTATTAACAATATTTAATATTACTTAGAAAAATATCTTCAACTATTACATTAAAATTTGATTAGGTCATGTGGAATACTCTTGAGCTATTATAAATAAAACAGAAAACAAAATAAAATGCAGATTTTTTAAATGATATAAAAATAAATGTCTCCAGTAAAAATTAAGTCTCACTGTTGAGTTGGAAATACATTAAATGCTACAGTTTAAGAATGAAACTGACTTTCTTAATTTTAAAATACTGAAACCTTCAAACATGTTAAAAGAATATATTTTCATACTTTCAATCATAAAACCATACATTTTATAAAATAAGAAATTTTTTTTTGCCAAAAAAACAAAAAACAAATAATAATAAAAAAAAAATCAAGTTTTCGATTTTTTTTTCTATCTGATAATACCCTCGCTCAACTTCAGAAAAAAAAATTCCTGATTTTTTTCAGGTATGTCAGGTAAATTTTAATGAAAACCCAGACCATATTTTATCTATGCTATGCAATAATTTCAGAAGAAAGCTTTGATTTTTTTTTTATTAGTAATGATAAATATTAAGATTTTGAGAACAAAAAAAAAAAAAAAACAATGAATGATATTGGGAACATGTGAGTTTGACTAAAATGCAACATTTTTACAATAAATAATTGTAATAGAATTGTAATAATTGAATACTGTTATTGACAATTCTAAGACTGGTTATTTTCCAGGTATGATATATGAATTATCCAGGTTTCTGTAAAAAAATTGCAACTTTCCATGACAATTCCCTGATTTAAAATGTACGATATAGTATAGTGTACAATAGTATATATATATATTATAATACAGATTAAAATAGTTTTTAAAAATTTAAATATAAGTGGGAAAGTGGAGCTTAATTTTCAATTATTTATTTTTATGTAACAAATACTTAAAAGTAAAGAAATTTCATACTTATTAAAAAAAAATACTTAATTAATTTTACATTTTAAAAGAATGATGATAATGATTTTCTATTAAACAAGTATTAAAATTATATCATATTACATTATTGAAAACTTAACACTTTTATAATTATATTACAGTCGTACTATTTTAACTACTTTACAACTTTAAAAAATTTGTAAATATATAATAAAATTTATTTGATAATGCATATTTCTTTGAAAATAATAGGTGGTATATTTATCTTGCAAAGACTTAGCTTACATTATACTCAGATAAACAAGAATGTAGTTTCATCAGAGCTGCACTCCTGTTTGGTCCCCACACAACAAGTTTTGCAATCATGGGATCGTAATGAACAGAAACTTCATCACCTAAATAAAATATGCATAGTTAAACAAGAACACATACAACAATAGTTTATAATGAATGAAAAATTAAATAGCTAAATTTAGCAAGTTTTTTAAAGGAAATATCAAGGCAGAATTTTCAAGTGTAGGAATAATAGCCTTAAGCTCCGTTTGCTTTAAATTATTGCTAAAATATTAAGAATAAAGTTGTTAAATTCTAAACTAACAAAAATTTAAAAAATATCATCATAATTACGGAAATAATAAAGAATGTATAAAACTATATTAATTTCTAACAACAATTTCATTTGTTACATTTAAAAAATGGCATCATATCAGGAAAATAGACAGTTAATAAAACAAACTTGCTATGAAATGAAGTTTTTTACAATCATATAAAACAGTTAGAAAAATATACATAAATTAAAAAAAATTACAATGGATCATTCAAAACTAGCTTACAAAGAAAGGTTAATTTCTATAAATATAACTAACTATAAATTATTTTCTTTTGTAATAATGAATAATTTGAAAACATTACACAAAATAATTACACAAACTAATAAAGAGTAAAGAATACCTTATATTGATAAGCTATCAAACTTAGGATGAAAAAGGCATCCAAATTTTCACTCAAATATAAGATAAATCACAATAAAATCACTACTTTTTAGCAAATACAATACAATTCTGAAAATTCCCTGCACCCTTAGAAACAGAAGTTTGACAGAAAATTAAAATCGTAGGATAATTGTGAAACCTTTCAAAATGAGTTTTTTATGTATATAAGCATTGAATTATGGATAAAATTAATCAGAATAAGCAGTTGGTGTAAAAAATAAAAATACATTTGTGTTTTATGTTTTTAAAAATATAAATTGAAAAAAAAAAACATTTATACACTTTTGTTTTCATTTTAATTGTTTTTTTTACAAGCAGTCAAATTTTAGAATAGTCGCTACAATAATTTTGTAACACCACCTATGGTGATATGTGAGCATGAACGCCTTTTAATGCATTTCAGAAAAGTTGTTGGATACCCACAGTGTCTTATGATCGAGCATTAAATAATTGAGGTTTAGTAAAAAAAATATACCTTGTACAATGCCAGTTTCAACTCTAACATGAGATGATACTTTGGGAGTGAAAAGGTGAGTCAATTTTCCAGCACCAGGCATAAAATTGTTATCAGGATCCTCAGCATAAATTCTAGCTTCAAAAGCATGTCCTCTGAGTTGCAGATCATTTTGAGATAAAGGCAATTTTTCACCAGCTGCTACCTGTGTATATGAAAAACAATAAATGAATTCCATTCATCCCATAATGATAGGAACTAAATATAATAATACAGTTGAACCTCATTAACGTGAAATATCACTTTACATGAAACACATGTTTGGTCCCGTGAGTCATCAATAAATTATTATTGTATTTTACATGCTAAGCATGAAATGTTCAAGTTGATTATCACTTAACATTAAAGGAAACTGGGCACTGCTTAGATAACAATTATGTGAATAAAGTGCTAATTATTCATTTTGAAGAATGCTCTTTCTATTTTTCGTCATTGTTAGAAGTAGTAGATGGACAAATAAATAAAAGAATCAAAATAAAATAGTTAAATAAGTAGCTAAAATTTTTAAATTTATTTTAATTTGTTTGGTACAAAATAGTATTCTTTACATACATTAATGTAGTACATAATATTTTATTTTATTTCATAACCATTGTTGAACAGCCGACCCAATTTTGGGCTTACGACTACTAATGTTCAACTCCTTAGCCTTGTAAGTTTGAACCCAATCCAGAAGACAAGGGAACTCCTGGATCAAGAAGTGGGATCTACAGATATTTTGAATTTTATTAAGTTCTACCAAAAAGAATAATTTTACATCCTGCTTTAAATGAAAGGAACACATACCCGCAGTTGCCATTCAACTAAATCAACTCCAGTAATCATTTCAGTTACGGGATGTTCAACTTGCAGTCGTGTATTCATTTCCATGAAATAAAAATTCTTATCTTCATCCATGATAAATTCAACAGTACCTACATCAAAAAATGTTACATTCTGAGAAATTTACACAGTATATGTAACTCTTATATGTCATTAGTCTGGGATCATTCAAATTTTACGTAAGCACCTAAGACGGGGAGGAGGTCCATGTTTGAAATATATTGGAATATTTAAAAACCATGCGAAAAATAATATCAATAACTGCCAAAAATATAATCGAAACATTACATCAATTTATGATACTATCGGTCTTAAATTGAGCATGTCAAAAAATTATTATCTGAATGCATAATTTCTGTAGGAAAAAAAAGTAAAATGTTTTGCTTTTCAAAAGAAAAATCTTTCTGCAAGAATTCTGTAACATTCTGCAACAATGTCGCTGTGATTCTGGGCTTATAAGATGGGGAGGAGTATAAGCAATACTTATACAAAGACACTAAAACTCCCTTATTTTCATAACTCTTTTAAAATGAAATGAAAAAAAAAAAACTTGCATAATAGTTAGAAAAAATTGTGCTAGAAATTTTTTTTATTTTGAAATAAAAGTTAAATTTTAGGAAAGAAAAACATAGCTGCCAACCTGGTTAGGAAAGAATTCAACAGATTTGGTGAAATAATATTGATTTCATGATAACTGTCGCACTATGTACTAAATATTTTACATATAGTAAATTTCAGGGATTTTTATTGTCATCAAAATATACAAGCTTCATTACATTAATAACCATAAATGGCCTGCAATATTTTCCATTTATGATTAACATTAAATAAACTTGAATTTGAAATGTTTTTTATTATGTTAACTCATCATTTCAAATAGTAATAGACTGTTTATTCCTTATTGATAGTTAAAAGATTTTTTTATTTAAAAAGGGAGTTAAGAATTAAAATAAACTGAAAATTTCAGAAGAGAAGAAAAGCTTAAAACTCAGCAGTATAAATGAGGCTCGCTTCATTATGTATTACTAATACTTGTTTAAATATTCAGGAAATCAATAAATTGAGTAAAAATTCTATTTCAATAGGGATATTTTGTAGAAAACTTACTCAATTTTAGGGAATTTTCTAAAATTTACAAAAAACAGGAGAATTTTTATTAGACCAGAAGAAACCTGCCAAATTCAATAGTCTACTGGTAAATCTAGTAGAGTTGGCAGCTATGGGAAAAGTAGGAAAAAATTTCTTTAGTTTTAAAATTTTACAAAATATGGTAAAATATAAATTTTGGTTTAAATTTAAATTCTTTACTTGAATTTAATCATAAAATTCTTACAAAAATTATAATACTGCAGTATTTCAAAAAAGTATAATACTGCAATATAATTATAATACTGCAGTTAAAAAAACTTAAAAAAAAAGGGAGATTTTTTTTACATAAATATAGGAGGGGGTTTATAATTTGCTGATGCAGGGGCAGGGGAAGTAAAAAAGTGAATAACCTCGAAAATTACTCAATGAAATATAAGTCATTTAAGTTATTAGCCAAAATACTTAAAAAAATTTTTTTTAAATTTTAAATAAAAAAACATGCACCTGCTCCAACATAATTAACCGCCTCAGCAGCCCTGACGGCAGCTTCCCCTAAGGATTTTCTGGTCATTTCATCCAGATCTGGCTACAAGGAAATAAAAGTGTTTTTTATATTAACCAATCAGCATTGCAGTATCAAAACTAAGCACTAAAATTAAAAAAACTTAAAAATCATAAATATTTCGAGGATTAGTACGACCACTCTAAAAATTGAATTTTGTAAGATTTTCAGAGAAAATTCCAAAAAGATTTTCGTGATTTAAATACTATGTAATAAGATTTTTCATAAAGTTTTTGGAACTTCTAACAAGAGGATTGATGAATCATGCCATTAATAAATAAGCCCAAATATATCCTCTATATATTTGGGCTTATATATATCCTCTGAAAATATTTCAAATATATATAAAATATATGTATTTGAAAAATGTAAAATTATCTTGAACATATGGAATGTAAGACACGAAGTTTTAATTAAATAAAATTACATTAATGGACAAAATATAACCATCCCACAAAATTTGAACATAGAAAATTTCAAACTTTTCTTTACAAACATTAATTGGTGAAAAATTCCTTAATGAAATAAGTCATATTGAAAAATTTGCAAAATATTCATCATTCCAAAAGTCTAAATTTATTAGTTTTTTTAATACATTTTGAAAAGTGTTTGATAGAAACTTATGGACAATGTGATAATTTTTCAACATCCTCAAAAATAAAATAATAAATCAGGAAATTGAAAAAAAAAAATTAGAATTTTTTTTAAAAAAAATGGTCAATTGAGGATCTGGGGAATGAAAGAAACATTTAAAACTACATGTCTATTTTAAAATAAAAGAACAACTATCAAAACAGGCAAGAACAAATATTATTTAACCAAATTTCTAAAGCTATAAATGCAGTTCAAAAGAAAAATTAACTCGATTAATCATAAACATTTAAATAAAATAGGTTGAACTAACTATATGAACATAACTTACTGCTGGCGCTTCCTCAATTATTTTTTGATGCCTTCTCTGAACACTACAATCCCGTTCAAATAGATAAACATAGTTCCCATGTTTGTCACCAAATACTTGTACTTCAACATGCCTAAAACATATAAAACAGTGAACAAAGAAAATCATTATTGGCCACTGTCTTATATAATATTTATAATAACGTTATGTCTTATATAATATTTATAATTGTTTTTACTAGTTGAAATAATTATTACACATATTTTTTTTCCAATGCCCACCGGATTGACACTTTTCATTCAGGTATTAGGTGGGCCAACGTTGATCCTGCAGTAAGGACAGATAGTGCAGAGAATGAAAGAGCATCCATGCCTTGTCCATTGTTTAAACCCAGAACCTTTGTGACTAGCTTCCTAACCACTACACTTCCGGTTGGCGATATATATGTATGTATTATAAATAATTTATAATAAAAGCATCATAAATATTTTTATTAGTTCTGATCTTAAAACATACCTAGGTTTTTTTACAAGTTTTTCTACCAGCATAGCATCATTACCAAAAGATTTCAAAGCTTCTCGTTTGGCAGACTCTAACTGAGCACTGAATTCACTTTCAGATGAAACAGTTCGCATTCCCTAAAAATTTGATACAAGAGTAAAAAATAAATAAATAAATAAATGAAATAATAAATAAACTAAATAGTGATAAAAAAATATTGTTTCTTGAAACAATTTTTCAGTAAAAATTAAAAAGTATTTCAGTTTTAGAAAGAGTTTATTAATTTTTAACTTTTAGAGAAAATATTAAGCTATGAATATAGAGCAACCCAATAAACTTATTACGAGAAGAGTTCTGAATCAAATAATTATTATAAAAATAAGAGATACATTAGTACATATCCAATAAGAGACATGTAATTACTCTTATTGGATATTAGTACATGTAATAAGAGATACATTAGTGCCACATGAATAAATATTTTAAAACTGGATCTACAATTTCATTAGTAAAAAAAAATTAAAATATCAACAAAAATGAAAAAAAAACTACAGCATTTTTTGATAAATTTGATTATAAATTTTAAATTTTTTTACCCAATAAATAAATGAAATTATCATTGCTTTACATTAAAACAAACATTATTTTCATTCTAATACAATCTTAATTTATTTATTATTTTTGTGTATTACTTTATTAAAATTATTAAGAATAAGATTAAATTTTACCATTTTCTCTGTGGTTTTACATGATTCAACTACCAAAATCTCATTATATTTAGTTTACCATAGTTTTCAAAGAAAAACAGGTAAAAAACTTTTGAACTATTTAATTTTGCATGTTCTAATGAGTAATGAGGTTTTTTAACCTTACTATATAATAGACGACGTCACTGAAAAGGAGGATGTAGAATATATGCTTTTAATTAAAATTAAAAATCTAAATCTTTTCCCAATACTTCAGAAAAAAAAAATTTAAATTTTAAATTAAATTCAGCTAAGTAATCATTTTGCAGAGATTTACAGAGTGAAGAAAAAAACATTCTTTTAGGAATGATTTTTAGAACTAATGTATTGTATTTTGCTTCAAAAAAGCTCTCCCCCCCAAAAAAAAACAAACATCCCCTTAACTCTCATGATGTATATTTTAACGAATTGACAAAATTTTCCAAGAGATTAATAGAGCTTAAGAATTAGTTTGTTCCTTTGACAAGGTTGCCACTCAAATCTGGAAGAAAAAAAAACCCTGTGTTTTCCATGTACATAAAATATTAAGAAGAAAAACACAATCACTGAGCTCTTGTATGAGCTATATTGGGCTAACTATACTAGGTATAATTGCTGAAAAAAACTCAGAGAAAAAAAGAACAACCGAACATACTTAAAACAAATAATGCGGCAGCAAATGAACTAGTTTAATATAGCTCAAATATGATTCTTAAATATCCCATAAATTGCACTTTGAGTAATTAACATTTTTCAAAAGACGAAAATGAGAAACGAAATCCCCTTTATTTTCCCAGTTTTTAAAGAAAATCTCAAAATTCACTGCATTTTCCCTGTTATTTCAGGTGATTTTTAAATTCCCTGTATTTTCCAGGTTTTCCCTGTGGAGTGGCAACTTTGTTTGAACACAGTATACAAGAAATGTTAAAATATGCACCAGATATTTACCTTGCCTCCACCACCTCTAACAGCTTTTAACATAACTGGGAAACCTATTTTAATGGCTTCTTCTCTTAATCTGTCATCTGACTGGTCTTCACCATGGTAACCTTTAATCACTGGCACACCAGCTTTATCCATAATATGTTTAGAAGTGCTATAAAAGTAAATAAATAAATAAACTATCCGCATGCACAATTTGAATGCATCTGCAAACTTTTAAGGGTCCCTTTCTAATAAAAAAGAAATTTTACTTCCTCCATGTAAACCTACAGAAAATTATAAATTCAGAATTTCATAATTTATACAGTAACTAATTTATATCTTTGAATCATTTTTGCCTAATTTTATTCATTGAAATGCCTTCTACTGAACTTAGTTAGCTAATTTTAAATTTGTAGTATTTTTAAACTTTGATAAATTTTAAACTTCGTAAAAGTTTTAAAAACATATATATTTTGAGCCAATCCATATCCCTCCTACAGAAAATTATAAATTCAGAATTTCATAATTTATACAGTAACTAATTTATATCTTTGAATCATTTTTGCTTAATTTTATTCATTAAAATGCCTTCTACTGAACTTAGTTACCTAATTTTAAATTTGTAGTATTTTTAAACATTGATAAATTTTAAACTTCGTAAAAGTTTTAAAAACGGTAACTAAGTTCAGAAGAAAACATTTTAATGAATGAAATGAAATAATAAATTAGTCAAATGAAACAAACAATTAGTCAAACAAATAAATATAAGTAAGAATAAATAAGGAAATTCTGAACATAAAACTCTGAACATGAGGGAAGTAAATTTTTTCTTCTGTCTGCTTATCTGCCAACATTGGAGGAATAAAATAATGGAGACTCTACTAGGACAACATTTTTTAGGCTACGGGTAAAGTTGTGATACATCATGCGTAATCATGTTAGTCAAAAAGAGAAATTTAAAATTAGAAATATAAGCACTTACATTTAGCAAAGTAAAAAATATGTATATAAATCTTAATACCTAATACTAAAAATACTATCTTAATACCTAATCTTAATACCTAATACTATACCTAATACTAAAAATAAAAAGATACAAAAAAAAAAAAATCACCAGAATGGGAGTCTGAAAAGTATGAACTTTCAAAATTTGAAATTTATCTACCTTTTGATTCCCATGTCTCGTATAGCAGATGATGGAGGTCCAACAAATATGAGGCCTTCTTTTTGGCACAAATCGGCAAATTCAGAATTTTCGGACAAAAATCCATAACCTGGGTGAATGGCATCAGTATTTGAACTCCGGGCAACATCTATTATTTTATATTGATTCAAATAACTTTCTTGCGATGCAGCTGGCCCCAAGCAATATGCTTCATCTGCCTATGAGGAGATAAAAAGTTAAATTAAAAACTGGCATTGTAGTAATTCATATTTCCCAACAGCAGAATGCTATAGGTCAGCTTTACTTAAAAGGTTGCTCCATAGAACCTTAGAGTTCGGTGAAAGGGTCTCGAGAGTTTTGAAAGTGAGATTTTTTTTTTTAGCCTTTAATAATTTAACTCTGTAAATATATTTATATCTAATCAATAATTCATTATTTATTTATTAATGAAATTATTTAAGAAAAATACCAAAGAAGAAAGCAATAGCAATATTTAAAAAAAAATTGCAGTTACCGTTTTAGTCCTTTTATGACACGAGGATAGCAGTTACAGGAACATTTCAATTATCAGTTTTTCAAGCTATATGACCAGCGCATTGATGTTTTAAAAGCTCCATTTTCTCAAGGACATGAAAAATGGTATCTAGTCTATTATAAGGCTTACTTTTAGTCCATTATACATTTATTAATTTAAAAAACTTCATTTAAACAGTGTAAAAAAAAAAGTTTACAAAATTAATTTCTGAAAGAAAAATTTTTTGAAAATTGATTATTTCCAATTTTGCTTTTTGTTATTTATGTTTGATAAGAAATAAAGACATGCTTTGAGGTTATTAAGGCTATAGATTATGTATGTATAGCTTAAAAAGTTCATGACAAGAAGTTGTTTATGGTTCAAATTTTTTTTTCCTAAATGTTAAGAACATACAAAACATATTACACACAATAATGCCAAATAATTAGCAAAATATTTAGCTTTAATTAACTTTCTTCTGAAACTCATGATTTTGAATTTAGTTGTGTTGATTGTGAGATAAATATTTCTGTACTTCTTCAAACCAAAAAGCAGTAAACTAATTTTTTTCATAAATAGTTGGCAGCAAGTTAATTAAAAAAAAAAAAATTGCATAGCAAAAAAACTATACAAAATATAAAAAATCACATGAATTATTTAAAAAAAAAAAAACAGTAATAAATTAATCTGAGTAATATGAAACATAGTTTTTACAGATTTAACATGCATAACAGATATAGTAAACATATTAAACACATTGATGAAAAACAAGTAGATAATTAAAGAAACATACAAAATTATTTTGATCAGTTAACAGCAACTGTTCTAAAACCCAAAAAAGAAACATATTTAATGCTTGTTTATATTATGTACAGATATAATAAATTTATTGACTTACTAAAGAAACATGCAAACTATTTTTATCAGCTTCACTATAAACAGCCACTGTTCTGAGGCCTAACTTTTTGGAAGAGTGTATAATACGGCAAGAAATTTCTCCTCTATTAGCTATTAGGACTTTTCTTAATGGAGCAGCATCTGTAATAAAATTAAATTGCTTTTACAAAATATAAAAATATTTGTCCATACTTTTAAAGCTATTCTTATTCAAAATATGTAAAATATTCTTGTAATAGGTTAATTGAAAATATTGACTTTTCACAAATGTTGTTGGCAATGCATCAGGTTAGTTAGAAATGTTTACAGCATATTCTAATCTGACTGATATTTTTAGGCTTATTATAATCAGCCTATAAGCTAAACAGAAAATGTTTAAAAAAGAATGACTCAGACTGAATTCACTTAAAGTAACTGCAAAAAATCTTTAATAAGGCTATTTATAATAAGTATTCAGCCCTCTGGGAAAATTGCAAGTTGACTGAAATAAATTAGGCTGATTGAGTAAAAATGATATATTTCTAATAAGCTTAAAGGTGTGACTGACTGTAATAAGCCTAAAAAGTGTAAGGCACATAAGAAAATACAGTAGACTTTTTAATTAGCCTGAAACATTACAAAATCGGTGGTTGTTTGCAATGAGCCTGATTATTCATTTAGCCTTTGAGATTTATAAGGAAAAAATGGACTGTCTGAGGATTTAGTCAAAATGATATGAATCATATTCTAATATTGGCTAAAAAAAGACAGTCTCATTTCAAGAATTGCAGGATATAATATCTTATGTACTAAATTTCTCGGGGATTCTATGTTATATGTATCTTTAGTATATTGCAAAACCAAGAGGTAGACATTTTAAACAGCCAAAATGGATGATATAGAAGAAAAACATTTTTAGCAGAGAATTTCTTTCTTTCTTTGGGTCATTATCTATAAAATGTAATTAACAAATACTTTTTATTTAAATTTGGATTAAGTTCCCAGGAAGTCACAGATTATTTTAATAAACATATGATGCTTAACATTTATTATTAGATGTTGACTAACCCCTTATTGTCTAATTCACATTATTTTAATAATAAATTTGTAAATTGGTGATTACATATAGGGAAATTGACTCAAAAATTATTTAACAAATTTGAGCTTAAAGCTTTTCGAAAAAGTGCAAAAAAAAATTACTTTAGTTAGTGAAAAAAAGGACAAAAAACAATTGAAATCTAAAATTAAGTGAGATTCCAAGAAAAAAAAAGTATTTTCATAATTTCATTTATGAAGTTCATTATTTACTGAAAATGCTTTCAAATAAGACTTGGAAGGAGAAAAATTTAAATTATCTATATATGTGTGATTATTGCTTTTAATGCAATTGTACAGAAAAAATACACACAAGTAATTTGTGTGCTTATGATACATTTTTAGGAATGTTAGTGCGGGAAAAACCAAAAATTCAGATTACTAAAAGGTTCCCTTCAACCTAAATTAAAGAAAATTTTCAAAAAAAAAACAAAAAAAAGACAATATTTTTTTAAATCTGTCTGATTCATAAACATACTGAAAAAAAGAATAAAACAAAATATACATACGTGTACTCCTTAATCGCCAACATGGTGACCTAAGGAACAAAATTAGAAAAAATCAGCAAAAATTATTACCTTTTCAGTGACAAAATAACTTTTGATCATAATGTGTTACCATTAAAAAGTATTAATTTATAAAATTTTTACAAACACATAATTTTGTATAATTTTTGCTAACTATAAACGCAACTTATAAAAAGAAATAATTAATATACACATAATTATATACTAATAAATTATTAAAAACATTCTAACAAAATATTTTTCTAAGACTTGAAGTAAAAGATATATGTAAACAAAACTTTTTATATGCTTCTAAGCAACTAATAAATATTACACAATAGTATTGTCTGACATGCAAAAATTGCAATCAAGTATACATGCTGTACCTTTAGCAAGGTACAAAATTAGTGGTCTTTAGTTGTATTCTGCACTAAAACATTTCAGTTTGAAAATAACTTTAAGACAAGTCATTTCTTGTGATGCCTAAAGAATGTCAATAAATATCAATTTTACAAATATATTTTTACAGTCAGTCATCATTCTTTGTGCTAACTCTTTTCAGAAAAATATATTTTTCATGATGGTGATTTGGGGGAGATTTCCGTATCGTGATCTGTGGCAGAATAATCGCCAAGTCTAGGAAACTTCCGGGCAGTGGTCAGTGAGAAACTAAAAAAAACATCACAGAAAGGGACCAACTCGAAAGGTATAACTCTTAGCCACTCGCGGGTAAACATCTACATGTTTTTTTAAATAAAATTTTCAAGTTTAAAATCTATCTAGCACCTATTGTAGTTGGCGCGACAGATCATGATATGGCAATATCCTCGCCCGGGGGACGCTACTAGTTATACATTTAGAGTTGGTCCCTTTCTGTGATTTTTTTAAAAAATAGTTTCTTGCCGGCTGTTGCCTGGAAGTTACCCAGACTTGGCGATAATTCTGCCACAGATCAGAATAACGAAATCGCCCAGTTATCATTTTTACAGCACCAAAGAAGAAGAAAAAATAGTTGCTAATAAAATACGCAGGTAAATTGCAATGTAGCAATGACTGTATTTGATTGCTCAGCTTTTAATTCTTTTGCGCAGACTAACCCTGTAAAATTTCTTTTCTTTGAATATGCAACCTATGCTTCAGAATTTTTTTATTGTCCCTCTTAATTAACAACATTATCAGCGTTTTTATTAGAATATGTTATTCCTCCATTTCATTTTACATTGTAACACAAAGATATCTTTTGATAGGTTTTCCTTGGATTAGGTACTGTAACTCGGGGCATTTGATATGAACTGAATATGAAATGAGGGCACAGAATATGAAAGTTTTATATTTCGAACATTATCATTACGATTTCTTATTTTTCCTTTTCTTAGTAAAAACATAAAATATTGCCAAAGTAAGAGGGACACTTTATTGTAAACTTTAGCACTTTTTGTTCTTTAAATAAATAGGTATGTCCTAACGTTCAAATATGACCAAAATAAGTCAAAATTACTTCTAAGGTATCTCTCATTATGCGAATCACATCAAATTAAAAAGTTGTATACATTTATATGGCTCTAGAAATAGAAAATTTTTTAGTAGTCCACACTTAATTGCTCATATTTTAATAGTACACACTTGATTGCTCAAAATTTATTAGTACACACTTGATTGCTCATAATTTATTAGTACACACTCATGTGTTATTATGTATTTTAAATAAATTGAACCATTTTAAATCACAATCGTTGATAAGGAAAAGAGCTGCAATAAATTCAAATATAATAACTAAAAGCTATACATATTATCGAAATTCAATATTCAAATAAATTACTTTGTGGGACAACTTTTAATCCCAAATCTTAACGAAAACATTCTAGCGAGCAACCTTTCACTGGGAGATGTTTATTTATTTTCCAACAGTTATGGCTACAGTTAACAGTTTTAATTAAATCAGCTGGGAATCTTCTTTGCTTTTTTACCTTTGATTTTAGATCAATTTATAGGGAAAAACTATTATTTTATAATAACATAGTGTCTTAAATTCCTTAAATATTTACTATGAACAAAAATAAAACGATGAAACACCTAAGAAAAACTTTGCTCTAAATATTTGTTACGTTTTCGCCGTAGGCGATGAACGGCGAATCTTTTTCTTGTTTTGGGTTTCGAGCGCATTTTACTAACCTTGTGCACTTGTTTCGCGCGCTTTTTCAGTGGGTTCCCGTGCATTTCGTAATGTGATTCGTCCAAAATAGTTGCTAATCGCTGAGAATATGTTAATGATTGCACTATATTAGTAGTGTGTTAATATAAACAACATCAAGTATGATTGCTGAATTGTGGATTATTTAGAAGTTTTAAGCTATTATTTTCAATAAACCTCAGTGAGTTAAAAATCAATAATATTTGTAAACAAAGATTTGTATGCATTTATATTTCTCGCTTCTTCGATTTCTTGCCGAAGGGGAAAATGTTTGGGAAACAATTATTAATGAATATATATTTGCAATTAATATCATATTTATACTAATTAATACATGTATCAATTATTCATCCATAAATATGAATTTTATTTTCACCCTTAAGAAAATTTTCCGACGAGATTTTAGTTAATTTTTTGGGAGTAATACTATTTTAATTTAAAGAGGTGCATATTTGTTCGAAAATAGTTCAGTTGCATTAAATATTGGGTGTTTTTGATATGTCAGATTTAGGTGCTGTGTTTTAGTGTTTATTATAAAGAAATTTTTTATTAATATATTATTGGGGAAGGGGTTAAAAAATTACCAAGTTCAACTTTCCTAATAGCATCAATTGTTGTTTTAATTTAACAAAAATTGGAAGAAAAAAAAGTTATAGTTCTTTTTAAATATTTCTGTACCATGAATATTTTTAAAGAGCAATATTATTTTAACAATTGTTTCTTGCTTTACTTTATGCTTAATGTTGAATTAAGTGGATGTTAGGAATTGCTTACAACCCACTCTTTCCTCACTTTCTGCATATCTTGCATTCATATTTGCGTTTTTAACGAAAAATAGAATGCTTAAATACAGTGCTCTCTCTCTATATATTTTTTAAAAATTATTATATTTAGTTAAAAATTGTATTATGTTCTTTGTTTTCATGTTAATTTCCATTATTTTGTTTTCTTATTTGACGGTTTTAATGTAAACTGTTTGTGTATTTGGGTGTTGTAGACTTTAAATTAGGCCCTGAGTCTGTTTACTTGATTTAGTTATGTAGTCTGCTTACTTAAAAATTTATAGTTTATTGTAGTTAGAATTTATGTATTTTTCATTTATTTTCATGTGATATATTTATGCTTTATAAATTATTAGAATAAAAATTCTCTTGCTGTTGATATTAATGTATCATTTTATCATATATTAATAGTTATGATCAAGAGAGCTTTTATTCTAATATTTGATAAAACAATTTAATTGAATTGCATTCATAATCTATTCATGCATTTTAACTTATTGTATAATTTGATTATCATGTACTAATCAATCAGAATCTTAATATTAACTGAAATTTTTGTTTATTATATGATCATTAATTTACAGTCATCTATGTAATTGTTAAATCTTATAAGCTCTATATATTTTAGTTCTTATATCCAATTTGTACTTATAATATGTTAATATATTTAGGAAAAGTTCTCATTTTAATGATTCATAATTCAAGTTTTGTTACTTACTTTCAAAATCTCTTGATAAATTTAATTTTATATTTTATTTAATCATATATTTATAGAGAGAAATGGATCTACAGTTTAAAAAAAAAAAAGGTTTTAGATTTTAATTTGACTGTCATTCCTTTATAGTTATCTAGTTAACTGAAGAACCATATAGGCTCTATACATTTAATTTAATATCTAATCTGTAGTACAGTACAGAACCCGTTATCCGGAAATCAGAAAACCGGAAAACCAAAAAACCGGAGCGAAATTCGATAAATTTTCCCGCTATTTTTAAAAAAAAAAATTTTTTTTCCTCATAAGATTTTAGGATTTTTCTTTCTTTTTTGAAAGATGTTTAACCTAGCATCATTTTGGAAATAATTATTATTGTATTACTTCGTTTTTTCAAGATTATTTCCAAATAATTTTTTTTTTAGTTGAGTTTAACAATAAAAAAACGACTTTTTGTAGCGATTCAGAAAACCGGAAAAATCAGTTATCCGGAATAGCGATGGTCCCGATCGTTCCGGATAATCGGTTTCCTACTGTATATTAAGGCATTTAAAAGAATTTTTATTCTAATGGTTCATAAAACAAATTTAGTTACGTTTAGTTTAGTTTAGTTTCATCATCTCTTGATAAATTTTAAATTTATATCCACAGAGCTTATTCTAGACAGAAAAAACGGCAGGGTGCAAAAGTTTAAAAAAAAGGCATTATTATTCTAAAAAGGCAAAAAACATTGTCAATAAGTAAAAAAAAGTATACTACCAAAAATTAGAGAAAGGCAACTTCATCCTTTTCCTCACTGATGAATTTTTGCTGGACAACTGAGAGGCCCCTGTTGAACTTTTCTGCTCTGAAAGAGGGTGGAAGTAACTGCAAACTTTCAAAGACAGGTGCAACAAGGGGGCGTGATTGCTGTTTATTGTTTCCCATATAAATCTGTATTAGCAGTGATGACAAACTAATTAAAAAGAGTTTAAAATAACAAAAGCATAAGAAATCCATTGTAGAGTTTGGGGCTAAAATGAAGAAGGGTTGAGGAAAGAAAGGGCAAAAAGGGTATGGAGAGCACTAACTTACTTCAGGGGGTGGGCAACAGGGTTGATCCTTTTGACTAAAAAGACAACAGGGTGCTGTGCCCTGCTTACCCCATCTAGAATGAGCTCTGTATCCAATTATATGATCATGTATTCAAGTCTAAATTGCATCTACAATTAAAAAAAAAAAGATCTGAGTTTTTATTCTGGTGATTCATAAGGAAAGTTTAGGGAATTACATTGATTATCTATTAATAAATTTAATGTATCATTTATATGAATATTTTTAATTTAAGGTTGATTTTCAGTTATAAAAAAACTGATTATCAATGAAGTTTTGATTATTATTTATTAAGTGTCCATTATGAAATTTTACCTTTATATTTAATTTGATTGTGATTTACTTACAGTCTGTTATTTAACTAAGAATCTATGGATTTCTTACTTTGTGATTTTCGGACATTTCACTCGGATCTGAAACTGACCGAACAGCTCATTGAAGAGGCTGTGAGTTTTTTAAAGGAAGTGGCTCCAGTTTATTTACAACATGGAAACAAAGTAAACTATCAAAGTTTTTTGTTTTTGCATTAATATTTGCTTGTTTTTTATGTCTATTAATAATTTTATTATGTATATATTTGGAGGCTATTCATAAATGTCACATTTTTTCAATATTTTTGACTCTCTCCATCTCTTTGTCTGAAAGTGTCACGCTTCACATTTTTCTCCGCCCCTTTTTTCGTCAATGTCTCGCTATATTACAGAAACATACTTGCAGTTCAGAAATAAAACATATAGTGTAGATCATTATTTTATAGATCATCATTATTATTTCATTTTTATCTTCAGCTATGTGTTTTAATGACATTTGTAACCTTAATAGCAATGATTATGTGTATTTTTTTTTGCTGAATAAGATGAAGAAAATTAAAAAAATGGCATACAATTATTTAATGTGTTGATTTTAAATATTATTTTAACAAAAATTTATGTTGTCTCACTTTTCTTTACTCCATATCGCTCCTTTGTCTCAAACAACTTCATAAAGAGATTAAAAAAATAAAAATTATGAACCAGAAAAAATTACTTTTATTAAGTAACATAAATTGAATAAATTTTTACTAAATGTAGTCCTTGACGGACGCTATACATTTCAAATATTTTATCTATATTTACATTTCAGTTGCTTAACAATGCTGCTGTTTAATTCTTAAAAATCATGAATTTCAATTTCATAAAATGAAATATATCATTTATTTGACTGATAGGATAAGTAATTATTAAAAAATTGAGTTATAACAATCACAGAATAGAAGCAAAAGTGATTATTACTAAGCTTATAGAAAATAAAATAAAAAATTTGAAATAAATTTTCAGATTCGTTCTATGTATTTGTTTCTTTTGCAAAATAAATAGCTTGCTATATGAAGAATATAATTTGAAATGAAGTTTTGATAAATATTTAAATATTCACAATAATATCATTTATATCTTACAGATTAACAAGAAAGCTCTCTTTGTGTGTGCAACATTCATTGCTGCTCAGGATTTATAGTAAGATAATTTGCTTTTATTACACTTTAATCTTTGTTTTTAACAATACTCTCATGTTTGTTGTTCATGGAAAGTGACGCCGGGTGGCTGAGTGGTAGCGCTTCACGCTCCTGTGCCTCAGGTCCTGGGTTTGATCCTTGGGCCGGGCAAGGTTGACTCAGCCTTTCATCCCTTCAGTGGGTCGATAAATGAGTACCAAGCATGTTTGGGAACTAAACACTGGGGGTTCTGCGTTTGGCTGACCACCTAACCGGCACCCCAGACCCCAAGGCCAAGAAAACTGAGATGGGCACAGTAGGCTTTGGCCCTCAATAGGCTGTCGCGCTATTGAGTTTAGTTCAGTTCACAGAAATTTTTTTATTTTATCTAAGTCTGTCTACAAAGCTAAATGCTTAATACTACTAACTAAATATTTAATTAATGACCATTAAAGATGTTATGAAAGCAATTAACAGTGGAGGGGTTTGTGGGGTGGAGGTTTGTAACTTTGTACTTTCAAGGGTGCAGACAGGTTTTTATAACTGTTATTGAACAGCCATTGCTGGGATCCTAACCCGGTTCACCTCGTTGGAAGGCAAACGTTCTATCCCCTGAGCCACCACATCTGTGTTTTTTGGTTTTTTACCAAACTCATTCCTGTCAAAAGAATCAATATAGAGTTCTATAAAAAATGAAACATTTTTTTTAAAAAAAATGGAGTGATTTTCAAACAAATTGCACCAAAAATGAGGTGGCAACAGAAGGTTTGAAACTAGTTACAAAAGTTAATCAATGTGGGTAGAAAGTTCTTTACTTGAAATTTTGTGTTTGCAGAAAGTATTTCATTTTATCGAAGTCTGCTCAGGAGAAACTTTTAAAGGCAAACTCTCTTTTATCTCCATTGTTATTTTAAAGATAAGAGAAAAAAAAGAGTTAAGATAAACCTAGAATGAGTAATGATGTTTCAAATACTGGAAAAATGATTTCAAAATATCTTATAAAAAATCAAGTTACTTCTCCACTCCATGATCTCCCCATTTTGATACTTGTTTGCATTTTGATCCTTAGAAAAGATTTTTTACAGTATTTGAAACTTACTGGTTTATTTCAAGTTACCTGAACTCACTCTAAACTTTAAATTTTTTATGTAGGTGAAAGAGAATTTGCAATGAAAAGTTACTTCAGCGGTATAGTGTCCTCTTAAATGTTATAGTATTTGTAATATGTCCTTAAAAAAGTATAAAAGACTTCTTTTTTTAGAAATCTACATTTAAAATCAGTTATTAATTTTTTCTGGTTAACTAATCCTTCAAAGTAAGTTACTAACTTACCATCTTTGTTTCTATTATGTGATTGTACATTAATACTTGTTTATATTGTCTTTAGTTCTAAAGGTTTGAATTCTAAAAAGGATACCCTCCCTCAGATAACAGTTTCAAAACTGCTTGAAAAAGCTGATATTAGGTAATTTACTTTTGATCTCTTTATCTTATTGTCTTATGTTCTTAATGGTCTGTAAGGAAAAATCTATGATCTTCATTTAATTTTATAGCTGTTAATTTCTAATGTTAAAATACAGTTATGTTATCACCTGAATACTTCTAACGGAAGTCGATTCAAAAGTATTCTTTTTTTTCTTCCCACAGTGCTTTAATATTTTTCTTATGTTAATTTTTATAATACGCTGTCATAATTCTGCTAAATATTAAACCATGAAAATAAAAAAACCACTCTTTGTACTTCATGATTCCTCAGAACATATGATATTCTATCCTGTAATAATTTGATTGGATTAGTCTTCATTTAATTTTAAAGCTGTTAATTTCTAATGTTAAAATACAGTTATTATGTTATCATTATTTTGAAATACTGAATGTGTGTTATAGTAAAATATTTATAAATAATAAATGTTGTATTTAAATAATCAACTTTTGTGAACATTAAATTAATAAAGCAAAACAATAAGAATAAAGCTCAAATAAAAGTACAGAAATGGACATAACATAGTTACGGTTCTATAAAGGAGACCTGAGGACAGTGTTTAAGGACAGTGCCCTGGAGAATCTTACTTTTTATAAATAGTATTAAAAAATGCTTGAAATAAACAACATTACCTTATATATATTTAAAAATAAATATCTTCTATTGTATAAAGTGTGAATTTTTTTTTCTACAAATAGTGATTGATTACCATGCAAATACCAATGATTTCAACAGTTTATTACCAAGAAAACTTAAAACGGCAACCGAAATATATTTTTCTACATTCCAATGAAAGTTTTAGGTACTTTGGCATTGAAAAATGTTTCAATAACAGTTCATTCGGAAAATTAATTTGACAAAATAATTCATACCTTTTGAATTTTTTATTATTTGTTATACCTTTATGTTTATTTAATTTAATTATTTCAATTAACGTCCATGGTTTGGAAAATTATTTTATTATTTGAGGTTTATAACTGGTTATCATCATTTTTTTTTTAAAATTATGCATTGTTTAAAAATGCTTTATTTGAGTTTTTGGGGTAATAAAAATGTGTTTAAATTTGTTAAAATTACTTCATATCTTAAAAATTAATTACTTTGTGTATGTGAATTTTTTTTAGCTTTTTTTTAAACATTATGCCATGTTATAGAAATCTAAAACATTTTTGTGCCCGGGGGCTATTAAGACAGCCCTGGTTGGGCAAGAACCTCAAAGTACAAAATGAAGAAATTAAATGTATTACTGTTTGTCCGGTTAAGGTTCTACTGTTGCTTTTCTTTATTTATGTTGTTTTGTTTTATAATTACAGCACAAAGTATACCTCGTCTTAATTTAGATTGAATCACTTATTTATTTTTTCTTTTTAGCATTATGGATTTCTTTTCTGTCACCCGTTTTCTAAAAACAAATTACAACCTAAGTGAGAAAGCCAAATTGTATTTTATAGCACTAGAAAGAAAATATTTAATAGTTATTGCTCTTTACGACAAGTTTGAAAGGTATGACTATTTTTTTAAAAAAAACTTATTTATTAATTTGGCAAAAATTTTAGTTTTTAAGCAGTACAATAAAAACTAGAATATGTCTTCTAGTTTTTATTTATTTTTTTTGTTTAAACAGTGTTTTTTGTAGGTTTTTCTCCAAGGAAAAAAAAAAGCCACAGTTGAAGGGTCTTGTTGTTAAGGCAAAAGCATTTTAAACTATATATACAGGGTCATTCTAAAAAGATGGGCAAAATTTAGGAAATGATAGTACACACCCAAGCAAACAATTTTTATCAAAGAATGCATGGTTGAAAACAAAACGCAAAGGTGCTGGCGCGTTTGGAATGTTGTTTGATGCAAACGTCTTATGTATGAGACTTCCATTGAATCTGCAGAAGAACTTGTCGCCAAGCTTTCGGCCGCTGCAGGGAAAGTTCGTGATATGCCTGGTGTGTTTCAGAATATTCGGCGTTGTACTGCGACTGTTTTGAACACTTATTATTGTAATCACATGCCATTAAATTTGCTTTTATAACTTAACTTCTTCGTTCTTTGTATGTTTTTGCCTCATATAGGAACATAAACTTTGACGCCGTCTAGCGGTTTTGCGTTTTGTTTTCGACTATGCATTCTTTAATGAAAATTGCTTGCTTTGGTGTGCACTATCACTTCCTAAAATCTTGCCCATCTTTTTAGAATCACCCTGTATACCATCTTGTTGTAAAGAATTATCTTAGGCTTTAGACAGACGAACAACTTAAATGTTTTAAAACTTATTAAACTTATTTGAAAAGCGCCAATTCGAAAAGATTTTTCCAGTACAGATGAAAATTACTTGATTTATTGAATAACTCTCATAGTATGCAAATGTTTATGCCTCCAGATAATGCTTCTTTTGTCTGAATTTTTTCGAGTTATCTTCGACAGATCTCTTTAGCACTAATATCTTTCTGCAAGATATTTTTAAACAAACATTTATGTTGCTAATTTAAATTAACAAAAGTGGTTTACAGAAGAAAAGAAAACTATATATATATTTATATAATTGAGCATGTAATAATTTTTTATTCTGGTATTATGGTTGATATTCTCACATTTTGTTAGGAGGGGATGCACAAATTATTTTCTTCTTCTCATTTTGCAAATAATCATCACAAAAAAAAAAAAAAAAAAAAAAATTATGAAAGACTTAGCAGTGATTGCTGAAAAAAGATCGATGTCAAAATCACACGAATCGGATTCTTTAAATGCTTGTTTCGTTTCGAGATTAGGTTGTTGTAATAAATAATATCTTACAAAAAACGTCAGATTTAAAGACTATGAAGAAATCAATAGCAATAACTGCCAAAAATTTGATAGAATTCTTGCCTTAAAAAGAAAATGCTCAAATGCATGATTAGAATTTTCTGTATCGTTTGAAATATATTGGGATATTTAAAAACTACTTGAAAATTAATATCTATAACTGCCGAAAATACAATCGAAACATTATATCGATATACGATACTATAGGCGTAAATTGAGAGTGTCAAGAAGTGATTATCTAAATGCATGATTCAAATATTACGTGTAAATTACCGTAGAAAAAAAGAACTTTTTTTCTTTCTGTACCATTCTGCGACAATGTCGCCGTGTTATTGCTATTCTGACATGGGGCTTTGGAGTATTTTTTTAAATGTTAAAAAATCAGACCACAAATGCTTTTAATTTGTATAAAATTGTGGCTTTTCTTCATATCAGCGTTTTATGTTACTAAGAGGACAATATAATGTAGCGAAATGTAGAATAAAAATTCATGAATAACTGTTGAACAATCATCAGGGTCATGAAAATTGCATTATATTCTCAAAAAAAAAAAAAGAGCATTCATGGTGCATAGCTATTTTAAAAAGTGCTTAAAGGTGCTTATTTTTGATTTTGGTTTTTTAAAGTCCCTTAAAGGCGCTTTTTTCATTCAGTGTTTTTAAAAAGTGTTTAATTTCCCCTTATTGAAAATGAGATTTTTTTTCTTTACCATTTCGGTTTTCACCACGTATTATGCAAAAGCGTGCTTTTCACATTGTCCTATTTAACGTTTTCACAATTCATTCAATCACCATCTATTTCAGCGTACCGTCGGTCCATAGCGTATGAAAGCACCAATCATTTTACATGTTTGATGTAATACTTGTTGGTCTGCTTGTGTGCCCACTGAGCTGGGTTTGGTGAGATTATTTCACTTTCATGTGCAACTCTGCTGCATTTTGCAAGATATTCTCAATTTCATGCTTCATTTCCCCCTCTCTGATATCAAACCGGAAAGTCTCATTTTATAATGGCTAATATAATCATGAAAAGAGTTCTTTGTCAGAAACTAGTTATTTTATTATGTTTATATAAAGTCTTTGAGAATTAATTTGCATTTTGTTAATATGTATATTGCTTTAAAATATTTTTAGTTCTTAAAGAGTACTTAAAAGGTGCTTATTTTTTGTTGAAAGTTTTGTCTATGCACCCTGGCATTATTTCCTGTGAAGACAGACCCTTCAAAAAAACAGCTTTAAATACTGAGGGAGCCAAGCTTGAAACTTTTGGATAGTTTATAAAATTAGTTTGAAAAGAAAAATGAAAGCATTTAAACTTTGTATTCAGATCTGACTGTATCTTTAAAGTCATTTTTGTGTATTTCACCTTACTTTATTATTTTAAGCTTCTAAGAGATAATGATCAAAATATGAAGCAAACCTCTGCACAAAAAAAGGCCATATTAAATATATTGTTGTTAAATGCTCAAAAGCATGCATTACTTAGAAGGGAAAACACTTTTAGATTATTTTTTAAAAGTGGGTGCAACGCTGAATCAATTAAAGATAGTTTTCTAATATTGTAATTATCAGAGTGGTGATTAGTTCTAAGAATTCATCTGATTACATATTGATTTTATAAATATTTTTGTTTGGAGCAATTTCATTCAATCTGTTCATGCTACTTGTAAAAATATTTGTTTCTTTTTATTTTTTTATGTAAAGGTTAGTAGCTTTTTTCTGGGAAATAATTTTTGGTTAAAATCAGTTTTTAACAAAATGAAAGATATTGAATTGAACCCTCAATTTTCAATGTATCTTACTGGCTTAAATTTTTTTTTTTAAAATTTTATTTCACTTCTTCTGTTATATAAAATTAGGCTAAATGTACATTCATCTTCATATTTTGAATAAAGTTTATTAATTCATTATAGTATGATGGGAGAAATATTTTACTCCACCATGGACGTTGGCCAAACTTCTAAAAGTAACAAAGATTTGAAAGTGAATGCAGTACTAAAGAATCACAAAGTTCTTTGCTGGATGTTGTTTATAGTTGCAAAAGCTAAAGTTTTATGGCATAGACAAGATTTACTTGCAACATTCCATCTACTTCTATGTTGCATTGGTGAAATAATAAAAATCACACCTTCATTTTTACTCCTGCCTCCATTTGGTAAGAATCATTCTCACTTATGATTGCAATGCATATTTTTTTATTTCATAAAATGCTCATAGCTTTTATGTAATTACAAATCTTCATTATAAAATCCTTCCTCAGTTATTTAATTTTTTGCACATTACTTTAACAGTGAGTATTATGCAATTACTGTGGAGAGCAAAATTTTTTTTTAAAATTATTTTTTAATAAATTCTAATTTTTAGTTGATTTTCTTCGTCTACATTATTCTAAAAAAATAAATCCCACTTTGGACTGATCATTAACACACGCTTCCCTGTAGAAATGCAGCAGTCAATGATCAGATGGGTGACCACTTTGATCAGCTTGCAAAGGACCAAAGAGAAGGACAATAGGAAAGTGCTTGACTTAGCATCCAAGTCTTCAGGCTACCAAAGCACAGAAGCTATCCCCTCTGCAAAAGATTAAAAAAAATATGTATATACACTGGTTATCATAAATTAAGGAAAATTCACAAAAATCGCGATAACTCAAGAAATTACACATGGAATTTTATGAAACTTACCCACAATATACAACACATAGTAAGGTATTAAACAACATAAAAAGAAATTATCAGACATTAATAGTAGTATAGAAATTAGCACATGTATAAAATAAACAAATTGGAAGTATCGGTTTGCAATAGAAAAAGTACCTTTAATATGGAATATGATTGCCTCTAGAAGCAATACAGCACAAACAGCGATGTGTGATGCTTTCAATTATGCGGTCTATCAGTTCAATAGGAAGTGAGAGCCATTGCTCTTGTAAAGCAGTTGCAAGCGTGGCAAGGGTCTGAGGGGGCGGATTGATGGCAGATACACGCCTCCCTAGAGCATCCCAAACGTGCTCGATAGGATTCAAGTCCGGGGATCGAGCTGGCCACTCCATGCGAGTAATTGTTTCCTGTTGAAGATAATCATCAACAATGCGAGCTCTGTGTGGTCTTGCATTATCGTCCTGTAACAGGAAGCAATCACCAATTGCCCCGGCATATGGGCGCACATAAGCATCAAGGATGTTGTCTCGATAAACCTGAGCATTCACGGTTCCCCTTGGAAAGACATGGAGGTATGTGCGCCCTCCTAAGGATATGCCTCCCCAAACACAGACACTGCCTCTTCCGTATGCATCTCTTTCACGGATGTTTGATGGATGATAACGGGTCCCAGGTTCTCTCCATATCAAATAACGTCTACTGTCACCTTCTAGACTAAACCTGGACTCATCCGTAAAGAGAACAGGCCTCCATTGATCTGACGTCCAGTGGACATGTTGTCGGGCCCACTGCAAACGGTCTCTCCTATGGCGTGATGTGAGCGGCACGCAAATGGCTGGTCGTCTCGCATACAGACCACCTTCGTGGAGCCTTCTGCGCACAGTTGACGTTGACACCAACCTTCCGGTGGCTGCAGCAAGAGAGGATCTAAGATGTGTCGGAGTAGCGGTTCTATTCCTGCGTGCACTTAATGTCAAATATCGGTCATCGGCACTGGTCGTAACAGTTGGCCGTCCTTGACTGAACCTCCTAGATGCCGAATCTGTGGTTTGAAATTGCCTCCAAAGTCTATGAACCACAGATGGACTCACATTTAGCCATCTGGCCACTTCTGATTGACTCTGCCCTGCCTCTAGTCTCCCGATGGCTCTCCATCGTAGTTCTTCAGGCAAATGATGCCTAGAGGTCATTATTACGAATTGGCTATCTCAGATTTTCAATGTCGCAATCACAGTAAAATTTGTGTGCTTTCTCTCAAACTTGGACTTTTATGCTCCAGGCAGATGACGTAAGCCGAGTGCAGCGCCACTAATTTGCATATTGCAATTTTACTCAGCTACTCTTAGTGGACAACATATGCAAATTTTGCACGGTTTGGCTTACTTTTGAAAGAGTTATCGCTATTTTTGTGATTTTTCCTTAATTTATGATAACCAGTGTATATATATAATGGCATGTCTTCGGATAATCCTCAGGGATGCTTCCCAAATTTTTGCCAATAACAAATTGTGCAGATCTAGTGCTACAAAAATAAATATTACTACTGCTACTTCTCTAAAAAGTGAATTTTTATTAATTTATTTTAAAATCTAAAACTGTTGAATGATTCTGATACTTTAGAATCCAGGTAAACCAAATTTCAGTAATTTACACGAATTCTGCTTGCAGGTAGTAAGAATTTAAACATGTTTTAAAAGAAATCTTTACATAAAAAACATTATTATAGCCATTCATGAATAAAATTTATCTGATTAAAGGAAATTATATTTAATTGCTAGAATAGAAGCAACAGATACTGCTCTTATAACTTGTGTACTGCTAGACTAGATATACTGCTTGACTAGATTGTTATACTGCTCTTAAATTTTTCTTAAAGTACTTTTAAAAGTTACTGAATTATAATGTGATATGGATGGTCGAATTAATGTAAACAGCAAAAAGCTTTCTAAAATTGAAAGAAATTTAGAAAACTTCTGGTGTTCCTACGCTTATGTTATACTTACAAGACGATTGTGAACAATCTTAATATTCTAGGAAGTTTTATTATTGTAATTTGTGATTAAATTTACCCGTAATTTTACCATTCATAAGAGTTTCTGATAATTTACAAATTCCAATTAGTTGTGAGCCTAAGACAAATTTAAGAAAATTAATATCGAAACATAAATAAAGTGTAAAGTTTGCCATGTTTTGAATGTTATCCCTTATTTGGTTATATTTGTGTAAAATATCACCATTTGATATTTTTTGGCTTTAAACTTGGCATGCTTGCAGAGTCTTCTGAATTTGTTGTTGGTTTCGTTGAAATTTGAATTGAAAGAATGCGTCAGATTGTAAACACTATTAGTATAATAATATTGGATGGCGTGCGTTTTCAAGTTTAGGCATAAAAATCAATCGGTAGTAGTAACCCGGAAGTCTAACGACGAATTTTAACCCTTACTGCCATCTGTGCTTAGCTTTACAGGATTAACCATCCATAGAAGGCCGGGATAGCCTCCTTGGTTGGGCACTGCACCCATGTCCAAGAGTTCGTGGGTTCGATCCCAGCCGGCCGAAGACTCCCCATGTTGTAAATGGTGACTGATGCACGTTAAATCTGTCGAGTCGCTAAGTCCTCCATGTTCACATCACAAATCAAACCTCTGGAGGTACTGATCAACGAGTTTCCTTGTCTTCTGCATTGGTTCAAAATTACAAGGCTATGAACTTGAACATTTGTAGTCGTAAACCCAAAATTGGGTTAGCTGTTTTTTAATTTTATTTTATTTCTAATGCAGCTGGCGATATAGACATTATTCTAACGCCGTACAGAGATCGAAAGAAAAGAAAAATACAAATACAGAAAGAGATGAAATATACAAAATACAAAAACAAAAGCAAAACATCAAACACAAAAATTAAATCAAGAACTTAAATTGAATAAAAGTTATTCGGCCTCCCAGTATCGGGAGTTGATGCAGCTGTTTGTGAGAACTGAACAGTTGAGAAGATGTTCAGCATTCATCGTCGCACCACTGTGGCAGAGGGGACAGGCAGGATTATCCTCTTTTTTAAGATGAAAAAGATTAGTGTATAAGCAATCGTGCTTGGTAACAAGACGAAAGGCAGCTACAGCACTGCTTCTTGGGCAATCGGGGAGATTAAGGATGTCATTTTCCCACAATTTTTCTTTCAGCAATGATATATGTGTTGACTTAATTGCATGATTACTCATTAACTAAGTGAACTTATAGCTAATCAAGTTATGGGTTAGCTGTTCAACAATGGATATATATATAAAGAAAAAAACGTCCATAGAGAAACTAATAAGCTTGTGTTTCATTTTGTTTTTAAAGGATGTATAAATGACACAAATGGTATGACAATCAAATTTTCATACATGTGAGCTACAAGACAAAATTTATGTATGGCTGATGAAAATTTCAATTATATAAGTTTTTAGTTAGTTTTGTTACTGCTGTTTAAGTAACAAATTTTACATTATTGATTTCATAACTCAATAAACGGGGAACATTAAATTAAAACTTAATAATTTTAATGTAATGATTAATTAGTTCAGAAAGAAAAGCATTAATTTAAAATATATTTTAAATGTTTTGATGTGTTTATTTTAGCAAATTTTCAACCTTGAAGAAAATATTTTGCCTATTTCACCTCACCAATATTTCACCTCATGCTCAAATTTGTTATTAAAATTAAATAATGTAATTAAATATTTTTTTATACAATTTAAAAAAATAATTTGAGAATAATTATTTAATGCTTCTGTAAAATTCATATTATTTGTATTGTATAGTAAGTATCTAATGTAATCTTGTTTATTATGCTGTAGTGTAGTTTTATTGATTTCTTTGTCATTTTCTAACTTGTAGATAGTATTGCTGGAAGAAGCGAAAATCCTTTAACAATACTCGAAGCTTTGAGTTCCCATTTCAAGACTGACTTTGAAGAAGTAAAAATGAATCTCGTTTTTATTATTTTTTTCCTAAGCCTAAGCTTTTTTAATGATTTAAAAAATTACTTGTGTTAACTTGAAACAATATAGTTTGTGAAGATATTTCCCTAATATTTTAGCAACAGATGTATTTTTTGCGTAACTTCTTGATCAAGGAAATTAAAAAAAACGAGTCTGGAAAAGTCATGGATTTTTTTTCTTCTGAGTGTTTGTGATCACCATGGGTACAGACATTAAACATTCTTGACCCGACATCACAGACACTTGGAAACTTTTATGGTTCTAAAAAAACATTTTGAAAATGGCTTGCCGTATTTAGAAGGTAAATTTAATGATGTTTGAAATTACCTGTATAACATAAAATTCTATACTATGCAAAGCTTCACGTTTCAAGGTTTGCATTATGAAGATTTCCACTATTAGTTTTAAAATATGCATTTTAATTATATATATATCAATATTTAAATATCTTAAAAAAGTGTAATATTTTTAAGTTTTTTATTTATTACAAGTTTCTTATTTTTTTTTTCTTAGGTAAAAGCTGTAAACAATGGATGGTTGCATGTCGCCGGTGAATTGATGGCAGAAAATAGTCCTATAGAGGTTTGTTGTGTTGTGCATATGGATGTTACGGAAAATTCTTTGCCATTTAATAAGACATAAAATTAGAATTTTTAATTTTTGTGTGGAAAACAACCAGGTTTACAGTTAAAATTTTAATATCTGTTTGAATTAAAAATTTTAAATTTTATATTTGTTGACGTTTTTCCACATCAATTTTTTTTATTATTTTTTTTAAAATCCTATGAATGTGCTTAAGTGTAAAAATCGGTTATTGTACAGATTATCTAGCTAATCTGCATATTAATTTAGGTGATAAAATTAAAGTACCAAGAAATTGTTTCATTTTTTAAATTTGCTAGTTAATCTACAAACTACCTAAATAATTTTCATATTATATACTAGGCGCTCATTAAAGTTAAAATAAGAACTTAGCTGGAAGAACCGTTTGAAATAAACATTTTATATTTGTTGATGTTTTTCCAAATCTAAATTTTTTTTAAAAAAGAAATTCTATGAATGTGCTAAGGTCAGTTATTCTACAGATTATCTAACTAATCTGCAGATTAATTTAGGTGATTAAATTAGAGTACCAAAAAAATTGTTTCATTTTTTAAATTAGCTAGTTAATCTGCCAAC
Source organism: Parasteatoda tepidariorum (assembly GCF_982258835.1). Classification (NCBI taxonomy): domain Eukaryota; kingdom Metazoa; phylum Arthropoda; class Arachnida; order Araneae; family Theridiidae; genus Parasteatoda; species Parasteatoda tepidariorum. The sequence continues at coordinate 87,772,979 of NC_141755.1, read as the reverse complement.
TACCTAGATAATTTTCATATGATCTACTAGGCCCTCATTAAAGTGAAAGAAAGATTTTTGCTGGAAGAACCGCTATGGTTCTATACACTTAAATTAACATAGCATCATTTAATTATTTTTCAATATCTAAAGAACCTAGTTACTACAATCAAACAATCAGCACATTATTTTATGAAATTAATAGCTAAGAAAACTAAAATGCTAGGAATCATTGTTTAAAATATTTTTATACTATTATGAAATTTAATGTAATTGATTTATTTTTCAGTATCTAAAAAATCGAGACAATAAATACAATCTGTAAATTAGGAATGAGAGAACCAATTTTTTGAACTTAAACAGTACAATACAAGGACCATTAATATAACCACATGTTGATAAATTACAGAAGACTATCGATTCCGCACTTTAACATATAGTCCTTGTTTATCTGCAGTTTAGCTAGGTAATGTGCATATTAGCTGCTGTTATAAATATTCATATTTAAATTCTTTCTACATAGTATAAAGTAACATGTTGTTTCAAACAGATTTAATTAAGATTTTACTCTATGATAATAATAATGATGTTATTTTGAGCTGTCAAATATTAGTTTAAGTTGCTATTAAATTAGTCATTATTGTGTTGGAAATACAATGAAAGCTAATAATATTTTATCAAAATTAACATTTTATCGTTATAATGGGAAATTTTTATAGTCAAAATCTGAAAAATTTGATTATGTTTCTGATGTGTATTTAAATAACTTAGTATCTTCAAAATGGTACAGTCCTAAATTAAAAGTAACTTTGTGTTTACAGGGTTAACATAAGTCTTTGTTCTTTTTTTTTTTTCAAACCGACTCTGTTTCTATTTTTTCACCTGAATGTAATTTTAGTTTTGAAATTTTATTTTCGATACTTCTAATAAATAATGCATTTAAATTTTTTTCATTGTGAATAATTTGTCTTGCTCAAATTGCTTCATTAAATTTAAAATTGTTTTTCCAGATTAAAAATCTAGAGCTTATTTACTCAGACTTGTATGCTCAAAATGGTGATATTGATGAAAGTGGTTTCCTAGTCAAAGATTGGCATCTATTACCATCTGTATCAGAGAATATGTAAGTTCAGAGGTAGATTAGATGTATTTTTGTTGTAGAATAATTTTTTTGATTTGCATTTATCTTGGTGAAGCAAAATATTTGTATCCATTGTAACATACTTGTCGTGAGTAATAGAATATTTTATTCACCAGACCTTTATAATATACATGAACAGTGGAGAAAATTTTTCACCATTGCGGAATTTTTTTTACTATTACTAAAAAAGAAGGAAAAAACTCCCACTTAAAGGAAGAAAGTTTGTCTTTTTCGAATTCCCGGGAAAAATAATTTATATTTACGCATTTTCCTACCAATGCAAACGTGATTTTAAATTACATTTCCATTATTTGAAATCACACCATCTTATTTACGTTATTCTTATTTACATGATTTAAGATCACACCTTGTGTTTTGTATTTTCACGATTCAATATCCCATTTCGTATTCATGCGATTTAAACTTCACTGTTTTAATTCGTGTTAAAATGACTTAAAAATCATACATCGGAATTCCAATTCATGTGATTATAAAATAAAACTTCCTATTCGTGCGATTTTAAATTCAAATAACGAGATTTATAAGAGTGGGATTTTAAAATGAAACATTGAGATTTTAGACTTTGTGGCGAGGTTAGTTCTTTCTATAGACAATAAACTATACATTTTGAACTATAAACTTTTTACATTATTTTTTTTACTTTGCTTAGAGGTTGAAATTTCAAAAGCTAAGCCAACTAAAAGTGATTAATTTGTTTCTCGTTAGTTCTAAAGCTGCAGAAAATAAATACATAAGTGCATATTTGGTGTTTTTAAGTACTTGTATTTAAAAATTATTTCAAAACATTTTTAGATTAATCTGTTTCACACAAATATTGCTTTATTTATTAAGTATAGGTGAAATGATCTATATATAACACAAAATTCCATTAAACACAAAGCCATAGCTTTCGATGTATGAGCTATAAAGTTATTCTATTGTACATTCAACTTTTAATGTACATGCATAACTGCCAACTCTCCTGGATTTTCCAGTAGACTACTGGATTTTGCCAGTTTCTCCTGGTCTACTGCTTTAATAAAAATTCTCCTTGTTTTTGTACATTTTAGAAAATTTCCTAAAATTGAGTAAGTTTCCTAAAAAATTTCCTATTAAAATGGAATTTTTGTCACGGATTATTGCTACCTTGAATATTTAAATAAATATTACTAATATATAATGAAACAAGCATCATCTCAAATATCTGTTTAAAACTCTTCTTGTTCTAAAATGTTCAGTTTATTTTTATTCTGAACTCCTTTTTCAAACTTAATTAAAAAATCTTTTAGCTAATGATGAATTAAATATCTATTAATTACTATTCAAAATTATGAGTTAACATAATACGTAACATTTCAAGCATATTTAACGGCAATCATAACTGGAAAACATTAGTCTTTGTATTTTGATGACTATAAAATTCCCTATGTGTAAAATATTTAGTACATAATGCAATAATTATCATGAAATTTATATTTTGAAAAATCTACTAAATTTTTTCCTATCTATGTTAGCAGCTATGTACATGCAAATTTTTAAATTAACTTTAAAATTTTAAGGATTTTTTACTGTTGAACTGCCTTTTGATTAATTTATCCACCTTTTAAGATAAAATATTCATTGTTAGAAAATAAGCATTAAAATTGAAAACTCACTTTAACAACCCAGAGAGTGGTTCACTGAAATATTTTGTATTGGGAATTATTAATACTCATATCATTAATTTTATTACGGTTTTACTTATTCAATTTGTTTGTTGTCCTAACAATTTCCATTCTTTTTTAGAGAATAATAATTATTTATTGACTAAATTTTGTTAATTTTATTTTTTAACAAATGCACTTATCAAATTGCCCTATTAAAAAAGTATTATTAGTACTTGATGCATTATCAAATAATTATATTCTTAGTTTAACATTTGTTGAATGCTTGAATCCTTGTAAAAACTAACTATTTTTTTAGTTCTTTAATGCAAAGCCAGCTTTTCATGATATATTTTAATTTTTTTCTTTCTTTCTAGATCTTCTCCTCGTAAATTTTCCTCCATGTCTGTGAGGAGAACTTTAGATACAGCTGAGGCTCTAAATACAATTTTGATGTCTGCTGCTGATGATATCACTCAGAGCCTCAAGCTTTGTTTACAAGTAAAACGCATTTTTATATTATATAAATTCCTTACTCAAATTGCTCAATAGCTAATAAAGAAACTGTCATGTGTGAAAATTTTCTGTATTGTATATAAATTATTCATCTTTCAAAGTTCAAGGTCAGTTACGATTTTGACTAATTCTTACAAATTAGTCAAAAACCTTAGTGCTTTAATATATAACACCATTGATCCTCTAATTCAGTGTTCCCCCAACCTTTTCCTAACCCCGGACCTGTCAATGTTTGATAATTTTGCCGCGGCCCGGTGGGGGGGGGGGGACGTTGATTATTTATGTTTTAGATTATTTTGATTTATTAATTTTAATTTAATTGTATTTAAACATGCCTTTAAAATAAAATGTAGTTACACCAGAAAATAAAGATAAAGTGATGTAACATTGTAACTTACTTGAACGTTAAATCAATGAGTCCTGATCCAGAGAGAAGACGAAGTCCTTCATTTGTTCCTATGTAAATTTCGAGCCGTGCTTTCGTGTTTTATTTATGATATTTACAGTTATGATGATTGATTTTTTTAAAATTAAAACTAATTAAAAAAGAAAGTAGTTGCAGTGTTTTTTTAAAATTTTTTTATTTATTTTTTATTTTATTTTATTTTTTTTCTTTTCAAAACACTAAAAAATTAATGCCACTACCATACCTTTTTTTTAAATAAATAAAATTTTAATGGAGCACAAATATTTTTTATTTGGGGTATAAACCTAGGAATTTAAATTCAGTTTCAATGAAATATGTGGCCTGGTACCATTTGACCCGTGGACCGGTGGTTGGGGAACACTGCTCTAATTTATACATACTCATGATAGCAGAATTTACTGTGTGAATTAATTTATTAAAAAATAATGATGAAAAAAACCAATGAAACCCTTAAAAGAAATCTTGAAAAAAAATCCAGTATGTTTTGTTTCTGAAAAAGCTACCATTTGACCCGTGGACCGGTGGTTGGGGAACACTGCTCTAATTTATACATACTCATGATAGCAGAATTTACTGTGTGAATTAATTTATTAAAAAATAATGATGAAAAAAACCAATGAAACCCTTAAAAGAAATCTTGAAAAAAAATCCAGTATGTTTTGTTTCTGAAAAAGCTACCATTTGACCCGTGGACCGGTGGTTGGGGAACACTGCTCTAATTTATACATACTCATGATAGCAGAATTTACTGTGTGAATTAATTTATTAAAAAATAATGATGAAAAAAACCAATGAAACCCTTAAAAGAAATCTTGAAAAAAAATCCAGTATGTTTTGTTTCTGAAAAAGCTACCATTTGACCCGTGGACCGGTGGTTGGGGAACACTGCTCTAATTTATACATACTCATGATAGCAGAATTTACTGTGTGAATTAATTTATTAAAAAATAATGATGAAAAAAACCAATGAAACCCTTAAAAGAAATCTTGAAAAAAAATCCAGTATGTTTTGTTTCTGAAAAAGCTACCATTTGACCCGTGGACCGGTGGTTGGGGAACACTGCTCTAATTTATACATACTCATGATAGCAGAATTTACTGTGTGAATTAATTTATTAAAAAATAATGATGAAAAAAACCAATGAAACCCTTAAAAGAAATCTTGAAAAAAAATCCAGTATGTTTTGTTTCTGAAAAAGCTACCATTTGACCCGTGGACCGGTGGTTGGGGAACACTGCTCTAATTTATACATACTCATGATAGCAGAATTTACTGTGTGAACTAATTTATTAAAAAATAATGATGAAAAAAACCAATGAAACCCTTAAAAGAAATCTTGAAAAAAAATCCAGTATGTTTTGTTTCTGAAAAAGCTACCATTTGACCCGTGGACCGGTGGTTGGGGAACACTGCTCTAATTTATACATACTCATGATAGCAGAATTTACTGTGTGAATTAATTTATTAAAAAATAATGATAAAAAAACCCCAATGAAACCCTTAAAAGAAATCTTGAAAAAAATCCAGTATGTTTTGTTTCTGAAAAAGCCTGGGTTTTTTACAACCCTGATTTTAACCAAAATGTGGAATGAAGCATTTGTTACTACCACCTCCCTAGCAAGTGTGACATCATTTATGGATAGCCACTATTTTATCAATTAACAATTTTTGTTCCATTTTGTAGGTATGTATACAATGAGGCTCCCCTTTTTGATAATTTAGTCTTCTAAGGACAATTATTCCTCATTAAAAATCAAGGTTAATAATTTTCACTTGTGAGAGTTGTTAGTCTATTTTTCATGATGCCCACAATACATTTGCAGCTATCAAAAGTCTTGTTGCAGAATATCATATACAGTCCTCCTTATAATAATGTTTGGTATTTTTACAGTACGTGCGTTTGATTTTCTATATCAATAAATCTAGAATTAGAATAACGTCATTGTTGGATTCTATTGGGCAAGGTAAGATAAATATATGTCTCACAAGCTTTAGGAATCTGACTAAAATTTTATTTTGTTGGATTTGTCTTTTATTTTGCAGTATTTACTTTTAGCCAGGTGTTATCTGATTAAATGTTTTTTTTTTAAAAAATATATATGTATTTTTAGGATGCAGATGAATTGAAAATCATTTTTTTTAACAAAATTATTTGCATTAGACTTTTTTACTACTACTGTTTGATTCTACTACATTAAATATGCAATAATGTTTATTTTTTCCACTCTGCTATCAGTTTTTATTTTTATTTTATCTAATCATCTGTAAAACCTAGTATCTGTAAGTGACAGTTTTATTGCTGCATGAAAATAATTATATAGGTTTTTATAAATTATCTATTTATATAAACCCAATTTATTTTGTAAAATATAAATTATCTGTTAACTACTGTTAAAAATACTTGGATAACATTGATAAAGAATTGTAAACATTTTTTTAAAAAGATTTGTAGTTATGTATCAGTAGTTGTTGTGAAAATAAGTTTTAAAATTGCTATGCTTCTCACTGTTAAAATAAGATTTACTGTTGCACATTAATAACATGAAGTTATATTTTTATTTCAATAATTTGAAAACTTGTAACTTATTTGCAATAAACATATCATTTTTGAAGATGTCATTATCTGCCTAAAATTTCATTAAATAAGAAAGTAGGTGTATCATTTATGTTTGACTTTAGATACTAAATAATGCATATATTATATTTTTCACTGACACTTATAAGTATATAATCTAGAATATCTATTTTTGCAATGATTAAAATAGACACAGATTGTATACTCAAGTATAATAAATTTCTGAGTTACTCATATTTTTTCTTACTTTTTTTTTTTAGAAATGTAACTTTAACGCTTCGTCCTATATAAAGGAATTTCTGAATACATCGAAAATGCTATTCGTCCATCAATTTGTGAGAGCCCATGAAGGTAGTGACGAGAGTTTAGCTGAAAGAAGATTTACTCTAGCTTCTAGATTCTATTATATCATGCTAGATGCACTGTTAAAAAAAGTAATTTTTTTAAACATTTTTTTTACATGTAGCTAGTTTATTTTCTTCCTCATTGGCATTACAACCTTAGATAGCCCCTAGCCAGTTATACCATCTACTTATTTCAGAGGCAATTGTATTCCGGGTTTTTTGTATCATCCTTCCAAGTCTATAGACTTGGAGCAGGGCATGTGATTTTTGTCGCGAAATTCCAAGACCATTAATTTGTTGACTTCCGCGAATCAAAACTTATAATCCGACAAAATTTTCACTGCAATCTGAAATTTAAATGTTGAAACATTCGTTAAGTTGCGTTAACGAGACGTTTTCATATACATGATTCTTTTGCAACTTTGATTTTTTTGTTTGTTTGTCGGATGTTTATAGTTTTTAATATTTGAAACTATACTGATACCCACTATTATTGCGATTCATATTCATACGATTTGAAAATCATACATCGCGATTTGTATCCAAGTGATTTAAAAATCCACTATTGCGATTTGTATTCCCAATAATATATATATATGTTAAGTTTAGAACCCAATATAGTGATTCTTGTAAGAACTAAGTTTTTTTCTTAAAATAATTACTAGAAAAGTGTGATATTCTTTATTGATAAGTATTTAATTATAAAACTTTGTTCAAAAAATTATATTAAATATGAATAATATAAAAATTGATAACTTTTTGTCGATTTTTTGCACATTAAATTTTAAGGGTTTTTCACTTTGTGTTACAATCACCCCTGTTATTTATATCATTATTGAGTCAGACCAATAAAATATGGACTGCTCTCTCTTTTGAGTTTGGGTAGGTTTTGGCCAGATATGCATAATATTCACGAATGTGCAAACACTGTTCATGGAAAAATGTTTAATATCTCTTAATAAATATATATACATATGCAAATCGTCCAAATTCCCATATTTTACCCCACAATTAATTTTTGAAAATTCAGATACAAGAACAAAAAATCTGGTAAATCCATAAACAGTTTTATATCATTGGAAAACTGCTAAATTTAAAGAAAATTTTTTAAATTCTATTTTGACTAATCCTTTCCTTTAAATATAAATTCAGTGTGTGATCTCTTAATCAATTATCATATTGTGTGATCATCTCATAACTAATGAATACTTATAAATTAATGAAGTATGTAATTAATACTTAGAAAAACAAAAGAAATAAGTTATTGGTTTTCCTTTGTTAAGGAAAAGAAGCCAACAGTAAAGCAAGTTTAACAGCTGAAATGTTTATTTGCTATCTCGTTTATAAACAAACAACTGGTGCTGAGGTTATAGGTCAGGTGATTGTTATCAGCCGTCTTCTATTGCTCACTTTTAAAGCATCTCATTCTATATTTGCTGTTCTTTTCTAAATTCCATTCATTGAAGAACACTTCCAAAAATACTTCTTAAAATTTATTTCTCAATCATGACATGGATTTCTTTGTCTTTTTCAACCAAGTTTGATCTGCTTAAGTTAAAATAAGTCTGATTAAACATTTATAAATTGTTTTCTTAGTTCTTGTGATCAAGTTTGACCTTAAATACTTTTTTAAGACAAAGGAATATTTTTTGGCGGAATTGATTTTGTTATGTATTTTAGCTGTTTTATTGTTTTGTAAGTTATCAGGAGGTCCAGTGACTGAGTGATCCCCTTCCACAGATCCAGGGTTTTACCCTCGAACCAGGCATGGTTGACTCAGCCATTCATCTCTTCAGCGGCTTTCTGGTGCAGTTAATGAAAATAGCATTCCTGTCTTGTTCATGAAAACAACTTTAATCATGAACTGCACAGGAAATATTGACAACCAAAGATTGTAAAAGTAATAAAATCTTACTAAATTAGTTGGCAGTGACATCTATCCATGTGAAAATTCAAATCTTACTAAAAACTAACATTTTTAAATATGGAAGAAACAAAAAAAAGAGATCAATCCATATTCAAAATGATTAACTGTGGTAAGATGTAAAATATTGTATCAGTCTGCTCAGCTTGGAGAGAGCGGTTTGAATAGCATTGACTTGCACTAATATGTAGTGCTGAGGAAGTTGATTTAGTCGAAGTCTCTGCATTTCATTTTCTAAATTTGACCCAGTAATGCCTAAATTATGACTTTTGCAATGATTATTTGCTTATCAATTATGAATGTGGGGAAAATCAACTGGAAAAATACAAACAATTCTGCTTAAAATTTTTTTATAAAAAAACGGTGAAATATTCTATATTGTTTTACTGACTATGAGGGTGGGAGGTAGATGTTGTGTAAACAATAATAATTGATCATCTATAATTCCATTCCTTAAAGTGCACACTCTATTCCTGAACCCTTGAAAAGAAACATAAGGTGCTTGCTCTCCATGCCTCCTTTTGAATCATTGACAGAATTCATGACTACTTTACCTTTGACTGTTAAAAAGAACATAACCCTCTCCTGTTTTTCGTTCAATGACTCCATTCCTTTCAAAATACAGATTGATTAACATTTGCTTCAGCTTATTGTTCTTTTTGTCTAAAAGCAACTACATTTCAGATCTATCTCCATTTTTTTAAATACTTTAATTTTTGTTTAGTGGTATAGGACAAAATTAAAAATTTTGCTGCTATTAGTAAGTTGCCAGTTGTAGCACATTTAGGAGTAGCTACTTTTTAAAGCATTTGACCACTTTTTCAAAAATTAAAAAGCTGATATTATCAATGTAAGGCAATTTTTTGGAGCGTTTCTTCAAATATGGTAAATACTACAAGGTTCATTTCTAAAATAAAGAAACATTTTTAGTAGCAAGTGTGGAACAAAGTAATTTTTAGAATGTTATAAATTCATAATAATTCCAGATATATTTAAAAAAAGTAATGATGAAAGGCATATAGAATGTTTTTTGTGTGAAAAAGAGTGTCCATTAATAGAAAATTTTTTAATCTCCATTTGTTATATTGCCCTGCGACTGGTGGCGACCATGTATTTTGTGCTATCTTCCTAAAATGGGTTTTTTGGCGCTGATATTTATTGATTCTATTTTATTTATTGATATAGGGTTGCCACTCCACAGGGAAAACCTGGAAAATACAGGGAATTAAAAATTGATCTTAAATAACAGGGGAAATGCAGGGAATTTTGAACTTTTCTTTATTAGCTGGGAAATACAGGGAATTTTTATTTCTTCTTTTCTTCTTTTACAAAATCTAGACCTCTCGAACTGGCAAATTATGAACTATTTAACGATAGTTTAGCTATATTATACTATTCCAGTTGCTGTATTATTATTTTATGTATGTACAACTTTATTCCTCTAAGTTTTTCCAGCAATTAAAAGTAGTATTAGTTAACCTTATATGACTCACACATTTGCAGAGTTATTGTGTGTTTCCTCTTAATATATTATATATAATATATACAGGAAAATATAGGGATTTTTTTTCTAGATTTGAGTGGCAACCCTGTTATATTATGTAGCAACTTTATCTCTGATTTTTTCTTTTAAATGAACACAGTAAATATTCTATTCAAAAATAAATATCTATCTAATCTACAATAAATTTTCCTTTTCTAGGCTTAAATATTTGTTTATGTATAATTTCTAACTTATATTATGTTATTTATTTCTATAAATTGTCCCTTAATGATTTCTTTATTATTTTGTTTAGGAATCTGAACGTTTGTCACCCACAGGATTTTCTACTTTTATTCAACAAAGTGTTTTCCACAGATCTCTTTTAGCATGCTGCCTGGAAGTTATAATTATGTCTTGTGGAAATATAGGTTTGAAAAAGTCTTTTATTTTTAATTTGCAGTTTTAGTTACATATGTTGTGCATAGTTTGAAATATTTGAATACTGAATAGCTGCTTAACTGTTGCCAACCTGTTGATAAATTGAATAAAATGATTACACTTAACTATTTTAATCACCTTAGTTTTTTTAATAATTTATTTAATTCTTTTACCAAAAGAAAAGAACAATGATTAAAAAACAGAGGTGCTAACTATTATGAGTTTTGAGAATTTCTGTATTCTGTTGAAAATAAGTTTTTTTCCCTCTTAACTATCAAAAGTTTTGAAATTTTGTTGTTAATATCTAATTTATAATAATTTTCTTCTACTCCTTAAAACAGTTCTAAAATTAAGTAGCAAAAAACAAAACCGATTTGATTGAAACAATGAATTGAAAAAAAAAATCTAATTTTTATCTTAGTGTTACTAAATGTTGTAAATTTGTGCATAATTTTACTTATATAGAATGTACACCTTAAAATAGTATTGTACTTCTATTTACTGATGAATAGTTTGGAAAGTTTGCATCTCTGAGAAAATAATATTTGTTGAATTAAAAAAGATTTTAAATAATCTATTTGTTCAATCAATCTTTTTTAATTCATTAAATGTAATTTAAAAACAAAAGCAATTGAAATTTTTTATTTTAGCAAATTTAAATCAACATTAAAAATACTGCAAGCTATTTTTTATAAAATCAAATTCACTGAGATTAGAGATTAAAATTTGCAGATTGATATTAAGTGTCTTTCCTTTTTTACATTTCTATATATATAATTTTAATGTAACTGTTGATTTTAGATTCAACTTGCATGGCCAACCAATTTTTTTCTCATTTTGAATTTGACAAGTCAGTTATTAAAAAAAAAAAATCTTTTCTAACTAAAGGGATTTTGCACTTCTGCTACATAGCAAAAGGTTTTACACCTCTGCAAACCAACAAATTGACTAACAAAAATTTTATTTTTTAAATCTACTAATATGTTTTTAAAAGTGTTCTAATGTTGTTTGTGTTTTAATTTAACTGACAAAAGGTTATTTTTTTTTCCGTAGGTTCTGTCAATTTTACTCCAGTGCCTAATGGAAGTAATTATCAAGCACAGGGCATCGCTTTTCCATGGATATTAGAAGTATATGACTTGGAACCATTTGTATTTTTTAAAATCATTGAAAGTTTTATTCGAAGTGCGCCAACTATTACACTTCAAATCATCAATGTAAGCAGCATTAATCATTGATGTTTCTTTGTCTACATTAATGTTCTTCCTCCAATATCTGTTTTTAAATCGTTATTATTATGTATATATATATATATATGTGTCTGTATTATTCTAAGTGTGTATGTTCTGTTTTTTGCTTGATATGTTTTATTTAATTTATATTTTTTACTTAATGTGTTCTATTTCCTTTTCAATTTTTTTTAGTGCTCCTTACACTATTGTATTTAAATATTTTGCTAATTGGCTATATTGATACAATATTAGAAAGCACTCCTTTTTGCGAGTATAGTTGTGTGAGCTGATGAGGAGATTATATCTTTTTTTTTATTTTGTTTTCTAACTCTTTAATAATTTTTTTAAAATTAATAAAAGAAATTTAAAGATATTTTATTTTAATAATTTTTTTTCTTCTCTTTTATTAATCTTTATTATTTTCCTTGTTTTCTATATTTTGACTTATATATAACTATGTATATATATCTTGATATGTCAATACTGGGCAATATGAAAATAATATGTTGTCACTTTTGTTCAGCAATGTCATGAAATGACGTAATAATTAAATATGTGACATTACTAAAACAATAGTAAACTAACTTGACAACACTAATTATATAATGAATTAAACAACATTTGATTTATTGGTATGCAGAAAAATTTTAAATTGCAATCATAACATGTTCCAGAAAAGTGCTAGTAATCTAGAACACTATTATATCAAAGTGTATTGTACTATCAGAAATAATTATAGTGGGTATAACTTTTAGATATAACTAAAATATGGATGATTTGTTCACAACACAAAACTGTTTACTTTCTTACATTGAATGATTAATACAAAATTTAGCTGTACCCTTAGAACAGGAATTACTTTTCATCTGAGTTGCATGGTTACAATCTTGCCACTATGGTTATCATTACATAACACTGAGCCAGTTAGTCATTTCTACTCACTGCTAAGCATTGCTCAGTTCAAAACTTTTGCTTGTTTTGTATAATACTCATGTATATATTTACAAAATATCTATGAAATATTGTAATGTGTTTTGAACCTTATTACTAGAAAACTACTATATCAATGTGAGTTTGTAAGATAACATTATGAGGAAGAAAAAAATCTAAACCAAAAGTTTAAGTTTTAATGTGCGTTTAATTAATTTATAATTATAATTTTTTTACATTTTTAATAGTCATTGAATTATTAATTGTTGTTACGTGAAAAAATTTTCAAAATTGTTTTTAAAATCATGAAAAATGGCTTGTTTTACATCAAAATATTTCTTTTCTTTTCAATTTTATAATGCTTTCTAGTTTATTTTTTGAAAATATCATTGCAATCATATCGCATATCATGTGATCACAATCAAACTTTTACAGTACATTCATGGTCTAACACAGTTTTGCTCCATAATAGGTTTGATTCAAATACCTTTAGTGATATGGCTTCAAAACTCTAATTTTATTTTATAATTATTTTTTAAATGAAGTATTATTTATACATATTTGAATGATTTGATTGAATGTGTGATTAGACACATTTAGTTGCATTAATTAATAATATATAATAATTTAAACTATCATTAAATTAATCATTTGCATTCTCTAGTATATAATTATGTTTCTAAATAATGATAATAAATATGATCTAGAATAGAACTAATTTATAATTACATAAGTAACATTCTATATAACTATTATTGCAGCATTTGAAATTAATAGAAGACAAAATTCTAGATTCTCTAGCTTGGAAGTCTGTAAGTATATATTTTTTTTCATACTGTGTACATGAATCTGTTTCAAGCTTTTTTTTAAAAATTATTATTTTGTTGTAGAAGTTTAGAAAAAAAAGGTGAAATAATGTGTAAGCCTGTGCTTTTTTAAAGTTAAATTTATCGCAAATGATTTTATACTGTTTTATATTTTACTAAGTTAAATTAAGAATATATTGTGAAAAAAATTATTATGGTAATTTTAACATAAATGTCTGGTAATCCTGGAAAAAATATCCTCCAGAACTTAGCGAGACATCTTGTTTTATACGTAAGAAATCAGATTTTGAAGGGAAAAAAATTTATAATACAAAATTGAGATGCATGCTATAGCAAATATATACAATAATTTCTCGGTTATTATTATTATTTTCTTTTTTTTTGAAAAATCATTAATGTTATTTTCTAAGTATAAATAAGCTTAGTAATCAAAACTCAGCTAATGTGTTTTTTTTTTTTCAAATTTTTTTTTTTGCTTTAACTTTGAAAATATTCAATAAAATGAAACAAAAATTTTGGAGCAAATTAAAGTCAATTGCAAAATTATTGCTAAATTATAATAAATACAAAATTATTGTTATGAAATTTGAAAATTCGTTAAAAACTATGCAAGATATGAGTATTTAATGTAGCTGTTGTATACTGCTCATGTGCAGAAAAATGTAAAAAAAAAAAAAAAAAAATATTTCATAGTAAATTGCATGTACAAAATTGAGATAATAAGTATACAAAATGTTATAATAAGTATATACAATAATTTCTGAACCTTTATTATTATTTTATTTTATTGATTAGTTTTTTAAATTTATGTCTTTGCATGTATATAATTTCTCTTTTAATGTAAAAGGGGTCGTCAGTTTTCCCTCATATATCAGGAAATGGCTGTTCTCCACCTTGTAGAGCTAAGCTCAGTTCACCTCAACAATCACCTGGGTAAGCTTTTAATAATTTAATTTGTTAGAATACAATTCTTCTTGTTTAAATATTCTAATCAACAGGTGTGGCTTATTTGATTTAATTAATAACATTGTTTGATTTAATTACTTTGTGTACATAATTTGTGAGATTGATTCTCTATAGTTGCTTCTGGCACTTGGGCTATTAAGCTTTATATTATATCTAATCCAATCGATCTGCTTCAAAACATACATACGCAAGAAATTTTTTTTTCTAATTATTATGTATCTATGAAGATAAAAAATAAAAGAAGGAAAGAAGTAAAAAAAAGAAAAGCAAGAAGATTTTAAAGAAAAAAAAAAATTATAAATTTTTATTTTTTAATAATTATTTGTAATCTCTTTACTAATAATTTTAACTTATGAACTATGAGTAAGTTAATAATTTTTTTTTAAACTCTTTTTCTTCTCCTTTTTTTTAAATTTCTTTCCTTGTTTTTTTTTTTTTTTTTTTTGTAATATATAACACAGTAAAAAGACGAAGAAAAAAAGAGAGATTAACGAAGAAAATTATGAAAAATACTAAATTTTATTTACTGCTCATAAGCTACTAGAACATAGAATCCATAAAATAAGTTAAAGATACAAAGAAAACAACTTATGTACATATATATGTAGGAAATTCCTAGTGATAAAAGAAATTTGTAATAAAGTAATTTTTTAAATATTCTCTAATTAAAAACTAACTTTAATGAAATTTTTTCTGGAATTTTTTTGAAAATTTTATCTGTTCTGCTTTTTTTTCTTTTCAAAAAACCATATGTGCATATTTAATTTCAGTTCTCACCTTCTTATTTAATATATCTTCTCACCTTCTTATATCTTCTCACCTTCTTCTTATTTATATTTTCTCCATGTATTATGCAAAAGCGTGCTTTTCACATTGTTCTCCTCAACGTTTTCACAATTCAATCAACCACAATCCATTTTGGCATACCCTCGGTCGGTAGTGAATGAAAGCCCAAATCGTTTTACATGTTTGTTGAAATACTTGCGAGTCCGCATGGGTGTTTTCTGAGCTGGGTTTGCTGATATTCTCTCATGTGCAACTCTACTTCATTTTGCAAGATATTCTCAATTTCAGGTTTCATTTTCCGCCCTCAGATATCGAACCGAAAAATCTGTTGATCTTTTTATAATAGCTAATATAATAATAATAAAAAAGAGTTCTTTGTCAGAAACTAGTTATTTGATCATGATCATGTAAAGTCTTTGAAAATTATTTTGCATTTTGTTAATGTATATAGTGCTTAAATATTTTTTGAGTGCTTAAAAAGTACTTAAAAGGTGCTTATTTTTTGTTGAAAGATTTGGCTATGCACCCTGTAGGAGAAATTTTTCATATATTTAAATTTACTTTTGACTGCTTAACTTGTTTTTGGTCATAACTACTTCTGTTTCAGATTTTGGTCACCTAATAAGGATATTTCTCAGCAATCACCTAGCACTCCCCATAGATGCCATGGAATTAATTTATTTCTTACTAAAGGTAAATTATGCTTTTTTTCTCTCTTTAATCTCTTATTCAATTCCTATTATTAGTTCACACTCTCTCAAATATCTAGTTTAAATTTTCAATCGTTAATAAAATACTACTTTGCTATAAATTCAATAAAGAGCATTACCCGGTAGCACGTGTGATCCACGTCACCAAATTTATACTTTTATAGACTGCATGCCTTTTTTTTCAATTCCTACTATTAGTTTCACACTCTCCCTATGTATATACTTATATATCTTGGTCAAATTTTCAGTCGTTAATAAAATACTACTTTGCTATAAATTCAATAAAGAGCATTACCCGGTAGCACGTGTGATCCACGTCACCAAATTTATACTTTTATAGACTGCATGCCTTTTTTTTCAATTCCTACTATTAGTTTCACACTCTCCCTATGTATATACTTATATATCTTGGTCAAATTTTCAGTCGTTAATAAAATACTACTTTGCTATAAATTCAATAAAGAGCATTACCCGGTAGCACGTGTGATCCACGTCACCAAATTTATACTTTTATAGACTGCATGCCTTTTTTTTCAATTCCTACTATTAGTTTCACACTCTCCCTATGTATATACTTATATATCTTGGTCAAATTTTCAGTCGTTAATAAAATACTACTTTGCTATAAATTCAATAAAGAGCATTACCCGGTAGCACGTGTGATCCACGTCACCAAATTTATACTTTTATAGACTGCATGCCTTTTTTTTCAATTCCTACTATTAGTTTCACACTCTCCCTATGTATATACTTATATATCTTGGTCAAATTTTCAGTCGTTAATAAAATACTTTTTATTCATCCAATCCAGTTCAAATACTTTTTTTAAAACTTGAAGTAGATGACATTTGATGTTAAAAAAGTTTTTTCAAATATCAATTCATTAATTAAATTTAATTAATAAATTTTATTTTTATAAGGGAGAATTTTTTTCAGCTATTTTATTGCTTCAACTCTTTCTTTACTCTTTTTTTAAATTTAAAATCAATAAATATGAAGATGCAGATTATAACAGTTTTGGTTATACCTATCAGTTCAATTCATGCTATTATGATGCTTTTTTAAATTTATTATATTTTTTTTGTCAGAGAAAATAGTAACTTCGTTAAGTCATGAAAAATTCTTGGAATTAGCCATGAAAAGTCATGAATTTAAAAATTTAAATTGTAGCAGATACCCTGTATTTAGTTGTTCCAGTTTACTTTCACCATTGTACATAACTCACTACTACTTTCTTTTTAATAGCAAATTCTTCAATTACTAAAAGTTTGTTTTTTGTAGTTCTCAACTCATTTTCAACCTTGTCATATAAAAAATCTTACATTAAAATTTTCTTTGGCATAAATTTTTTATTTTATTTCAACCTTGTCATATAGAAACTATATATGTTCCTTATTTTAAATTGTTTTTTTGTCCCCTTCAGTTTGTCGTTTAGGTTACCAGAGACTGGAAAAAATGTGTAACCTTTTGGATATAGATAGAGACACTGTAAGTGTGTTTATTATTTATTTATATTTTTCAGTTAACTTAATTTTTTTCTTATTTGTTAAAATATTGATATGAAAATAACCATTCATTATTTTAAATATTAATGAAAATATCCATCGTATTAAATATTATAATTATTAAATCTTTTTTATATTGATTTATTAAAGAAGAAGTAAGAAATATATTTATTTCATTTTATGGTTGTTTAATAATTATTTCATTTATCTCATATTTTGTGCTTTGACTTTGATATTTGATTTTGATTTGAGATTTTGATAATTTAAAATCAAAAATAAAACTGAACACTTGTTTAAAATTCGTTTAGGTACTGATTATATGTGTTGTAAACATTTTTTAACAAACTAATTTGTCCTTAAAAGAAATAATAATTGTAGTTATTGCATTTCAAACAAATAATAGTTAAGAAAAAATAATTGTTCTAAAATAGTTATCCTTTTTTATCTTGGGTAACACAATAAGTTTTGGCATTTACTATGCAAGCAATCAACAGAAATAAACATTTCTCACAGCCAAGTACATGTTCGCCTTTTGACATATGCTTTTAGTTTAAAACAAGGTTATTTTCACAGCGCAGCAATATTTTGTGTTTATTAATTACTTTGGTAATTTCCCAGCACAATTATTGCTCATTAATATGAAAAAATTGTTTTTATTCTACTTATTTAATTATAATTAAAAAGGCACAAAACAAATAAACAAATTTGTTAAAACTTTTTAAAAAAATGATTAATTTTACTATCTATTTAATTTCTTACTACCTACCTATGACTACCTATTTTATCTGTTCCCTTATAAGATCTTTATAATAGCTTTATATATGTAGCCGTTACATAAATTGTAGCCATATCTGTTGATAGTTCCTTTAGCCACAATTTTTTCAGTTTATTACCAAATATTCTATTGTTTAAGTTGTCTTTTCAAAGCCCCAGAATTTTACCAAAATCAGAGGGTCAACTTATACAATGTTAAAAAAGTCAGACATTCGTTGATTGTGCAATATCATGCATTATAAACTATGAGATAGGTATGAATAATTCTGTATCAGTATATCTTTACAAATTACCTCTTACCAGGGATGAGATTTTTCCGCTTTTTTCACTTTTATCTCTTGAATTTCAGCTTTTTTATCGAAAAATCAGATTTTTTAAAAATTTCACTTTTTTTATAGGTATTCCGCTTCTTCAGAAAATTTACCGATTTTCAAAGAGAAACAGAAAATTCAAACTACATAGCTACCAATCCTTTCTCATTTTTACTTATTTTAGCTATTTTCTCCCCTTTTACTCGCAGCAGATAAGATTTTCCGAATTGTTTACCCGCCCTCCAGATAAATCCGATTTTTGTAGTTCAAACGACGCTGCTTCTGACAAACCTTTTAGAGGTCTCTAGCCTGGAATCTGCTAATATCTCGATTCTTATTCATACGATTTTAATATCAAACATAGCTTTTCATATTTGAGTGTTGCGATTCTTATTCACACAATTTGAATATTGTACTTTGTGATTCTTATTTACGAGATTTAAAAATCCGATATTGTGATTCGTATTTACGCCTTTTTAAGAACCTATGTAGCGATTGGTATTCACTCAAGTTTAAAATTCAATGTCTTGATTTGCTCATGCGGTTTATAATATCAACCATTGATTTTCGTATTTATACGTGATTTTAATATAAGGCATTGGGATTTGCATTCACGCATTCTAAAAATTATGCATCATAATTCTTATTTATGCAATCTAAAAATTGCGCATCATGATTCGTATTTACACTATCTAAAAATTATGAATCGTGATTTGTATTTACGCATTTTAAAAATTCTATATCCCAGTTTGTATTTTCTCATTTTCAAAATCGTATATCTAGTTTCATATTCATGTGATTTCAAAATCCATAATTGTTATTCATATTCACGCACTTTTAAGTTCAACAATAGCGATTCTTGTAAGAAGTAGTTTTTTTAAAATTAGTTACTATAAAGGTGACTGTTTTTCTAACGATGATTATTAGTATACGTAAGTGTTACAACATCAGAGAAACTGGAATGGAATATATTCAAAACTTACATTCTGTGCTTGCAAAGAAGAAAATATAGGATTTGTCACAAGATGTTTGAAGATGGACTAACGACTAAATATAGCAAACATAAAAGATAAAAACAGCAAACAAAAGCAATCACTTAAAAAGGGATTTAATTAATTTATTTTTTATTTTTTTTTGGAAAAAGAGTAATTAACTCATCATCAAAATTTTACTTATAATTGCTGTTATTTATGCTATAAAATGCAAAATTCTTATCAAATGAAAAACAATTATCTAAACAGTTGCTGATTGTCATGTAATTTTTCAAACTAAAATAGAAATTTTTGAATGTTAAGGAGTTACTATATATTTCTACTTCACTGTTATTGATATGTTTCAGAGGGCTCTACTTAGATTAGACTATAATATGAACATAATGATTCGGTCCATTGTTAAAGTTTTTTTTCTCCAATATAATTTAAAAAGTAATATTACTGATATATTTGCTATAAATCACATAACAGTATTTATTAAAAGAAATGAAATACTAATGTAAATTCTCAGTAGTTTTAATTTGCTAAACTAGGTAGTTTTTCAAGTAATAATTGTCTCTTATATGAACTGAGGAAAAATATAATTTCCAGCTTTATTTTTTCAATTGGTATTCTTTATTTTCACTAAATGTTAAGTATCAATGTAATCATTTATATAATAATAGATTAGTACGCAATTGTATGTCAACACATTATTTATTACCTTAAACTGTCTGGAATTCATTATTAAAGGGTTGCGCTTGCGTAAAATTTTCTTTCGTGGAAATTCAGCTTTTTTGCCTTTTGGCTAATCTCATCCCTGTCTTACAGAAACTGCCAGTGGAGTATGTGGTTATGCAACATCTATCATTGAAAGTTGTATTCGATAAATCAATTTAATTGTATTAATAAATCATTTTAATTTGCGATAGTCAAATTTAATTTTATTTATTCTATCAACCGCTTTAGCTTTTAAAATTCATACGAAGTTATTTCAATAAACAATGTGTGTTATTGTCCCGAGAGAATTTCCTATTTTCTGAAAAATTGTTGGCTGATAATATACATATTGATCTGTTTTATTGACATAACTTGATCTGTTGATGACATGATCTGTGCACTTGTTCTGTTTTATTGACATAAACTGTTAAGAAGAATTTGCAAGGTTGCCACTCTACGGGAAGAATAGAGAAAACCTGGAAAATACTGAAAAATCACCTAAAATGATAGGGAATTTTTTTTTCTTTACTAACTGGGAAAATACAGGAAATTTTTTTTGTTCTTATTTTCGCCTTTTAAAAAATGGTGACCACTTGGAACTATTTCATTTACTATAGCATTATTTAAGTATGTTGAGCTGTTCCTTTTTTTTTTTTCAATTAAAGCCAATACATATAGTTAGCCCAATATAGCTCACACAAGAGTGCATCAATTGTTGTGTTTCTTCTTAATATATTGTGTAAAAGATGTACAAGGAAGACAGGGAATTTTTTTTCCGGATTTGAGTGGTAAACCTGAATAAAAATAGGGGTCAATTTATAATCCGGGATTTATATGGTTTAGTTCCATTAGTTTGTATGGTCTAAATTTCAGAGGAATATTATATAGGTATTATAAATTTTCCTTGAATAAGTTCTTGCATAACTTTCATTTAAATATTAAATTATTTTGTGATGTAACAATATGCCTTTTTATTTTCCAATTACAGTTAACTAATATCTGGACTTGTGTTGAACATGTGCTTTATGAAAAAACACACTTGTTAAAGGATCGACATTTAGATCAGGTAAAGTAGATCTTTTTGAACTTTTCTGAATTATAATTTTTTGTATCACAATTTTCAGCCATGTTAATCTGGTTGATGCAGACAATTTTGTCATTTCAGCCATTTTATAATAATAATTAGTATTTATGTTTAAAGTGTAATGCAGACTTTTCTAATAATGTAAATAAATTGTTTTTGGATTTTATAATAATAATAATTAGTATTTATGTTTAAAGTGTAATACAGTCTTTTCTAATAATGTAAATAAAATGTTTTTGCATTTTCAAACATTTCTTTGGCAATTGGAGGGGGGAACATGTTATTTTAGTTATTTTCATAAATAATTTTTAAACTGAATTTTTAAATTTTTTTTAAATTCTTTTTATTTGTTATTCATTAAAGATTATATATTTTTTCTTTTTTGTTTAATATTGTTTTCAGAGTGGTGTAAGTATGTGTATAAATAAATTAAAGTTTTTTTTTATTAAACTGAATTATATAAAAAAAATACATATTTGTCAGTATGCATCAGATAATTTAGATATGATTTCCGTTCACAATTTGTTTTATTTTATTTTTATTTGTTTTATTTATATTTGTCTTGTGTACTTTGCTCTTGATAATTTTAATAAGAAAGAAATTTTGCATAAAATACCTTTCAGGTTTAGTTAGATCTAACAAGTAATTTTTAATTTAGTGCAAAATGAAGTTTTAGAATGCTTACTTCTTAAGTTTTGTTTTTAAAATAATTACTTATTGATCTAATTGTAAAAGAGATTTTATAATAATCTAACTATATAACAGTTATTTAGAGCTAAAGGTTTTCTGGAAAAAGTGATTTTTTTCCCCTCTGTCTGTTTTTATCCCAGTTTGTCAGTTAGATTAATCTCAGAAAAACTTAAAAACTGGTCCCAAACTTCATAAAAGAACTAAAAACTAAATTCACTGCTTTAATTTTCCAATTATGTAAAACAAATTAATTCTGTTAGATGTTCTCTGTCAGCGATTTCTGTTTTTAAAATATTAAATCAGAAAGGTAAAGTAGCGAGTTTTCGAATATCCTATTAAAAATTTTGCTAACAGTTTTTCAGCTTACAAGGCTATCTTGCATGGCTTACAAGAACACTATACAAAGGAAGATTTTAACAAATATATTAATGTTTTTATCTTTTGTTCTAAATAATAAAATTTGTTCCTACTTCTTTTTAAATATTAAGAAATGTACAAATATAAATTGTAAAAACAATCAAAGAAATAATATCCTCTTTATTGCTGCCTAAGTTTATGATAACTGCTATAGTTAGGGAGTAAAATATTTCATGAATCAAAATGTATTTTATTTTAACTGTCTCTTTATCCTGTACTTTTTTCTGTATTAAGTTGTTAAAATGTCTTATATTTTTTAGATCATTATGTGTTGCATATTTGGTGTTTGCAAAGTAGCTGAGAGACCCGTTTTGTTTAAAACAATAATTGCCTGTTATGGCCAACTATCTAATTTTTCCTCCACAGTAAGTTCTTTAATATGGAATCGCTTGTTTTTTCACTTATTTTAAATTGAACTTCCACACTATTTTTATTTACAAAGATATAGTACTTTTTAGTTTTCTAAGGCTGAGCACAAGCATCTTTTTCGTTCCTCAAGGAAATTTAACCCTACCACAAAATTTGTCAGCTACAAATCGTTTGTGGTTGCTCCCTTATGCATGGTGGACTAGAGGATGGGGAACGGGGGCTTGAACAGCGAACGGACCACTCCTCAGGGTCAGCAGAGGGAGAAATAAGGATTGATAGATTTATGAAGAATTAGAATGCAGAAAGCCTTATCTTAACAATTTGTTCTTAAGGAATATAACATTTCTTTCAATTTGTTTTTGTGGGGTATCTATTTCATTGAGGAACAAAAAAGCTGTTTCTCAGCCTATTGTTTCTATTGAATTTTAGTTTTTCTCACCGATGTGTGTGTGTATATATATACACACACACAACTGTGAAGGAGGTTTCTTAACTCCAATATTGATCTCATCAAAACTAAAGATATGTTAATTTTTAAAATTGTAATGGGAAATAAAGCAGAATTCATAAAAATTGTTGAAAAGGATTGCTGTAAAAGTTTTTCCTTACATACCTCTTGAACTTTTAGTCAGAATGCAAAATGAAATCAATTAATTTTGGTGTTATGGCAGCAAAGGTTGTCTTGACATAAATCATGATTAAAATCACAGTATAAATCATTTGATTCTTTTTTTTAAAAAAAAATCAATAATTCAAATCAGTTGTGATTTTTTTAAAAAAAACACTGTTTATTAACCAATTTATTATTTATTTTTAATTAATTTATTTTTATCTAATTAATATAATGCTCCAAATATAAAAATTATTTGCTCCAATCTGCTCCGAAAATCAAATTTACTTGCTCCAAAATGGTTAAAGTTCTGTTCCATCCTTGAAATCTGCAAAATAACTTATTTTATATTATCTATATTTTCATCTAGCTATTTGTATATAACACATTTGAGGGCATGTTGAAATTCAATTGAAAATGAGTTTAGAGTCTGACAAATTTTAAGTCTCTGCTTTATTGCAATGATGTTATGATACATTTTTCACCTGTCATTAATTATTTTCCGTAAAAATTTTGCATAATCTTGTTAAGTCCGTAATTATTTATTAAAGTATGTTTATTAGGAATAATTTTTTTCCAGCCAGGAGTCCCTGTATGTTTTCTTTGTTTAATATTTCTATAAAACATTTCTTATTCATTATTTTTTATGAAAGTTATTTAAGTTCTTTTATGATATTTTATTTAAATCTATAATTATTTATTGACATTGGCTTTTAAACAAGTTTTATCAAATGAAAGAAGTTCCTCAATCAGGAGTTCCTATATGTCTTTTTCTTTATTCAATATTTTAATAAAACCATATCAAATTCATTAAACCATAGCTGCCACCTCTACTGGATTTTCCAGTAGATTACTGGATTTTGCCAGTTTCTCTTGATTTACAGGTAAAATTCTACTGATTTTTGTACATTTTTCAAAATTTCCTAAAATTGAGAGTAAGTTTCCTGGAGAAATCCTTATTGAAATAGAATTTTCACACAGATTATTACTTGCTTGAATATTTAAATAATTGTAATTATTACATAATGAAGTGAGCCTCATTTATAAAAATCAGTTTAAAACTTTTTTGTTCTAAACTTTTAAGTTTATTTTTATTCAGAAGTCCCTTTTTTCCTTTAACTATCTTCCTTAACTTCCTTTAACTTTTAGAAAATCCTTTAACTATTTTTAATGAATTAAATGTGTATTACTATTTAAAATTGTGAGTAAACATAATGCCTAACATTTCAAGCTTATTTAATGTTAGTCAAGACAAGAAAATATTACAGTTTTTCTATTTTGATGACTATAAAAATCCCTAAAATTCCCCATGTGAAATATTTAGTATCTTTTGCAACAATTATCGTTAAAATATACTGGATTTTTTCCCATCCATGTTGGCTGCTATGATTATACTATTTAAGATGTTAATGTCTCATTGTTTTTCTTTATTTAAATCTATGATTATTTATTTGTCTTTAATATGTAACACTAAGTTTGTAATTATTTATTAACATAGGTATATAAGCAAGTTCTATCCAATGGAAAGAAGGAGTTTATAGTGCACTTTCTCAATCGCGAGTTCAGTCAAGAAATGCAAACTTATATCAATAGTCTATGTGGTAATAAAAAAGAGGTATGTGATATATGTTTCATTAAACTTAATATAATATTATTTTCTTTAAAAAGTTACAAATTTTGTTGAAATTTCATGTTTATAATGGGTTTTTCATATACCACTTTATTCAAAGCTGGTAAATTACAGTTTTGATATTAATTTACATGGTTGCACAATCTGTAGCCCGGAACAAATCGTCAATATTTACTTGACCACCTTGGATCTATTTGAAAAAACATATATAACTCACATAAAAAATTTTGTAATTGTTTTTCAAATTATTTTTTTTAATGAACTTTGTAAAAAAAATCTTTTATATTTTAATATTACAATATCATTATATTGAGATATTATTTCAAAAAGTAAAGTATCAATACAGTAGAGTAACGAATATCAAAGTTCCCAATTTAACTGAGCCATCAAATATTTCTATGATTTTTTTTTGTTCTAGTTTGTTTTTTATTTTTAAAACTACCGCCGAAGAAAAATTCTGAATTTTAACTTCCAAACACTCAGGAAAACAAAATCCAACAACTTGATCCGATGAAATGATTATTAATATTGTCAAAAATGAAAATGAACCTAGCGAAGATGATGAAGACAGTGACTATAAAAATCAACATATAAAAATCTCTCATACAAATGGACTAAAAGCTATCGAAAGGGCTATTGAATATATAGAACAACAAAAAAGGCAACACACCAGCCTTCCTGTTATCCCTAAAAAATGGTGAAACATTGCTGCAGAAAAGTGCAAAAGTAATGTAACACAAAAAACGACTAAGGCCTCTTTTAAGTAAAAATTCTTTCATTCTTGTAAAGTATGTTCTCTTAGTGTTTTAAGTAAGCTTTTAAATTATAATATGAATTGTATGTGGTGTACTCGTATAAATTTTGTATTTGTTAAATATATTACATTGATACCTACTCTTTCCTTTTTTTATATTCTTCGCTTTAACTGAGTTTTTCGTTTATCCGAGTTAGTTGTAACCACATTAACCTTTTGCTTGCGGCTGGTACAACGTGTGGACCATATGTGATGGTACAGCACAGTATACCGTAAGCAAAGGGTTAACTGGGATAATCGGCAACCTGCTGTAGTGCAATATTTATTTAAAGCAAGTAAATTATGTACAATAATATATATACACATATATATATACATATACACACACACACACATATATATATATATATATATATATATATATATATATATATATATATATATATATATATATATATAATTTTTTTTTTTTTTTTCCTTTAGAGAAATTATTTATTTTTAAGAAGACAAATTGTGCAAATATACTCATGTGTATCTTTAACCCAATTTGGATAGAGCATTTTGAGAACTATTCAAACAAAAATCTGCATATTACAAGAGACAGTTTTGAAAGATTTTAAAACCCAATTTCGTTACAATAGTAATCATTAACTCCAGATACAAAGTAGGTAGCACCCATGCGAGGTTTGATTATTATCTTCTTATCTGTGGTGCACATTTCAGAAAAAATGTATCAAATCTTTAAAATTATTTCTACTTAATTTTGTGAACTATATTAATTATAAACTTAGCAAATTATTATTTTACTCAAAAAAGTAACATGAATTTTAGCTATTTTTGAATGTACTTGGGTGAAAATAATGGATTACATTTATGCTTAATTCAAAAATTTTCAATTGTCTAAAATAAGTTTCTTGTAGAAATGATGGTATTTGATCCCGAAGAATTGAAATCAACATCATTAAAATACTTTTATGTGGGCATCCAATTCTACACCATTATTTGGTATACAATAAATTGATATGCAAGTGCCCTTAAGAATGTAAAAAGTAGAGAATAATTTAGGGGTTATATTTAATTTTTTTTTTAAATTGTTTTTTTAGTAAAGTACATTTTCAAAACCTTAAGGTTAAATATTATAATTTACCGATAGGTTTTGGTAGATAATAAAGTATTATTAAAATTAGTATAAAATATTCTTATTACTATTCTTCACTGCTTTGTGTTCACATTTATTTTCAAAGCAGCCTATATTCTAGATATAATTTTTAAAATATAAATCAGACATATGTCCTTACTTGTAAAAGTGTTTTATGTATTTTTCACTTTTATCCTTCATTACAGGTTCTGTCTTCTACAACTTCTTCTCCTGTAGTTTTATCTCCTTTGTACAGGTGAATGTTTTATCTACTTTTATCATTTCAATGCATAACAGCGTTTTCTTAAATGACTCTGTGCTAAAAAGTAACTACTTTTTATTTTTTAACTACTCTTTATCTTAATTTTTATACAACTATCTTAATTTTTCAAAAATATATGTACAGTAAAAACCCATTCATAAGGCACACTCAATTATCCTATATCACTTTAGTTATTCAGGCAAAGTGTAAACGAGGAAGCTTGCAATTTTATTCTTATTCTTTTTTTTAATTATGTTTTCTCTCAATATGCATTAAATCTGATTCATATCTTATGATCAATGACTCATTAATTTTGTAAGTATGAATATCTATCTGGAGTTCATTAATCTCTTAAATATAAAGACTGTATCATCATCATCATAGTTGGCTAGACAGCCCAATGTGGGCTAATGCCTTCCTCTGAAGATTTCTCCATAACGACTACCAATTTATGCATGATCTCCGACCCTTTTCATTAATTACAAGAAAATCAGACTCCACCGAGCCAGCTAATCTCAACTGTGGTCTTCCCCGCTTTCTTGTTCCAGTGGCTCTAAAAATCAATATCCCGGTGTATAAGTCAACCCCCTATTTTTGATTATGAGGTAGTGAATTTTTGGCATATGATGTATGAAATATTATAAACCAAATATGAAAATTTCTAAAATTGAAAAACATGCAAGAAAATAAGATTGCAAAATTTTCTCAAGTTAAAAGTATTCCTCGCTGAATATGATACATTTGCCCTCAAATAATGATGCATTAACAAGTAAGTTTACCATTTAAATGATACTAGACGTGTTGCAAAATATGGATTCTAATGTTATTCTAAAATCATTTAAGAAGTTTGGAATTTTGAATTTTTTGGGTGAATTGAAGACTTGATTTTTATGGGACTCAGAAGATGAAGAATTCATTGTAAAGTGGGATCTGTATGAAAGCACTGCTAACTGATCTGCTAATCTGATACAGATGTTGTTCTGGAATCTTTAAATATGCAACTTTATGGTATGTTTTAAAAGTTATCAATATGTTGCATTTTATGAAATACTCTTGAATAAATTCCCTGAACTTTCTTTATTCATAATTTTTTTAATACAATTTAAAGCATTATTTCTGGAGGGAAAAAAAACTATATTTACAGAAATTATGCTGAGAGAAAATGCAAAATTTATTGTTTAGAACTTATAAAAAATAGTTTTTGAAAAGTGTACAATAATATCCTATCTCAGTTCAGAGTTATTCCTAACTCATTGTTTATAATGCATCATAATTGGTCGTGAATTATCAATATTTCACGACCAACGAATGTCCAATTTTATTACTGGTGTTTTCAGTAGATCGCTTGATTTTCTTAAAATTTTGGGGGTTTTAAAAGTCAACTTTCCTCAATATATGGTAACTATATAACACATATTTCATGTAGATCAGCATAGATTCTTAATAACTATCTATTATTTTTTTTCCATCTAACAGCTTAATGTTCTTATACTTAGAAAATTTATCTTCTTAAAGTATCCTTTATTATCCTCTGGTTTGTTTAGTTTCATTTTATATAAGAAAAAAGTGTTCGATCATTTTAAATTCTTATTTTTCAAAACCATAAAGCAATTTTTATTTTCATGTATGATTTTTTTTAATATTTTAGATAAATTAATATTGTTCTCATTATAGCAGTAAATAAATTACAAATAACGGACAAGGTTACCTCTCCACAGGGAAAATCTGGAAAATACAGGGAATTTAAAAGGCACCTTAAAAAACAGGGAATTTTGAGTTTTTCCTTGCAAACTAGGAAAATACGGGGAATTTTATTTCTTATTTTTGTCTTTTAAAAATTGGTGAACACTCCAAGTGCAACCTATGGGATATTTAAGGATATTTCAAGTATACTAAACTATATCATTTACTTTAGCATTGTTTATTTTAAGTATGTTGAGCTCAAGTTTTTGCAGCACTTAATTAAAACTAGTATACTATCCCAATGTAGCTCACACAAAAGCACAGTGAATGTCTATTTTTTCTTAATATATTGTTTATAATATCTACAGGGAAAACACAGGGAATTTTTTTTACAGATTTAAGTAACAACCCTGTGATATCAACACATCATACTTTGTTATGCCCTACCACAAACTCAATTTATTTTTCATGGTGCGTAGCGTTTTTAAAAAGCCCTTAAAGGCGTTTTTTTCTATTGGGTGTTTTTAAGAAGTGCTTAATTTTCCCTTTTCGAAAAGGAGATTCTTTTCTTTACTGCGTCGATTTTCACCACGTATTATGCAAAAGTGCGCTTTTCATATAGTTCTATTCAGCGTTTTCACGATTCATTCAACCACAATCTATTTTGGCGTCCCGTCAGAACATAGTGTATGAAAGCGGTAATCATTTTACATGTTTACTGAAATACTCGCGAGACCCCTTGTGCGTGTAATGAGTTATGTTCGGCGAGGTTCTTGCCCTTTCATGTGCAACTCTGCTGCATTTTGTAAGATACTCTCAATTTCAGACTTCATTTTCCAACCTCTGATATCAAACCAAAAAATCTCTTGATCTTTTTATAGGGCTAATATAATCAAGAAAAGAATTCTTTGTTAGAAACTGATCATGATCATGTAAAGTCTTAAAATTATTTTTCATTTTGTTAATGTATGTAGTGCTTAAAAATATTTTTGAGTGCTTAAAAAGTACTTAAAAGGTGCTTATTTTTTGTTGAAAAATTTGGCTATGCACCCTGTTTTTCTTTTTTTTTTTTTTGACAGGGTCCTTTTAAAAAAAGGGTTTTGAAAATTCCTTTCCCTTAAACAATTTATTAACTTAGTGTGAATTTCTTTAATAAATGTGTTTTTTTATTATTATAGCTTGCCTGAAAAACGGAATCTCTTTGTTACGACTCTCACACCCTCACCTTTTAAGAACCCCAATGAAATAATATTCCGTAAACAATCTTTCAAAGTTGGTTCACTCACGCAGGTAAGATTAAATTTTTGTATTCAAATAAAAACAAATCACGTGTTGCAGAATGACTCATTATATTGAATTTCCAATGAAAATCAAAATTGTGTTTCAGATTAACGAAATATAACTTTCATGCACCTTTGTAGTTGCAGTAGGGAACCGATTATCCGGAACGATCGGGACCATCGATATTCCGGATAACTGATTTTTCCGGTTTTCTTAATCGCTACAAAAAGCCGTTTTTTTTATAGTTAAACCCAACTAAAAAAAAAATGGAAATAATCTTAAAAAGAAAAAAAAAAACGAAGTAATACACTAGTGATTATTTCCAAAATGATGGTATGGTAAACATCTTTCAAAACAGAACGAAAAATCCTAAAATCTTATGAGGAAAAAATTATTATTATTTTTTTTAAAAATGGCAGGAAAATTCCTCAAATTTCGTTCCAGTTTTTTGGTTTTCCGGTTTTCTGATTTCCGGATAACGGGTTCTGTACTGTATTTTAATGTTAAAAATTATTTGGTGTTCATCTGCAGTTAGCTTATAAAAGAAGTTTTTATTTCTTTGCTATTAACCAAGGTAGCGAGAAACTTTTTTTTTTCCTTGGTAAACCCAAGTAAAAGTATGTTTTTCTAAGAAATATCAGGGTTTTTATCTGTAAAATTTGATTCTTATTGGTTTTTTTTCCAACAAAAACCCCAATATACCTGTTTTATTTTTCTCACTGTTCAGTCAAACCACGAACAAACTTGGATAATATGGTGTGTAGCGTTTTTAAAAATTACTTAAAGGTGCTTATTTTCGTTTTTTTAAAAGTTCTTAGAGACACTTTTTTTTATTGAAGTTTTTTTAAAAGTGCTTAATATTCCCTTTTCGAAAATGAAATTTTTTTCGTTACCATGTTGATTTTTATTGTGCAAAAGTGTGGTTTTCACATTGTTCTATTCAACATTTTCACAATTCATTCAACCACAATCAATTTCAGTGAAGCATCAGTCCGCTTGCGCAGCATATGCAAGCAGCAATCATTTTACATGTTTGATGAAATATTTACGAGTCCGCATTTGCGCCTACAGAGATGGGTTCGGTGAGATTCTAGCACTCTCATATGCGACTCTAACTCTACTGTATTTTGCAAGATATTCTTAATTTCAGGCTACATTTTCCACCCCCTGAAATCGAACCAAAAAATGTTTAGATTTTTCTTAATGATGGCTAATATAATCAAGAAAAAAGTTCTTTGTCAGAAACTAGTTATTTTATCATGGTCATCTAAAGTTTTTGAAAATTATTTTGCATTTTGTCAATGCATATGGTGCTTACTTTTCTTTTTGAGTGCTTAAAAAGTACTGTAAAGGTGCTTATTTTTTGTTGAAAGATTTAGCTGCGCACCCTGGATAACATAACCTGAGTTTTTTGATATCACGAAAAAAATATTAATTTCCTGTGCATTTGAAGTGAACTTGTAATATGTGTATGCCGCTGTAGGGAGATTTTATTATCGATTATGTCAACCTTCATCTATCAGAAGGTACTTCAAGATAGAATCAAGTTGACATGTCTTATATGCTAGTGAATTGGTATTTTAATATTTGTAGTAGTAGTTACGCCTCATTACTCCCCTTTCAAAATTTTATCTGTGATAGAATTCGATGAACGAATACCAATAGTTGATTCATGCTGTTTATTTATTTATAGCAATTTTGCTTATTATATTTTTTTCTTCATTTTTTGTTTATTGCATATTTCTCATTATTATTATTATTATTATATTGTTTATTAACTGGGAGACTTTATTTACTTTACCAGATTTTGTTTTGGATTTTTTCCTCTTTGAGCAGTACATTTTTAAGCAAATCAACTGTTTAATGTGGATCCATCAATCCATCAATGTTGGCATGTTCATATCACTTCCGGAGGTCACCCATGAAGGGATTTATAAATTGACTAAGTCAACCTTCATCTATCAAAAGGTACCTTTTGATAGATGAAGGTTGACTTAGTCGATAATTGTGGGGATTTAATTTTTGAGTATGTCAACCTTCATCTATCAAAAGGTACCTCATGATAGAATCAAGTTAACATATTTTATATACTAGTGAATAGCCGGCCGAGCGGTTAGCGTGCCTGACTGCGAAGCCATTGGCTGCGGGTTCGAATCCCACTCTAGGCATGGATGTTTCTCCCTCTCTGTGCTGTCCTCTGTTGTGTGATGTGTGAATGTGACCCACCCTATAAAAACGGGTTTGTGGCGTGGGCAATGTTGCTCGCCTCCTTGACTTTGGTTATATATATACTAGTGAATTGGTATTTTAATATTTGTAGTGGTAGTTACACCACACCGCTATAACAATTGGTAATTTTGTAATTGAACTCCAAAATTTTTGCAACTTTCACAGTGGACATACCACTTGTTTTAATTCTCTCTCAATCTTTGTTTCTGAGATTTTTAATCTTGAAATCAACCTTCCGCTGGACACTGTAATCTATAATTATATTTTATTTATTAGTTTTACAAAGTTTTATTGTTTGAATGACATGATGAAATTAATTGCTGTTCCATTGTTCTTTGCAGTCAACAAAAATGCTTCAAGATATAAATATTTCTTTGAATTCTTCACCTAGTCCTGTAAGTAGCTCAACTAAAGGTAAAAAAAGAATACAGTTTGATTCTGAGGAAAACTATTCAGAGAGAAAGAGTCCAACAATCAGTAGGTTAGTACATTAATGTATTAAATGTTAATATTGTATTATAGTTTGCAATTTTTTTCAATTCTAAGTTAGAGAGAAATGTCAAAAGATATTAAATCAAAAATTTTCTAAAAAAAAAGAAATTATTAAGAAAGTTAACTTTATTAAATTAGTGAATATTGTATATAAAATTAGTAAATATTGTATTAGAGTTTGCAAATTTTTTCAATTCTAAGTTAGAGAGAAATGTCAAAAGATATTAAATCAATAATTTTCTAAAAAGGAAAAAATTATTAAGAAGGTTAACTTTATTAAATTAGTAAATATTGTATATAAAATTAGTAAATATTGTATTACAGTTTGCAATTTTTTTTTAATTCTAAGGTAGAGAGGGATGTCAAAAGATATTAAATCAATTGAAATCAATAATTTTCTAAACAAAGATATTATTAAGAAAGATAACTTTATTAAATTAGCAAATATTGTACATAAAATTAGTAAATATTGTATTACAGTTTGCAATTTTTTTTTCAATTCTAAGTTAGAGAGGAATGTCAAAAGATATTAAATCAATTGAAATCAGTAATTTTCTGAAAAAAAAGAAGAAATTATTAAGAAAGTTAACTTTATTAAATTAGTAAATATTGTACATAAAATTAGTAAATATTGCATTACAGTTTGCAATTTTTTTTCAATTCTAAGTTAGAGAGGAATGTCAAAAGATATTAAATCAATTGAAATCAATAATTTTCTAAAAGAAAAAAAAATTATTAAGAAAGTTAACTTTATTAAATTAGTAAATATTGTATGTAAAATTAGTAAATATTGCATTACAGTTAGCAATTTTTTTTTTCAATTCTAAGTTAGAGAGGAATGTCAAAAGATATTAAATCAATTGAAATCAATAATTTTCTAGAGAAAAAAAGAAATTATTAAGAAAGTTAACTTTATTAAATAAGTAAATATTGTATGTAAAATTAGTAAATATTGCATTACAGTTTGCAATTTTTTTTCAATTCTAAGTTAGAGAGGGATGTCAAAAGATATTAAATTAATTGAAATCAATAATTTTCTAAAAAAAAAAAAGAAAGTTAACTTTATTAAATTAGTTTACTGCATACTTTTCATTTATATTTTCATTGTTATTATATGATAGAGAATTTTATATATCAGGATTTTATCTATTTATATTTTTAATAGAACAAGTATGTATACTTATTGTATATCTATTTTTTTCCAGTGCCAAAAAATTCCTGAAATTTGATTGATCGAGGCTTCTTATCAACACCAGATGACTCAAAAGGAATTGAAACTTTTTAACTCCATCACTTACATTTTTTGTTTTTTTTTGTTTAAATCAGTGAATCTGATTTTAATGAATTACTTTTATTTGTTTTTCTTTGCTTTAAGATGAATTTTTACTAATGCTATTACAAATATATATTCATATGTTTGCTTCTTTTTTTTATTATTCTAAATCTGCATATTTTTTGTTTTGTTATTTTTCAGTATTACATAATTGATTTGAAAACTTTGGTATGAAAGTTGTCATGGGTGTATGCGTAATAAAAGTATTAGCCTCATTCTGAGAGATTATAAAATTGTGATGCATTTTTCTAATATGTTTGTGAACTTATCATCTATGTCAATCTTTATCTTTAAAATTTCAATTAGTATTCTCATTTAAAATGTAAAGAAAGTGTTTAATAGGGATGAACTAAAATTAATGAACTCAATGTGCTAATGAACTAATGAATGAACTCAATGTGCTAATGAATTTATGTGCAGACCCCTATCTTCCTCAACTACATAATTATTATGAAAAAATTTATAACTATTTCCTAATTGATTTCTATAAACACCCAAATTATAACATAAAAATTCCAGAATGTAAAGTTATTAATACAGTCGAACTCGTTTATAACGAGCTCGGATTTAATGAGAACTCGGATTTACCGAGGGAAATGAGAATTTTTGGTTGGATCAATGTTAAGTCTATGGAACAGAAGTCACTTTTAACGAGCAAGACCCGGTTTTAGCGAGCAATATTTTTCTGTCTTGCAATCTTCTTTCTCATCTTTCTAGTCTTTCTGTCTTATCTTTTTCTCAAAATGATAAAGAAATGCTAGGGAAGGGGGTTAGTTGTCATTAAATTAAGAAAAGTATTTAATTAAATTAATTAATGTAATTAAAGTAAGTAAGTATTAATTAAATCTTAAGTAAACTCAATCATTTGACCTTCCAAGCCCCCCCCCCCTCTTCTGGTTGCACGCCTGTCTTAAGGACCCGTTTATTACGAGCACTCGGATTTAACGAGTACATTTTGCGGTCCCTTTGTGCTCGTTATAAACGAGTTCGACTGTACTAATATAATATATTGGTGTTCTATATTATAGCTGTTAATATTATATATTAGTGCATATATATTTATTATATTTTTAAAAAAAAATTGCTTAAAAATATTTTTCGAGTGCTTAAAAGGTGCTTATTTCTTGTTTAAAAATTTAGCTGTGCACCCTGTATATAGTATGAAATAATTAAATTAGATTTTAAACAGGAAAAATTTGAAAAATTTTTTTTTTTATAAATATAGAAATTAGCAGATTATAAAAATTTATAGTTTATTATAAAATAATAAAAATAATCATATAACAAATTTAAATTTAAAAAAAAAAAGCCATTTTGTGCAAAATTTCAGTCACAAATATTATATGCATATAATATTATGATATGCATATTTTGAAAATTTACATAATGCATATGATGGGATATGCATATTTTGGAAATATGTTTAATTTGCTGTACTTTGTCTTTTAATTTTTAAAAGACAATGATATTGTTCTTAATGTAAGTAATATTAAATTATTGTCAGTTGATATACATCATATACTTTGCGACCCCGAAAACAAATTGTTTTTAGAGAGTACCTCTTCTGAAAAAAGCTGGACACTGATATTGTATAACTTTTAGAAATTATTTTTAAAGGAATATTTATTAAATGTCATGCATGTTATATTTTTCACCCAAAAATTTTTACAATATTTGTTTTGTTAAGAATATTTTTAAATTAGAATCTTTCAGTTGAATCTTCAAAATGCTTACTGAATTAAAAATAATCTAATAAAGTTCTGTGAATGGCATGTATTTTGATTAACCTACTTCCTTATCTGTTTATTTTTTAAATTTTATTTATTGACGAGCATTATTGAATGACGAGCATTATTGAATGACGAACATATTTTAACTTAGTGTAATATCATTATTGTGAAAAATATTAAAACTTTGATACAGTTTTCTTTTTCTATTGTCTCTGAACGAATTTTAAAAATATTATTAAAAACATAATATTAAAACATTTGTTTGTCAGACTGTATTACAATGAAAAATATATGAATCTTCACGACAATTTAATATTCAATGATTCTTAAGTGTAATAAAATGCTTCTAAATGTAATTTAGATTAAAACTTCAATTGTTCAAACTTGACAAAAGACGCAAATTTCGAGAATACAAGTTTTTCAAACTTATAAGTTATCAGCAGTAGAATAAAGGATAATGAGTTTTTTAATGCATCTTTTTCAGAAGTAATCCATTTTTTAATTAAAATAAACAAGAAAATAGTTTCTAAAAAATAAATCGTTGTTTGCTTTAGAGTATGATATTTTATCAATCATAAATGGACAATACCTTTCACTGCTTTTCCTGTGCCTGCTTATATCTTCAGTAACTGTTTTTAAGCCAAACCACTCCCTCTTTAGAAAATGAAAGACTGGTGGTCATTGCGACTGACCAAACAAATAGACAAGAAATTATTTTTGGGGGAAGTTATTATGTTTGCAGTTATGCCCTAATGTTTATGCAGATTATATTTCTATACAGCTTTTTTGGAAATTTCTGGTATTGTTTCTTCTTATTGGGTATTCTTTAAATATGCAACTTGTAGTAAATGATTTACTTCTTGTTTCATTATGAAATAATTTATGCTTGTTTATCTTATGCATTGTTAATAACTGAGCTAACTTTATATATGTCCTGATTCATATAAAGTTAAATCTTCTGATCATACTTTTCAATAAATTTTTGTAGTAAATTTATTGCTTGATTTTATTTTGTAGCAATGCTTGCAATCAGAAGAAACAAAATCCACCACTAAGGGTATATAATAATCTGCTGAAAGCTATACTGTAAATGAAATCTGAATTTTTATCATCCCATCTATGTGCCCATACTCGTTTTGCAAGCAGACGTATTGACTTTAGCGTCTTTCTTCTAACCCGACTACTGAACAGAAGATAAAATCTTCTTTATTATCAGTTTTATTTTCAGTTAGTTGATTATCCTTTCATCATGTGAGATAAAAAAAAGTAAATAATCTATAAATTGTTGTTAATCAATCCTACAAAATCGAGCTCAAAAGTGAAAGATATATGCATGTCTCATGGTGCGTAGCATTTTTAAAAAGTGCTTAAACGTGCTTATTTTAAAAAATTTTTTTTGAAGTTTTTTTTTTTCCAACAAACTAATATAACTTTATTGGGAACAAAAACAAACACATAAATGTAAAGAATATATATTCGTTATCAAGAGGAAAATCCTGTCCAGGCGACAAAGAAAAGTAATACAATAAATTTAAATTAGAAATTTAAAAAAAAATTTTTTTCCTCCATTTTTTTAAAAGCCCTTAAAGGTGCTTTTTTCATTGGGTGTATTTAAAAAGTGCTTAATTTTCCCTTTACCATGTTGATTTTCGCTTCGAATTATGCAAAAAGACAGTTCACATTGTTTTATTAAACATTTTCACGATTAATTCAACCCCAATCTATTTCGGCGTATTGTCAGTCCGTAGCCTATGAAAACGCCATTCATTTTACGTGATTCAAAATTTCAAAAAATTATTCAAAAACAATGCCAAAAGGGTTTTTTTTTAACATGACGATTAAAACAAGATAAAACAGTCAATTGTCAAAAATTTTCCAACCCTCCCTAATTATGATATTTTCTTAAAGTGCTTGAAAATATTTTTTGAGTGCTTGAAAAGTGCTTAAAAGGTGCTTATTTTTTGTTGAATAATTTGGCTACGCACCCTGTGCCTGCCAAATCTCCTGTTTTTTAGCCAAGACTCCTGTATTTTGCTGCTATCTCCTGTTTACGTGTATATTCTCAAATTTCTCCCTATTTGAAATAAAAAAAATAAATATTGGTGATAAAATATCTATTGGTGGCAAAAATACTTCTCTTATTCCTCAACAGATCGTGCTATTGCTAGTACTGCAGTATGTACCTAGGTTCGAATCCCAGTAATGACTGGTCAATATGAATTCCGCACCTGGCTTTCATGGACCACAGTGCTATCTTCAGTGGTAGATGGATCATGGGTTAGAGTCCCCTTGTTGTCAGGCTAACCGTGGGAGGTTTCCCTCTTCATGTAACTTAATTGCAGGTTAGTTCCATCAAAAAGTAGCAATGAAGCAAATTTCACCCAATACTTGATACAGGAGTACCCTTGTTTTCCGGATTGGATTCAAAATTACAAGGCGACGGAGTTGAGCATCAGTCGTCATAAACCCAAAATTGGGTTGGTTAGTAAAATCTCCGTTATTTTATTTCTCCAATGTTGGCAGGTATGATGAGTATGAACACAATTAATGAAACAAAAATTTTTCTACATATTTTTGAATTTATAAGGATTAAGCAAAACTCGTTTTTACAAGTTCATCTTGTCAAAATACCTTAATTAAACTATTTTCTTCAGTAGTTATTCCTTTGTGGAGGGGTGGGACTGTAAAAAGCCTATAACCACAATTTCTGTATTGCGTACCTCTATATATTTGAAACCTATTACTGCAATACCAATTACCCCAATACTAGCAGTACCTATTACGAAATTTAATTAAAAATCATTTGCGTCGATAGTAGTATGATGATTTTTTACAGTTCTGAACGAACTAGTACTTTTTCTCCATTAATTTCGATTTTTGTTCACATTTTTTTTTCAATTGTCTATAAATTTAAATAATTTAGTTTTACAGAAATATCTTTCATTACCATAGCTATATAAAATAAGCAAACTCGTGATTTTAGATAAACTTGTGAATTTCAATTCGGTCATCCATTTGTATTATTAAGCTTATCTGAGCAAATAAAAAAACAAATATTAAAAAATGATGAATTTTAATTTGGTGATGTAATTTCTGTATGTTATCCATGTGGATTATTAAGCTTATCTGAGCAAATATTAAAGAATGGGGAATTTTAATTCTTTGATGAATCCTCTGTATGTCATTCATGTGAATTATTAAGCTTATGAGCAAATAAAGAACGGGGGATTTTAATTCGGTGCTGTATCCTCTGTTGTATAGAAAAGATGTTTAACACTGTAATATACAGTCTGACTTCTATTTAACGAACCATTTTGCGCATTTTTCTATTTTACGATATTTTTTTCGAGGAACCTAGAATATTTAGGAAATTTCTTCATAAAATAACTTTCAAATAGCGAAGTGAATTTCCTATTTAACGAACTTTCATTTGAGATCCACTTTTCCTATTTCCCAAAATATTTCAAACTTGTTAAAGCATTTTATAGAGGAAACTACTTTGAATTGATTTTCACAGCCATTTAACTTTTAGAGAGAGCAGTAAAATCTCTCTTTCCTTTTGGTTTGCATTTCATACAGGAATTCATTCCAAAAATCAATTTACGAGAAAGCATAACAGAAGTTTCTAAAGCATGGAACTATGATGTTACAGATCATACTATTCATAACAGTTTTGCTAAAGCTGGATTCTTAGCGCGGAGAATTTGGAAAATGGGGACGATGATATTCTTTTAGAAGAACTTAAAGAAATGTGGGTACTGCCGAGCAAGAACCTCGAAATTAACGATGATGTACTGATTATAATTTTCTTTTTATTGATTCTGAAGCTGTAACTACAGAAACATAAACTGAATCAGATATTTTGAACAATGTAAAAAATAAAAACAATACAGCACTAAATTCTGAGGAAGGTAAAGACGGAAATGATAAAGAAATTACCAAACCTTCATATGATGAAATGTTAGAATCATTCGAAACGATGCGATAGATAATAATTCACTAGATAATGGTGTATCTAGTATTGGGAGTACAAATTAGTTCGGTCCGTTTTCAAAAGATGGCTCTGGCTGTTATGAATGTTTCATAGTGACAGTTGGTTTCGGTGGTTTCAGAGAGGTTAGACACCTGTCAATAATATTCAGTTAATATCTCTGAGTTTCATACGAAAACCCTGTTTTTTACTTTGTTGAATATGTCAAATTTTGTGGTAACTAAGCAGCATTTGCGGGAGGTTTTATGTTTCTGCTTTAATTGGATGAAAAGGGCAGCTGAAGCGCATCGAATGCTTGCAGAAGTTTATGGTGACAATGCTCCAACTGATAAATCATGTATGGAATGGTTTCGACGTTTGAAGAATGGTGTTGTATAGTATGAGCTGCTACAACCTGGCGATTCCATTACGGGCGATTGGTATAGCCTACAATTGAGTCGTGCATTACGAGAAAAACGGCCGGAATACGAGCAAAGACATGACAAAGTTATTCTTCTGAATGATAGCGTTCGGCCTCATGTCGCAAAAGTCAAAATTTTTTTTTTTTTGGAAACGCTCAAGTGGGATATTTTACCGCACCCGTCGTTTTCACCGGGCATTGCTCCTTCTAATTACTGGTTGTTCACCGGTTCACTTTATTCGCAGAAATCGAAAATTGGCTCCTAACTTGGATCGCCTCAAAAGACGAGACATTTTTTCGAGATTGAATTCGAAAATTGCCTGAGAGTTGGGAAAAAGTAGTAGCCAGAGATGGACAATACTTTGATTAATCTGTTCATTCATTTTGTTCAAAAGTAAATGCATTTTTGACCACAATAAAGAAACTGACCGAACTAATTTGAACTCCCACTAGATAATGGTGTATCAATTGCTACTTTAATGATGTATAGCGTTTATGAATTCAAAACCTGTTTTGTGTTTAAGTATTTCAAAAGGCGATTTTCTATTTAACAAAATTTCCATATAAGGAGCTTTGCATCGGGATTTAGCGACTTCGTTAAAGGTCCGACTGTATATATATGTACTTGGTTACATTAAGGGCCACATTGTGAGCCCCCTAATTGGCCCATAATAAATTCCTTTGATCTATCTTCAATTCAGTACCCCCACAGGTATTGATTTGTCATGGGAACATGGAGGACTTTGAGACTCGACAGATTTAACATGCACCAGTCACCATTTACCACACGGGGAGTCTTCAGCCGGCAGGGATCGAACCCACGACCTCTTTGACATGGGCCCAGTGCCCTACGAACCATGCTATTCGGGCCCAATTATTGCAGATGGTTTCGAAAATTTGTTTTGATAAACTGCATGAAAGATTGCTTCGTAGAATTGATCTAATTGATATCATAAAAGTTTAAGCTCCGTAGACGCTGAACGGGAAAAAGAAGTGCAAAATACATTACAGATATTACAGACACTAAAATATAGCCTGCCGATCATTTGAAATAAATATTGGCTTATAAATTTAATTACTGTTGCATATGAAAAGAATTTTGTTATTATTGCAGTTAGATGCTTCATAAACCGAAAACATTTTAATACTTACTACAGAGCAAATCAAATTACCGCCAATTGTTCAGTGAGTTCCATTTAATTTTTTAATACATTGCTTTGTTTTCCTTCAGTAATTTTAGGAATTTTAAACAACTTTTAAGGGCAACCCTAACTCTAACAGTATAAAGTTAATTTATTAATCTTCCTAGATAAGTAAGAGCAGACATCAAATTTTGAAAATAGATGAATACCACGGAAAAACGAAGGAACACTACACTAAAATAAATAAAATACAAATGTCAACAACAAATCATATAACAAATGTTTAGTCATTGTTTATTGGGTTGTTTTGTTTGAACGAAATTTATCAAACTTCCACTTTTTCATATAACCTCTTAGCCATTGGGATGCAATGATCACAATGTTGCCCAGGGAGCGCCAAACGTGGAGGCGAGGTTATTTAATTCTCACTGCTAAAACACTAAGATATTTGATGGTGTATAAAAGGTCATTTTTATTTATATCGCGTGTATCTACCATTATCTGTAAAGTTTACCATTTTTTAAATTTTGTCATAGAACCAAATATGTACTAAGAACATTTTTTTAAAACTTTCATTGAAAAGTCAAAAACTGCCTTTAGAAGAAGCATACACTAGGTCTTAAATAGCTGTTTATCTAGTGTTTAGCAGTCAAAATAGTTCCCCAAGAAGGCTGTCGTACATTTTTATAAATAGCCAGAACAACAACAGCCCCCCGAGGAGTAAAAGAATCGTTGATTCTGTACATTCCATGTAAATATATTCTCACAGGGTAGATCCATGAATTCTGCCACATTCAAATAACAGTGTAAATAATAGTAACAAAATAAATACAGTAGCATAAACAGCTACTGAACACACAATTTTGATAGTCAGAATGCAAATTTAGACTTAAATATTTTAATGCAAGATTGCAAACATTATGTAAAGTATCAAACAAAAGCCAAAATGATGTCAGGGTAAATTTTGCTTAGATACTAAACTTATAATGATAAACTTATCTAAAACTTAAAACTACACATGCATATATGCAAATTGTTCTTTCTAAGAATTTTGAAGCCAAGAGAGCCAAAGGAAGAATTGCATTAATAAACCCTGAAGAGATATAAACACATGGAAATGACAGAATCGCCAACTTTCTCCCATACTCCTCTATATATTTTTTAAAAAGGTGGAATAGTAAAGCAATTGATTATAAACGTATTAAATTGAATATTTGTAAAAATTAAATTAATTTATTTAATTTCTAGAATGATAATTTAATCTACGAATTAAGTGTTCTATTTCATTTTAATTAAAAAAACAGGTACAATTTTTTGAACTTGAAAATACTTGAGCATGTAATGCATTTAAAAATGCGTTAAAATTCATTAAAAAATATGTGACAAATACTTTTTATTCTATAATTTAATTTTTGAGTAACGGTATAATTATGTGAAGTAAAATACAAATATTAATTGATGTTGATAAGTAACTATTTAGTATCAAAAAAAGTGATACCAAATTTCTTTGCGCTTGTATAGCCAAAAGCATAAAATGTACTAATTATAAGTTTGATTGGAAATAATGTGGTACTACCATGGCATACAATCTTTTTGGCGAGTTTAGCCACGAGATAAACTTTTTGGTTGCTAAATAGTCCTACAGTAGATAGCAATATGCAATAATTTTGGCAAATTTAACTACGTTGTGAACTTATTGTCTACTAAATCAGCTTACTTTAAATTATACTATTAATAATTTTAATTGAAACGAATGTGGTACTACTTTGATAAAACGCAATTTTTTGGCGAGTTAAACACAATAGGAATTTTTTGTTTACTAAACTACCAAACCATAAAAGGCAAATTTTTCGACGAAGATGAAAAAAAAAAAAAGTAATTATCCATAAAGTTTGGAAAATGTAAATCAGTCAATTCATCAAAATTAATCTAACTGTCAATTAAGCGATTTAAAGGGGAATATCATATTTACTAGGAAATAAATCTCGAAACACTCTCGAAAAATTCATTATAAGAATTAACTTTTTAATACTAACATAAGTATGAAAATCTAAATGAATTTCATTTTATATACTGTAGTTTAGATTTCTCATTTAAAGTTGCTTACAAATGCTATTTATTTCATTTGAATTAAATGATGTTTTATTTTGTGGTTTATAATTAGTAAAAAGGTTTAAAAGTACGTACCATTTCAAATATAAAATGTTTACTAAATGAGTAACTTTACTATTCCAGCTCGTGATAAGTTTAATTTTAGTTTAAATGTTACCTGAAAAAGAAAATACTGATTAGTTATCCATGATCTGCAAGAAAGACTAATTTTCAAAACTTTCGAAAGAAAAAGAAACTATAATGTTGAAAAAATAATGATGG
This sequence comes from Parasteatoda tepidariorum, assembly GCF_982258835.1. Classification (NCBI taxonomy): domain Eukaryota; kingdom Metazoa; phylum Arthropoda; class Arachnida; order Araneae; family Theridiidae; genus Parasteatoda; species Parasteatoda tepidariorum. The sequence continues at coordinate 87,729,168 of NC_141755.1, read as the reverse complement.
TGAAAAATCTAAGATTCATTTATTAGCTTAAAACTTTAACACCTTTCAAATAAGAAAATCTAACGGATCGTCAAAAACTAATGCATGATTTCAAGTAATTGAAGAATCAGTAGAAACGAAATTGAGTCATCGACAAATTGATGAATGACAAAAATAAATTAAGCCTATGATTTTGGAACTTTTTCGTAATAAATAGCAGGGAAACTATGAAGTTGCAAGATTTGCAAAAATGAAAAATCTAAGATTCATTTAATTGCTTGAAATTTTATCGAATTTCTAATAAGCAAATCTGATGGATTGGCAAAAATCAATACATGATTCCAAATGATTTAATTGGAATGAAACTGAGTCATTGAAAAATTAATTGAAAAATAAAAAATTCGAATTGAACTAATTGTGAAACAAAATATTGAACAAAAATATCTAAGGAACAAAGTAGGAATAGAAATCCAAAGCAGTGTAGAGGTCATAAAAAGACCACAAAGTACCACCAAAACTGGAAACTGAGATGGCCTTGTAAACAAGGAAAAGGAACAAATAAACAACCTTCAACTCGTAAAAAGTTAAATTCAACCGTTGAAATAAATCCATCTCAGTCTTAAATCCATTCAATTTCCAACAGTACTTAGTACCAACATAAATCCAAAAGAAAAGATCGTAAAAGCTTTTCAGCTGAAAGAATGAATCAGCGTCACAAAAAGCTGAATGCACCAAACTGAAGAGGGAGTAAAAAGCCATGAAGACAAAGTACAAAACGTTGAAATCCATCATAGAAATAGCAGTTTTTTTAAATAACTTTGAGTCACAATAAAACTTGTTAAGTTTCAATAGCAGTGTCTCAAGTTAAAAAGAAAGAAATTTTAGAAAATTATATCGATAAGAATTCTATCATGTGATCAATTTCCAAGATTCTTATAGGACAAGGCAAATGACGAAATTTTCCAATATTTTCATTGGTCAAAGCAAGTCACGTGATTTTCCAATATTCTCATTGGTCAAAGCTAATTTTATGAATTTTTAAAGAGAGGGGCTAGCATTAGCACTAAATTGTTATATGATTATAAAATTCTTCTTCTTTTTCCCATCAGCATGACAGCGTAGTACAGGCTAGAGCTGACTGAAAAGAAAAATTACTGCACATAAATAACTGCTATAATTATTTTATTATGATTTAGGATTATATGGAAAGAAACAGCTGCTCGTATAATAGTAGACAATCATTATTTTGCAATAGATGTAAAATAAATATATTGTATTTGCGTTTCAGAATGTTTTAGATAAAATTGTACGAATTTATTAGCTATATTCAGCCTCGGTCTTTTAAAACAAGACCTTATTGAAAGGCCCTTACTTGTTTTAGACTTTTTGAAGGTGAACAATCTCATGGACCTTGTCTAGCTAGGCTAGAAATGGGGATTTGAAAGAAGAAGAAGAGTTAGATACTCTTAGATTTTATCAGGAACTCTTGATAATGTTATAAAATTTAAAGCAGCGTAGGATAGGTGCAATGAATCATTGAATCTAATCACAATATATCAACTAGTTAGAGAGAAGAAAAGGGCGTTCCATAGACTTGGGTTTTACTTGGTTTTTCACTGTAACTTGGGTTTTTTTATTGTATAGATTTTCAAATTCATCGCGATTTCTTATTAGAAAATTTCATTTTTATGTCATTTTCCTTGTTTTCTGCAAGAACATAAAAATTGTAAAATCACCATATTAAAGACTTTTACCTATAAATCATGTAAGTCATTTTTTTATATTTTAATTAAAACCATACACCGTAGAAAATTGCTGTAATCTTTACAGCAATTTTTGAATTAAATCACTTTTTCCTGTGAAATCGGTTGCTTTTAGTCACGTGCTCCAGATAGCCAATTGAAACAATTTCTGCCGACTGAAATCGTTTGCTGCTGTTTTCAGATAGTTTTAAAACATTCGACGAGATGAGCTTATATTTTTTACAAAATTTTACATAACTTTTATCATATGGTAGCTGTGCGAGCTAAAAATCAATTAAATTCTGTCGAAGCTGATGGAATTGCCTGGTAATATTAATTATGTATTTTTCTATTACATTTTATTTACTCAACTATATATCGAATACTTGATGAAATATGTCGTAAAGGGTGTAATTTCTTAATAAAAATAATAGGTGCAACTTTCATAATTTTACTTTATGAATACTAAAATTTTCTTAATTCAGAAAAAGGAAATTTCGTGCGATAGATGTTTTTTTTAAATATGTCATATATTACGAATAATTAGAGGTTAATTATAAAAAACTTCGTCAACGGGCCAAAAAATCTTCTTCAAAATGAAGAAATATTATTTACATTTATTTATTATTAAAACGCCTTTCTTTTAAAATTTAGAATATAAGATTAAATGTTGCAAAGTGCTATTTATTTCCTTAACGCAAATTTTTAGTCGAAGCAACTTCAATATTTTTCTACATTAAGAAAACGAATTAAAGTTATAACTCAAAATAGTATAATCAGTATTAAATCTGTCATAAATGACGAATAATTAGAGGTTAATAATTAAAAACTTCGTCAACTGATGAAAAAAACTTCGTCAAAATGAAGAGTTATTATTTACATTTATTTATGATTAAAACGCCTTTCTTTTAAAATTTAGAATATAAGATTAAATGTTGTAAAGTGTTATTTATTTCTTTAACTTAAATTTTTCGTCGAAGCAACTTCAATATTTTTCTACATTAAAAAAACGAATTAAAGTTATAACTCAAAATAGTATAATCAGTATTAAATCTGTCATAAATTACGAATAATTAGAGTTTAGTTATAAAAAACTTTGTCAACTGATGAAAAAAACTTCGTCAAAATGAAGAAATATTTTTTACAGTTATTTATTATTAAAACGCCTTTCTTTTAAAATTTAGAATATAAGATTAAATGTTGCAAAGTGTTATTTATTTCTTTAACTTAAATTTTTCGTCAAAGCAACTTCAATATTTTTTTACATTAAAAAAACGAATGAAAGTTGTAACTCAAAATAGTATAATCAGTATTAAATATGTCATAAATTACGAATAATCAGAGGTTAGTAATAAAAAACTTCGTCAACTGATGAAAAAAACTTCGTCAAAATGAAGAAATATTAATTACATTTATTTATTATTAAAACTCCTTTCTTTTAAAATTTAGAATATAAGATTAAATGTTGCAAAGTGTTATTTATTTCTTTAACTTAAATTTTTCGTCGAAGCAACTTCAATATTTTTCTACATTAAGAAATCGAATTAAGTTATAATTTAAAATAGTATAATCAGTTTTTAAAATGTCATCTCTGTTGTTGGGTTTCAGCTGACAGCTGATTGGCCAGCATGGTTGATATCAGCCGACAACAGATTGTAAACTAAGTTTTAAAGTTAATAATTCTCGATCTAATAATCAAATAGTATATATTTTTTTAATTCCACCAATTTCTACATTTTTTTACACACCTTCGCAATTTCAAGTAATAGAGTTTGAGCATAGTCTTATAGAGTTATAGCGTTTGATCAGCATTGCGAAATGTAACGCAAAACAAAAATCAATCAAAAAATATTAGCAAAAGAAAAAGCACTTAAAACTGCAATAACTTTCAAACAAATTTGAAATTTAAAATAAATTGTGTTAAATTCATATATAAATATATATGGCCCTTTCGACGTGTCAAATTTTAATTCTGTAGTTGCATACCTGCTGGCTATAGATCGGTCCGTATGGTATATTTTACACTAGCTTAACAGATAATAATTCTTGAACTAATTATTGAATAATCATTTTTTTGTTCCATTATAATTCCTGTACACTTTTCTATACACTTGGTAGTTTCAAGTTTTTAAGTCTTATAGATGTTGTGCTTATAGATAGTAAAACAAAAAGCAACGTAACAGAAATATTTTGGTAATTTTCTTATGGCCGGGTTAAAGAAAATTTAGCAAATTTTGTTAACACAAAACAGAATAGACATTCCTCTTTTTTTTCCCAAATGAACAAAAACACAAATGATGATGATAAAATAAATTTACTCCAACCAGTTAAAGGAAAATAATCAAAAATATTATGTCCTTCTTGATTAAATATTTTTTTCTTAGTACATTGTGTTTTTCATTGAGTAGTTTAAATTGCAATTTTCTCATTTGGCAATTTTAATAATTTCGGTGCTGGTGAATATAAACCATCATAAATAAGATACTGATACTAGAGGATACCGCAAAAATACTGCGAAACGAAAATATAATGTAATATAAATATAGGAATATGTATTGATTTTTGCACTGTTAAATCCTGTTGCTTCAAGTATGTGAATAAATATGTACCTTTTGTGGGGGTAGTTAATTTGGCAAGTCCAGTTTAGAGCAAATCAGTACTTTAAGTAGTAGCAAAATACATAGCAAAAAAAAAAAAAATTTGAATTTTGAATGAAATGTAGACTTTTGTGAAAGCATTAGTTAAATTGTTTTCCAAATTTTTTTTGAAATTGAGCATTTTTTTGGTTATTTATTATAATTTTATAATTTCGTAAATTTGCATTTCTCACAAATTTGTCCGTTTTAAAGTTTTATATAATGAAGAGTTTTCAATTAAAAATAACTTATAAAATTAATTTTATTTTTAAATATGCATTTTTTTATTAAAAAACATTTTATTAAATCTTACATCCCAAACTGACTAAACAATGATGTTGAAAATTATGCTACAAACATTTTTTATTGGTCCAAAATCAAGCAAATCACTGTCAAATTCATCGCGATTTCTTATTAGAAAATTTCATTTTTATGTCATTTTCCTTGTTTTCTGCAAGAACATAAAAATTGTAAAATCACCATATTAAAGACTTTTACCTATAAATCATGTAAGTCATTTTTTTATATTTTAATTAAAACCATACACCGTAGAAAATTGCTGTAATCTTTACAGCAATTTTTGAATTAAATCACTTTTTCCTGTGAAATCGGTTGCTTTTAGTCACGTGCTCCAGATAGCCAATTGAAACAATTTCTGCCGACTGAAATCGTTTGCTGCTGTTTTCAGATAGTTTTAAAACATTCGACGAGATGAGCTTATATTTTTTACAAAATTTTACATAACTTTTATCATATGGTAGCTGTGCGAGCTAAAAATCAATTAAATTCTGTCGAAGCTGATGGAATTGCCTGGTAATATTAATTATGTATTTTTCTATTACATTTTATTTACTCAACTATATATCGAATACTTGATGAAATATGTCGTAAAGGGTGTAATTTCTTAATAAAAATAATAGGTGCAACTTTCATAATTTTACTTTATGAATACTAAAATTTTCTTAATTCAGAAAAAGGAAATTTCGTGCGATAGATGTTTTTTTTAAATATGTCATATATTACGAATAATTAGAGGTTAATTATAAAAAACTTCGTCAACGGGCCAAAAAATCTTCTTCAAAATGAAGAAATATTATTTACATTTATTTATTATTAAAACGCCTTTCTTTTAAAATTTAGAATATAAGATTAAATGTTGCAAAGTGCTATTTATTTCCTTAACGCAAATTTTTAGTCGAAGCAACTTCAATATTTTTCTACATTAAGAAAACGAATTAAAGTTATAACTCAAAATAGTATAATCAGTATTAAATCTGTCATAAATGACGAATAATTAGAGGTTAATAATTAAAAACTTCGTCAACTGATGAAAAAAACTTCGTCAAAATGAAGAGTTATTATTTACATTTATTTATGATTAAAACGCCTTTCTTTTAAAATTTAGAATATAAGATTAAATGTTGTAAAGTGTTATTTATTTCTTTAACTTAAATTTTTCGTCGAAGCAACTTCAATATTTTTCTACATTAAAAAAACGAATTAAAGTTATAACTCAAAATAGTATAATCAGTATTAAATCTGTCATAAATTACGAATAATTAGAGTTTAGTTATAAAAAACTTTGTCAACTGATGAAAAAAACTTCGTCAAAATGAAGAAATATTTTTTACAGTTATTTATTATTAAAACGCCTTTCTTTTAAAATTTAGAATATAAGATTAAATGTTGCAAAGTGTTATTTATTTCTTTAACTTAAATTTTTCGTCAAAGCAACTTCAATATTTTTTTACATTAAAAAAACGAATGAAAGTTGTAACTCAAAATAGTATAATCAGTATTAAATATGTCATAAATTACGAATAATCAGAGGTTAGTAATAAAAAACTTCGTCAACTGATGAAAAAAACTTCGTCAAAATGAAGAAATATTAATTACATTTATTTACTATTAAAACTCCTTTCTTTTAAAATTTAGAATATAAGATTAAATGTTGCAAAGTGTTATTTATTTCTTTAACTTAAATTTTTCGTCGAAGCAACTTCAATATTTTTCTACATTAAGAAATCGAATTAAGTTATAATTTAAAATAGTATAATCAGTTTTTAAAATGTCATCTCTGTTGTTGGGTTTCAGCTGACAGCTGATTGGCCAGCATGGTTGATATCAGCCGACAACAGATTGTAAACTAAGTTTTAAAGTTAATAATTCTCGATCTAATAATCAAATAGTATATATTTTTTTAATTCCACCAATTTCTACATTTTTTTACACACCTTCGCAATTTCAAGTAATAGAGTTTGAGCATAGTCTTATAGAGTTATAGCGTTTGATCAGCATTGCGAAATGTAACGCAAAACAAAAATCAATCAAAAAATATTAGCAAAAGAAAAAGCACTTAAAACTGCAATAACTTTCAAACAAATTTGAAATTTAAAATAAATTGTGTTAAATTCATATATAAATATATATGGCCCTTTCGACGTGTCAAATTTTAATTCTGTAGTTGCATACCTGCTGGCTATAGATCGGTCCGTATGGTATATTTTACACTAGCTTAACAGATAATAATTCTTGAACTAATTATTGAATAATCATTTTTTTGTTCCATTATAATTCCTGTACACTTTTCTATACACTTGGTAGTTTCAAGTTTTTAAGTCTTATAGATGTTGTGCTTATAGATAGTAAAACAAAAAGCAACGTAACAGAAATATTTTGGTAATTTTCTTATGGCCGGGTTAAAGAAAATTTAGCAAATTTTGTTAACACAAAACAGAATAGACATTCCTCTTTTTTTTCCCAAATGAACAAAAACACAAATGATGATGATAAAATAAATTTACTCCAACCAGTTAAAGGAAAATAATCAAAAATATTATGTCCTTCTTGATTAAATATTTTTTTCTTAGTACATTGTGTTTTTCATTGAGTAGTTTAAATTGCAATTTTCTCATTTGGCAATTTTAATAATTTCGGTGCTGGTGAATATAAACCATCATAAATAAGATACTGATACTAGAGGATACCGCAAAAATACTGCGAAACGAAAATATAATGTAATATAAATATAGGAATATGTATTGATTTTTGCACTGTTAAATCCTGTTGCTTCAAGTATGTGAATAAATATGTACCTTTTGTGGGGGTAGTTAATTTGGCAAGTCCAGTTTAGAGCAAATCAGTACTTTAAGTAGTAGCAAAATACATAGCAAAAAAAAAAAAATTTGAATTTTGAATGAAATGTAGACTTTTGTGAAAGCATTAGTTAAATTGTTTTCCAAATTTTTTTTGAAATTGAGCATTTTTTTGGTTATTTATTATAATTTTATAATTTCGTAAATTTGCATTTCTCACAAATTTGTCCGTTTTAAAGTTTTATATAATGAAGAGTTTTCAATTAAAAATAACTTATAAAATTAATTTTATTTTTAAATATGCATTTTTTTATTAAAAAACATTTTATTAAATCTTACATCCCAAACTGACTAAACAATGATGTTGAAAATTATGCTACAAACATTTTTTATTGGTCCAAAATCAAGCAAATCACTGTCCAGCATTAGTGCGTATGTACTTAAAGGGAAAACGTCTTTCAATCATTTCTGTTTGAAATCTCTTGTGTGCATGTTGTACAGTTTCAACAGACCTTAAAAACAAGATGTTCAAGACGATAAAGAAAATGTAAGTATTTTAAAAAATTAAAGATTTTAATATAAATTAAAATTTATAGCTAATGTTAAACAAGCTAAATTATTCATACTTAACTTATATTACAAGCGTCAGTTTTTAAAGCATAAATTTAAAAAATAAGTGCTTCTATTTCAATTATTGGCAGTTTTAAAATAGTAATAAAATAGTAGAATACATTAAATAATAAATCCAACTGTCTGTTTTCAACTACATGTTATGTATTTTTAATATTATCAGGTTCCCAAATGTAGAATGATTTGCCATATTTATTAAGAATAGTTTCGTTTATATTCATACGTATGAAAATATTCTCTCAAAATATAAAATAAACTAAAAGCGTTTATTTCGGTGTTTATAAATGTATGGTAAATAAAATTTGTAAAGTGATGCATTAAAATGTCACTTAAAAATACTGTTATAAATTCTATCCTGCTTAAATGAATGTTCATTTTCATTTTTTTTTAAAATTAATGTTTCACTCGAATTCCTCACAATTATAAGATTAAAAATAGGTTAGTTTTATCATGTATTTAAATTTCTCAACAATTTTCAATACAACTTTCTAAATTTGTATTCGTTACCATTTCAGAATAAACAAACTATATTCATCCATATTATAATTACTAGCCGATGTTTGTAAAGTTCATATTTTGATTTAAAAACACCTGAATTCTTGAATTCATTTTTCTTGCCATTTATAAAAAATTGCTTATTAACCCCTTATCATTCTAATTAAAATCATTGCTCACAAAACGTTGTGGAGTTATTTACTGATACGATATCTAACAGTTTTTTTTTAATTTGAAAATTTAAATGTTTTAAAAATGACACTTAAAATTTGTTGTTAATGCCACTTAAAATTTATTGTTATTCATAGAAAGTTGACCAACAATTCTTTTAAAATAATTTAAATGGTATGTGCTAGATTGCAGTAATCTTTCATCAGTTAGGAAAAAAATAAAATATTCAAAATTTAATGATAGCCGACCGTAATAAGTTTCTCAAAACACTATTTTGAGAATATAGGAAGAGAAAAGAGGTATAGGAAACGAAGGGAAAAAAAACAGATACTGTACAGAAAAATAAATCGGTACTTATTCGTTTTTGGGAGCCATTAAAAATTTACAATCTGTAATTGACGCCAGTGATGATACTGGCTTATTTTTTTCGTTAAGGTGTATTCATTAAATGAATTACCTATTCTTTTAATTAGTTATTCATTCATTTATAAATATGCTATTTTTTATTTATTTTGCGGTTACTAAAATATCGCCAATGTGACTAGATTGAATATCGAAATAAATAGGCTAAACTTTACTGGCATAATACTTGCGCAAAATATAAGAATGATATGGTGTTGTAAGCTAAATCTGGCAGGAAACTGGAGAAAAAAATTTTAATTTTATTCTTTAATTGGAATACCGGTAAAATAATACGCTGGTCATCATTACAAGTTGAAAAATAAGAAATATAAAAAGTTTAATCATTAATAACAGGAGGACTATGCATGTTCGAGATCGAGCATAATCATAATCGATTGATAAACATATTTGTTTTGACAATGTACACTCTCTAATCTTCATAGCGTCAACAAATTTGTTTTGCAAAATGATCTGCTTTCAATAACTGACCATATATTGTTAATGAAAGACGCTTAATAAACTGCTAGTCATTTCTAATGTTTTAAAATAAAGTTTTCAAACTCTCAGATTTTTATTTTCTAATTGTTTGTTATATACTTATGCGTGATTTAAATTAGTGTTATTAATTGAAATTTTTTTTTTATTTGATACATTTTGTATCGATAAAAAACTTATCAAAGGCGATTCTAAAGATTTTTCATGAGCTGTCAAAAACTATTTACTTATTTATTTATTTTGGTACAAATCGAATGAAGTATTTAGCATTGTCCTAAATTTTATCAACTATAGAAAATATCAAAAAATTTGTTGAATTTTAATAATTTTTCAAGTTTTTAACAAAAATTGACTTTCAAAATATAAAGAAATTTTTTTTTAAAGTTCGTCTCATTTTTTATTGATTTAGTTATTTATTTATTTTATTATTTGTTGCATGCTTTCAGAAAATACAATTGCTAGAAAAATTATTTTTTTAAGAGTCTTACGTAATTTCAGATTGCGATAGTTATTTTAGCTGAGTCCCAAAATTTGTAGAATCTCTCTACCATTTATTATTATTATTTTTTAAACTATGGGGCTCATCTTCCGTTCGCTTCGCTCACCAGCCACCAGCTTTTCATTCATCATTGAAGATGAAGAGGAAAGAGGTTTGTGTCCATTTTTTACAAAAAAATACGATTAGATTACCATCTGTTGCATTTTGAGGATGAGTAAATTTTGGCAAATCAATAATAGGGAAAACCAACACCCCCGTCCTCCTCGAGAGTTATGGCTAATTAATTACAAGCCGTGCTATGTTCAGCTTTAGCCCGAGCGAAAGTTCGTTCCCCTCCCCCCTTCAGAATCAGCTCTTATGGACATAAACCATTTTCCCCCATGATCTACTTATAAGTTTTTTTTTAGGTGTCGATAAAAAGAAGTCCATTTTGTATATAAAATATGTAATTATTATAATTTTATGTAAGCACATTTTATTTATATTTTAATCGTTACGAAATGAAGGGATATCTGTAATTGCAAAATAATAAACGGTAATTGAAAAATAATCTACGGCAATTAAAAAAAAAGCGGGTTGGTAAGTAGGTACTTTATTTACGTCTCACTAGAGCTGCACAATGAGATATTGGCCACTGTCTGGGAAACATTCCCGAGGATGATCCGAAGACAGGCAATGACAATGTTGATCCTTTGCAGAGGGGATGGCTCCCCTGCTTTGGTAGCCCAACGACCTGCTCGCGAAGTCGAGCACTTTACAGTAGAATAATTTAACGAGGATCGATACCGCACACCCTCGGTCCCTACGCTGGCTGATCAAAGTGGTCACCCACCCGCTTATTGACTGAAGCCAGTGATGCCTGACTTCGGTGCTCTACTGGGAACAGTGTTTTTATTATCAGTCCACTGCGACAGAAATAAAATTGGGAATACTGAATATGCGACCCAATAAGCACAGTCATAAATGGAAATTTATTTTACTTATTAACGATATATAGCGACATCAAGTCGAGCTCCAGCTTGTGAAATGAAAATTGCGATAGAGTTTTTTACAATATTGGATGAATAATTATTATAATTTAAAGAAGAAAAAAAAAAGAAAATTAAAAAAAATTTGAGATCGCTTATTAACGATTACTTATTAACGATACTATTTTACTTATTAACGATATATAGCGACATCAAGTCGAGCTCCAGCTTATGAAATGAAAATTGCGATAGAGTTTTTTACAATATTGGATGAATAATTATTATAATTTAAAGAAGAAAAAAAAAGAAAATTAAAAAAAATTTGAGATCGCTTATTAACGATTACTTATTAACGATACTATTTTACTTATTAACGATATATAGCGACATCAAGTCGAGCTCCAGCTTGTGAAATGAAAATTGCGATAGAGTTTTTTACAATATTGGATGAATAATTATTATAATTTAAAGAAAAAAAAAAAAGAAAATTAAAAAAAATTTGAGATCGCTTATTAACGATTACTTATTAACGATACTATTTTACTTATTAACGATATATAGCGACATCAAGTCGAGCTCCAGCTTGTGAAATGAAAATTGTGATAGAGTTTTTTACAATATTGGATGAATAATTATTATAATTTAAAGAAGAAAAAAAAAAAGAAAATTAAAAAAAAAGTTGAGATCGCCTTTCTACGATCACTGGCTACCCATTGGTCAAACGCTTTTTTTTCTGGACTGACTTAAAGCCCCTGCATTAGAGTATAGGAGCCTTAGACTGATTTCGCTAAACGACACAACATTTCCAAATCGTGGGTTGCAAATCGTCTCAATTGATTTTTGTCCACGGATTGGTTTTTAAATCCTGCCTATGTACGTGTTTCAAGCAGTCACAAAATACTTTTCCATCTTCAGCATTTATATTTATATTGAAATCACCGTCAAGCCAGTAATTATACGTTAATAATTAAAAGAATATAAAAATAGTTTAAATTATTATTATGTAAATACATTAAAAATGCCTGCTAGTTAAAAAATAAGAATAAAAACAGCAGTGGTAGCCATATCAACGCATGCAATGACGGCGCACTGTTTACTATTACTCTCGAACACAGTTTAAAAGTGAGTGGACGCCATCAATTCCAGACCAAGACCCACTTTGCCGATGGGTAAAAATACAGAAAAAAAAATAACTACTTAAAATTACAATAACTTTAAAATCTTTTTTTTAGAAAAAAGCTCTCGTTAAATCTATAATTCGAAACAGTCCTAACAGCACATCATATTTCAACTCTGTTGTTTTATTTCAGCGAATTATCGACCAACATGGGTATTTTTTTGCTGCAATATCTATCAGTTCTCGTTCTTATAATCGAATCTTAACTCCGTGCATATTTTTACACACCTTCTTAATTTCAAGTATTTAAATTTTAAGAAGTTAGAGGAGCAAAATGAAAAGCAATGTGCTGCAGGAAAAAAAATTGCGAGAAAAGTTCTTAAAATTGCAAAAACTTTCGAGCAAATTGGAATATCGAAAAAAAAATATGTTGAGTTGTAGTTGTTGACGCAGGCCATTAAGGCAATGGGTGCATTTTTAATTATTTTTGTTTTTCAGCGGCACTATTTATGGCCAGGAATTTGACTTCAGCCACATCCATACGTCAGACCCGTTTATAGGGAGGACCCATTCATACATCCCTTCATTCATCTACAGATTGCAATTGTGATCGATTAATCTCCTATCCAGTACCCCCAGAGGTATAATTTGATGTGGGAGCATGGAGGACTTTGTGACTCGACAGATTTACCGTGCACCAGTCACCATTTACCGGCTGGCTGTATTCGAACTCCCGTTTTTACGAATGCATCATTAATAGATTGAAAAAATAATCATTAATAGATTGAAAAAGGTAAGAATCATTAATAGATTGAAAAAAATGGAAAGAACTTCTTTACTATCTATCACTAAGGCATACAAGACTGCATCTACTGACTCTCTCCAAGTACTTGCTGGAACAATTCCTCTAGATATGGCAGTAAACATAGAAGCTCAACTTAATAATATTTTTCAACATGAAGAAGAACATATAATCTATAAACCAATACCTACACCTTATATTTATCATCCGGCTGAAGAAATTTTACTTAAATATCAACTGCATTTACCTACTTATAAAGAACTAGAATTATTTACAGATGGATCAAAAATATTAGTTAACAATGAGTTTAAGACAGGATGCGCTTTCGTGGCCTATCTGGAGGGAGAACCTGTTGAAAGAAAAACCTTTCGCATCTCTGATCACGTTTCCGTGTTTAAGGCTGAATTATGGGCCATTCTCCAGTCGATTCGTTGGCTTAAGGAACAAAGAATTACAGACAATATCTCAATTTATACGGATTCCCTGTCTAGCCTGCAAGCTTTGGAAAGCAGCAACTCTAAAGAGTATTTAGTCCACTTAATAAAACAAGAATTCACAAACAATATCGCTTTACATTGGATAAAAGCACATGAAGGCCATAAGGGCAACGAAGAAGCTGATAGGTTAGCCAAATTAGCCTGTGAGAGATCAACGGTCGACCTGTTTGAAGATCCTAGCAGGCGGACTGCAAGAAAAACTTTGGAACGCGAAAAATTGATTGAATGGCAGGAGAGATGGAGTGACAGCTTCACAAAGGGAAGGCACACATTCGAGCTCCTCCCGAAAGTTCAAACGAGGAAAATCATGGGGAATTTCTTTTTAAATCAATTCCTAACTAATCACGGCTGTCATGGACAACATCAAGCCAGGTTTTTTGGGGGAGCTCAGCTGTGCAGTACCTGTCAGCTTGTTGAGGATTGGGAACATATTTTAATCCAGTGTACAAATTTTAAGCACATTAGAGAGAAATTTTTTCATTCAAAAACCACCTACGAGTTTATAAAGCAGCATTGGTCAAACCCTAAAATAAAAAAGGGAATTGAGGAAATAATAAGAAAATTGTTTAGTAACAAGGCACCTCCCTGAATCCTGATGGCCTTTTGCTGCCTCTTGTTAGGAAAAATACACCTAAATCACGGCTTATTAACTTACCTGTTATGGTTTGATTATTACTTGAATTTTCTCTTCAAATGTTTTTTTTGGAGCTTTAGTCTCATGCTTTGTCAATCTCTGCCCTTATGTGATTCCTCATTTTGAAAATTTTAATCACTTGTGTTCCTAGAGTTTTTATATATGGTATATATATGTCCTTTCTGTTTAAAAAAAAATAATAATAATAATTACTGGAATTTGATAACTTTAGTACTGTTGTGCCAGCCATAATTATATTCTGAGTTACAAACATCCTTTATTTTCCATGTGAAATTGTTTCCTTTTATTAACTTTGCACCCCTACTGAAGATGCGACATCAATATCTCTTCTGATTGTTACTGTTTATTTTCTTTGTATTGTTTCCTTAGTTTATTTCTAAGTAGCACCGTTTTCTGGATTTCATATTTAATATTCCACCTATTTGTTAAAACTCTAATTTGAAAATTTTGAATATGTTTGCTCATGTCATTGAACTGTTACGCTCACTTCGAACTTTCGGAGTGCCCCCGGATGCCCCCTTACGGGGGCGGGATGGGCTTAAGCTACTCCAGAAGGCCTCAAAGAATTTAGTGAAATCTTAGAATTAACAATAGTAGTTATTCAGAAAGTAGAATTTAGGAGTGTTCAAATATAATAGACGAGGCATCAATTAAAAAAAAATAAATAAAAAAACATTGAAAAAAAGTAACAAACATAGTGTGATGATGAAAAGTACCAGAATTTGTCGAAAGCCCATGAAAACAGATTCAATTTCAAAAAGAAGAGTTATGGCGAGGCAGCCGTAAAAAAAAACCGCAAACAAGAAGAAATTCAAAATAAGAATAGTTAGAAAATTTGACAAAATTATGAGCAATAAATTAATCGAAAATTCGAAAATCATTTCTGAAGAATACAAATACAGTATTTGCGAAGGTTACAAGATAAAAATAAATAAATAAATAAATATGTATAAAAAATAAATAAATATTAATAATAATACTATTAGCATACAGAAAATTGTTAACAGTGAGATACAATTAATGCATTACATGAAATGTAGAGCTCGTCAATTGTAAAGATGCCCCCTGACGGGGGCAGGACGGAGTTAAGCTTTGATTAGTAGTCGTAAGCTCAAGATTGGACCAGCTGTTCAACGACGGTTATAAAATAGTATAAAATGTTGGTGCATTCGTTCGGCCTGTAGTGCGGCCAGTATATTAAAAATTTAATAATTCTCAAAGAAATCATCGAGAGTTTATTGTGACTTGGTTATTAATCGTGATTTAGTTGATACGTATCCTCTAGTGTTTAATCTTCTCCAGGTTTCATGGGAAATATATTTTTTTTGAACCTCGAGTAGTGATCTTTTTAAATGTTTTCCATTTCTTTCCTTCTTCTTTCAAATTTCTTAATTACTCTTCTTACAATACTTTAAATACTATTTCGAATTTAGTATAGCAGTAAAAATACAAATGAAATCATTTAGTGCTACCGATTTTGATCGCGACTTGATCCATATTAAACGTACAAGGAAAAGTTAAATTTATTATTTGCTAGAGCCGGAAATAGCATCGTAATGTAGTAATTCAAAATATAGTTATAAGCTAGAAAGTTTGTTGGTTCTATCAGTCCTAAGACAACTGCAGTGAAGTGCTATTTATTCTTCGTCTAAGTTAAGGTGCTGTTACGGTACAATTCCGTTTTTGGAGCCATAAGTAAATTGCTTAGTTATTATTGACGTCAAAAGATGATGAACACGCTGAATGCCATGGGGGTCACCGGTCACCGGCGAAGCCAAGATTATTAGAAACACATAATTCTAGTAAATTTTTAATGCTTTTAATTTTTTTTTTATCAGTATCGTTACTAGAATGATTTGAAGAAATTAATGCAATACAGAACGCACAAAAATAGTTTTATTTATATATACAGAGATGCCAACTTGCTCCGGACAGCGAATAAATATTTTCAAGTGGTAGGTTATTAGTTGAGATTTCTGGTTTAATAAATTCAATTGAGTAGATTTTTATCCACCACTATTTCTAAACAATTCGTAGGCTTATATAAATCACCACCTTTTTCAGATATGTCATGCTACACCTTTTAAAAAACTAGCAAAATGGGTCTAATATTTGCAAATTTAGTTTGTAGTTATTTACCGTTTGGCCAGACGGGCAAGCCTTGTAAAATTAGCGTGGCGTTCAACGTGTTAGTGAATTTTTGGGAAATGCTTAAATCTGTGAATAATACAATACTCTTTATTGAGTGTACGCATTTTGAAATTTTGTATTGATGGATGAAATTTTGTATTTGATTGTCTTCATTACTTTGCATGTTTAAGATTTCATCTAAATATACATATTTTTGGGCAACTAGTCATTACAGCGTTGCCTTGATTACAGTTATTGATTCAAAATATTTTGACTAACAGCCATGTAGAAGATCAACATATTTTTTAAAATTTATTCTTCTCTGTAACTCATTTGGCATAAAAACTATTAAGGAAGTTAAAAAGAAATATCAAATAGTTAATGGAATTTCGTTTCGTTAAACTTCGATAGTTATGAGGTATGCTGTAGGCGAAATGCTTTATTATTTGTTTATATTTCTTCATGATTGATCACGTTAATGGAAGTACTGATGATGATTTCATCTATAAAATGCTGCAAAACAATTTTTTTCTGTAACTATGGTAAGGGGAATCTAGTTCATTTAGAAGAGGTAAACAATACAAGTAAAGCCCTCTTATAATTCAGAGCAGATCAGTTTTTCAAAGAGTTTCAAAACAAAAAAAATAAATAAAAAAAGTCGTAAGAAAAAAACTAGAATTTTACGAAGGATGCACACGTTTCTTTGTTACTTATTATTAATTCATGTCTTTTCTTACATCCTAAGTGTATTCTTTTCAATGCTTTATAAATTTAAAAGTGTTTGGTAAAAAAAGCATCAATAATATTTCAAAGAATTTGAGAAAATCAACTTTTTAACCAATAGGGAGCTCTTTTACTCGAACTAAAAACTATGTAGAATAGTTCATAATTTCCAACATATTATCAGCATACTTTTAAGTTTGAAAATTTAAACGATTTGAAAATGCTTGTTAAAATATCTATTTAATAATTTCTTCCGTTAAACGAAACTTTTAATTCTCTAGTTTTATAAATTTTCCTAACCAAATTTACTCTCGACTTCATAGTGGTTTTATTTTCTGAAAACTTAGTTTTGTATTATAGTTAATTTAATTGATACATTTCCTTAAAAAAATATTTTATTAAATCCTGCCTTTCGAGCTTTCTAAACTAAATGATATGGAAAATTATCTAGTAAACATTGAAATGATTTGAAAATGCTTGTTAAAATACCTATTTAATAATTTCTTCCGTTAAACGAAGCTTTTAATTCTCTAGTTTCATAAATTTTGCTAGCAAAACTTACTATCAACTTCATATTACTTTTATTTTCTTAAAACTTAGTTTTGTATTAAAGTTAATTTAATTGATACATTTCTTTATAAAAATATTTTATTAAATCCTGCCTTTCGAGCTTTCTAAACTAAATGATATTGAAAAATATCTAGCAAAAATTTTTTATTGGTCCAAAATTAAGCGAATCACTGTCCAGCATTAGTGCATGTGTACTTAAAAGGAAAAGATCTTTACATTATTTCTACTTGAAATCTCTTGTGCTTATATTGTACTGTTTCAAAAAATTAGAAAAAAAAACGATGTTGTTCAAGGCGATAAAGAAAATGTGAGTAATTAAAAAAATAAACGTTGTTAATATAAATTGAAATTTATATCTTATGTTAAACAAACTAAATTATTCATATTTAACTTACATTACAAGAGTCAATTTTTGAAAGCATAGATTTAAAAAATCAGTAGTGCTTCTATTTCAATTATGAGCAGTTATGAAATTCTGAATAAAAACAAACATTAAAAAAATATTTTAAAGGATTAATAATCTCTCGGTCTGTTTTCAATTATGTGTGATATTTTTTAATATTATTAGGTTCTCAAATGTAGAATGATTTGTCTTTTTAATTTAATATAATTTCGTTTACATTCATAATATACGTACGAAACTGTTCATTCAAGAGTTTACATAAACTAAAAGCGTTTTTTTTGCATCTAGAAATGGAAGGTAAATAAATTTTTTAAAGTGATATTAAAATGTCATTTAAAAGTCCTGTTATAAATTATACACTGCTTAAGTGAATGTTTATTTTCATTTTAAATAACCTTCGCTTGGATTTCTCTCAATTATAAAAATCAAATGTTAGCTTAATCATGCATTTGATTGTCTTTATTAAAATAGCTTATTAAATTTGCGTTTGTATCCATTTTGGAGGAAACAAATTATATTCATTCATACCTTAGTTGTTCCTAGTTGATGTTTGTTAAGTTTATATTTTAATTTAAAACACCTAAATTAAACTTCTGACGAACCTTAGACTGTTTTAATAGATTTAGAAAAAAAAATCAGATTTAGTGTAAACACTTGAAGAAAGAAATTACGAAATGCACCGGTACTTGGAAACTGTTCAATATTAGAGACATAAATATAAATTTATAAAACTTTTTTCCTGCATATTTAAATGATGTGTTAAAGACATAAAAACCTTAAAAATCTAAAATTTAGATTCTAGGTAACTTAGGTAATCGCCAAATTAAAATGGCAATCAAATTTGTTTATAATTTATAACTGCTCCTTTCTTTAAAATACAGCCATAATTAAATTTGGTTACTCGCACAACACCTAGCTATATTAGCTATATATATAGTTATATATGTATAGTATAAAAAATAATAAGTAAATAAATAAAAGTAACACATATTCAAATTGCTCACTGTGATTTTTCTTCTTTGGTTATTTGCTTGTTTTGCTTCGTCTAATTTAGAAATTTATGTAAATCAACACGTTAAACATTAAAATGAACTGAAAACAGAGTTAGTTCCAGTTTTAGAAGTAAAAATCGATTACACGACGTTATCATTTCTACGACGTTTTACGGTGGCCCCTTTGGCGTCGTATAAATAATGCTCCACTGTATATATATATATGGAAGGTTAGTCTAAGATTGACAAACAAGTAGGATATCAAATTATCAAACTTAATTTTTTTTTTGTCATCTTCAAAAAGTCGTTTGCTTTTTCTCAAAAAAAGATTCTATTACAAGAGGCATGGTCAACATTTTACATATTATAAATATTTTATTTTTTATTGCATCTAAAACCACTGCGCTCAAAGAGTGCCCACAATTGCAAATGTAAAATGTAAATGTAGATATTCTTAAATGTTTTATAAAGTGCAAAAAAAAACTGATTTATAATTGCTGTAAATTTTATTGTTAAGTAAAACTAAATACATTTTTACAAAGGGGAAGGCGGATTAAGAAAATGGCGCATCTAAAGTGGTTATTTCTTTAATTATTTAAAAAAAATAAGTGCATAAAAGTGTTGATGCTTTCTTCGAAACAAATGAAAAGACAGAGTTGGTAGGTGAGTGGAGTGTCACGTTGGGCTAAGGGAGGTTCAAAGCCATGGCCATGGAGGAGTTGCCATGGCTTTTTTGAAAAAAAAAATATGATGGCAAAATGATTTTGAACTGCTTTGTGGTGCATTTTTAGCAAGTTATTGTCATAATATGTAATGGATATCTTATTTTAAGTTTAAATTATAAATTCTGCTTTATTAAACGATTTTTTTTGTCTTATTCTTTTCTTATGAAAATGTCTAGAACTACCCAACATACAGCTAAAATGCGATCTTTGAAATCAAAATTTTAAGTAAATAATTTCTTGGTACGCGTCATTTTATTGGCAATATGCATTTCTTTCTCCTTCAGAAATTCAGACCACTTTCCTACATAAATTAAGTAACAGGTTAAACATAAATTAAGTACATAAAGAAGAAAATAATGAATTATTTTTTAAATAATATGTTTTCAGTAGACCGAATAGATTAAGAATCTCGTTTTTGCCACATCAATACAACAAAATGCAAAGACATTTTCGTCGAGATTTATGAACTTTCTTAGTCAAACTTACTATCAGCTTCATATTGCTTTTATTTTCGGCAAACTTAATTTTATATTTAAAGTATATGTAACTCATAATTTCTTTTTTAAATATACATTTTTTATTTAAAATATATTTAATTAAATCCAGCCTTTCAAACTTTCTAAACAATGATATTGAAAATTACCCAACAAACATTTTTTATTGATCCAAATTTAAGCGAATGACTGTCCAGCATTAGTGCGTATGCACTTAAAAAGAAAACGTCTCACTTAAAACTGTACATTAAATCATTTCTATTTGAAATCTCTTGTGCGTATGTTGTACTGTTTCCACAAGCTTTAAAAACAACTATGTTCAAGGCGATAAAGAAACTGTAAGTAATTTAAAAATAAGCGTTGTTAAAACTAATTAAAATTTCATAGATAAGGTCAAACAAACTAAATTAATCGTATTTAACAAATGTTATAAGCGCCAATGTTTGAAGTCTAAATTTAAAAATTCAGTATTTCTATTTCATTTTGTAGCAGTTATGAAATAAAAGCAAACATTTAAAAAACATTTTAAAAGAGTGAGTGCATAAAATAATAAAGCTCACGGTCTGTTTTAAATTACATGTCGTTGTTTTTTTAATGTTATCAGGTTTTCAAATGTAGAATGATTTTCTATTTTTATTAAGTATAGTTTCATTGATATTCATAACTTACGTACTAAAAATACTCCCGTAAGAGCTTGAGCAAACTAATAACGTTTATTTTGTGCTTTGAAATAGATGGTAAGCAATGTTTATAAAGTGATATATTAAAAGTTCGTTTAAAAATACTACGATAAATTTTATCCTGCTTAAGTGAATGTTTACTTTCATTTTTTTTATATAAAGAATTTGCGCGGATTTCGCAAAATTAGAATAATAAAAAAAAGGTTAGCTAAATCCTGTCTTTAATTATCTTTACGTTTATCAAAATAGCTTACTGAATATGCGCTTGTAATGGAAGAAACAAACGATATTCACTCACATTAAAATTACTGGATGGTGTTTGTAAAGTTCATATTTTGATTTAATGTATAAACTTCTATTCACAAAATAAACTTCTGACAAACCTTAGACTATTGTAACACGATAGAACTATTTGGATTTTGTGTTAAACACTTAAGTAAGGAAGAAATCAGAGATAAATTTCGAAATGGACTGGTACTTGGTGACTGGTACTGATAATTCATGCAATACTTGGTCGTAGAAATAAAAATATTGACTTATAAAATGTTTTCTCTCAGTAATATTTAATTGATATAGTAAAGAGATAATTACGTTAAAAATTTGGAATTTAGATTCTAGGAAACTTACGCGTATAGCCACCAAATCAGATTGGCAATCAAAATTTTTATATTTTATCACTGTTTGTTTCTTTAAACTGGGTTATAATTAAACTAAGCTACATTGATAGCATTTGTTTTTATAGGATAAACTAAAATTTGTGTGGATAGTTAGTCTGAGAGATTGCAAACGAATAGGATTTAAAATTTTTGGATAACTATTCTTTTAAATTTTGACTAACGGATAGGATAACTGATTTGTTTTGTAATCTGCAAAAGGAGTCAGTTGCCTTTTCCCGAAAAAGAACAAAAACAAGAATCTATTACAATCCTGGCAAAATTTAAACATTTTTATTTTTCATTATATCTAAAATCACTAAACACCAAGTACCCAAGGTTCTAAATGTTATTAATTAAAAATGCTTGACATACCGTAAAAATATAAACTACCATTTTTGGCGTTAAACTAAATATAGTTTTAAGTACAGACTTGTAATTACCCAGTTTGAATTTTATCCAGTTTAATGTTGTTTGAAAGAATTAGTGAGAGCCGCGATATTTCAGGGAATAGAGCGTTCGCCTTCCAATGCGGCGAACCGGGTTCGAATCCCAGTCGAACCGAATTCCGCATCCGACTTGCACCTACCACAGTGTGATGTGAAATATCCTAATTCATAGACGAATCATGGGTTAGAATCCCCTTGACACCAGGCTAAACGTGGGAGATTTTTGTGGTTTTCTTCTCTATGTAACGCAAATACGAGTTGGTTCCATCAAAAAGTCCTCCACGAAGGCAAATTTCTCCCAATACTCGATCCAGGAGTTCCCTTGTCTTCAGGAGTGGGTTCAAAATTACAAGACTACGGACTTGAACATTAGTAGTCGTAAACCCATAAAATTGGGTCGGCTGTTCAACGACGGTTATAAAAAAAAAAGAATTAGTGAATATGTATATTTAAAAATGTGCCTGTTTCTTAAAAGGTTTGTTTTTGCAATTAAGTCATAAATTGATTCGTATGCACATGAAAAAATGAGTTGTCAAAAAGCAAACAAAAGTAAAAGAAACGAATAAATAAATAAATAAATAAATAAAACTATAATAGTGAAAATGTAAATAAAAGAGAAAATATTTTATTGGATGCACAGTAAAAAATATTTAGTTTATCTCAGCACCAAAAATGGTGAAAATTATACACCCAAATGCTTTACAGTGTAGTTACAAATTAATTACCTTAACAAATATAGTTTGAGAGGCAATAGATACATAATTTATTTACTATTCTAGTAACGAATATGTAAAATTTGTGCATATTTGCAGTAAAGATAGCAGTTACGTCTCCACCATATTTCTTATCTCACATCAGCATTTTTTTAAAAATTATCACTGACTTGTTTAACCTTTGGTTAAATATCTTACAGCAATCCATGCTTTATGATAAATCTGATCCTAATAAAAAACTGATTTTCAAAATCGTTATTTGTTTTATGTTTTAACCATATTTTGATCAATGTCTAATCAAACACTACCTTTGTTGTTGTTGTTGTTGCTAATTCCCATCTGGTCTGACGGGGTCAGACCAGATCAATGAATCCGTTAACATTGAGAAAATCCGAAACCAGAATGGGAGAGGAATGAATATCGTTCCAGTCCAGCCCTAAACAGATCAAGATGTGCTCAGGTGATGCCTGGTTTTGTTGGCATTTAGGGCAAAGAGGAAAGATCTTTTGATTTGCAGAAAATGTGAAACTTTTCAGGTGTCCACTGGCCAGTCGGGATAGGCAGGTGTTGGTTTGCCTGTCACCAGGGAGAGATAGAGAGAGTCCTGGTCTTTTTGCTTTATACCAATAGTGAATAGGTGGAAGCAGCCACTTTTGTTTATTCTGGGCCTTTTGCCTTGCAAAAAGTTCAAGGTATGTAAGCTCTGAGGTGGAGGGGACTGGATGGTCTAGTCCCTTCTTTGCAAGAGTGTCAGCCAACTCGTTGCCGTGGATATCGACGTGGGACGGGATCCATTGAAAGTGGACCTCATGATGTTGGGAAATGAGCTTTACTTTTTGTAAGATCGAAAAACTGGTTTTATCTCCAATGAGGGCCCAATTTTTGAGTCAAACACTACCTTTAGTTTCATGTACTCAGTTTAAAATTTTTGTAAGGGTAAACAAAAAGAAAAGCAGGAATCTTTGTTAAATTATGTAAGATCTTGTTCTAAAGCATGTAGTCTGGATTTACGTTGACAAAAGTTACAGGAAAAACATCAGTTTTCTCAATACATTTCTCTGAAGGAACATTTTTTTAGGAATTAAATGTATTGTTTTTTTTTTCTTAGTAACTAGAATCCCATTCCATGGCAGTGGGTAAAGTCAAATCTATTCACTTTTTCGACATAGGTTCAACATTCCGAACTAACAGCTAGCTATGTTCCTGATAAGATTGATACTCGCATTCGTTTTTACAGAACCTTTTTTTTTACTTCATGAAAATTTATATGATTCTTTTGATAAAGGATTTACTTACGAAAACATTAGTCCAGAAATATTAAATGCATTATATTTCACGTTTTCAAATTGTAAATTTATTATTACTTATAAATTATTATATATATTTCGTTATACATAAATTATTATATATAAATTATCATATATAAATTATTACATATAAATTACTATAGATAAATTATTGCATATAAATTATCATGCATAAACTATTATATTAAATTATTATTAACTAATTATTGAAATGTTTAATTTTTTTTATAGCTTAACTCTTTCATTTTGTATTGGATCCATTTCTACAAAATTCTTCATTGTTTTGCATATTTAAGATTTCATTTACACGTACACTAGCTATTACAGAGTTGCCTTGATTACAGTTATTGATTCAAAATATTTTTATTTAAATGTCTTTACTATAACAACCATGTGCTAGATTTACAGTTTATTGGCACTCTATTTTTCAGATTTTCCTTTGAACAAATTGAGCTCAATAATACTATTAAATAATACTGCATAAATACTACTGAAAAGGAAAAAAAGTACTAAATTATAATTCAAGAATACTGCATAAATATTACTAAATAATAATTCAATGATACTGCATAACTACTACGAAAAAATAGGAAAAAGTTAATGGAATTTTATTTCATGCGAATTTTAGAGTTTTGTGAATTTTCCTAACGAAATTTGTTTTCACATTACTTTTATTTTCCGCCAACTTAATTTTGTTTTTAGTGCATATATAATTCATTATTTCTTTATTAAATATACATTTTTCATTAAAAAATAACATTTAATTAAATCCTGTCTTCCAAACATTCGAAACAATTATATTGAAAATTATCTGACAAACATTTTTATTGGTCCAAATTTAAGCAAATCACTGTTCAGCATTAGTGCATATGTACTTAAAAAGAAAACGTCTTTAAATCATATCTACTTGAAAACTCTTGTACGTATGTTGTACTGTTTCAACAAACTTTAAAATCAACGATGTTCAAAGCTATAAAGAAAATGTAAGTAAAGAATATATAGCTAAGATTAACTAATGTTTAGAGCTATTGGTAATCAAACTAAATTAATCATATTTAACTTATATTTTAAAAATTCAGTGTTTCTATTTTAATTATTAGTCGTTTTAAAATAGTTAATAAAAAACAAACATTTATAATGTATTTTCAAAGACTGAATGCATAAAATAATAAATCTCACTGTCTGTTCTTAATTACGTGTAATATTTTTTGAATACTACCAGGTTCTCAAATGTAGAATTATTTGCCCTTTTAATTAAATATAGTTTCTTTTATGTTTATAACTTACGCAAAAATATTCAAGCAAGTACTTAAACATTCCAAAAACGTTTATTTTGTGTTTATAAATGGATGGTAACTAAAACTTCCAAAATGAAATACTAATATATCATTTAAAAGTACTAAAATAAATTCTACCCTGCTTAAGTGAATGTTTAGTTTTACTTTTATTTAAATAATTGGTATCACGC
The DNA here is from genome assembly GCF_982258835.1 of Parasteatoda tepidariorum. Lineage (NCBI taxonomy): Eukaryota > Metazoa > Arthropoda > Arachnida > Araneae > Theridiidae > Parasteatoda > Parasteatoda tepidariorum. The sequence goes on along the minus strand of NC_141755.1, from coordinate 87,703,678 downwards.
GGATTACTCACAATTATAATAACTAAAAAAAGGTTAGCTTAATTATTTATTAAATTTTCGTTTCATTTATTAAAATTTCATTTTTTAACTTGCTTTGTAACCAATTTGGAAGAAACAAACTATATTCATCTACATTATAATTACTGTTTAATGTTTTTGCTTAGTTCATATTTTGATTTAAAACATCTAAAATAAACTTCTGACAAACCTTAGACTGTTGTAATAGATTTAAAAAAAATCTTAGATTTAGGTTTAAATACTTAAGTAAGAAAGAAATGAGAGATAAATTACGAAATTGACTGGTACTTGGTGACTGTTTAGTATTAGAGATATAAATATTGAATGATAAATTGTTTACTCTGTATAGTATTTAATTGAGGAAATAACGAAGTAAGCACCTTAAATATTTGAAACTTAGTTTATAGGTACTCTACGAGTGTAATCGCCAAATTCGAATTGGTAGTCAAATTTCTTTGCTATGTATCACTGTTTCTTTTTTTAAAAATAGAGTTGTAATTAAGTTAGGTTAATCTCAAAGCATCTATTTTCATCTGACAAACCCAAATATTAGAAAGTTAGTCTAGGAGATGACAAACGAATAGGATGTAAAATTCTCAAACTGAATTTTTTTTGTAATCTTCAAAAAGTCAGTTACTTTTTCTAAAAAAAATGGAACTATTACAAACATGGATAAGTACAAAACTGTAGTTATTGAGCCAAAATCTATATAAATTGGCAAAATAATATGACAAATAATTGACATAAAGACAAATAATTAACATAAAGAATTAGAGCAAATATATTATGGTACTTTTCCATTTCGCCACACAAGAAATAAAGTTGGCAATAAAAATTCACCTGGTGTATGCAAATTCATATTTTTTTTCCTCCAATTTTTTTACTGTTGGGAGAAAGCTAAATTAATAAATTGAGTAACAGAATTAGCTCACCCTGGCAAAATGAAAAAGTACTTAAGTGACTTAAAATGTAATTATTTTTTTAAAATAATATGTTTTTTCAATGAAACCATAATGCACATGCACCTTTCGAATACACATGGAAACATGTGCTATCAGTAAACAAAAAAAAAAAAAAGGAATAAATAAATAAAACTAGAATAGTGCAAAAGTAAATAAAAAAAAATTGATTGCCTGCACTATACTATACAAAAACTCAGTTTACCTCAACACCAAGAAATGGTGGTAACTATACACCAAATTTTTTTCAGTGAAGTCGTTACAAATTATTTACATTTACAAACATAGTTTTAGATGCACTAAAAATGTAAATATATTTTTCTGTATTCCGGTATTCCGAACAAACAGCGATGTGTCTGATCAGATAGATACTTTCCCTCGCTTTTTACAGAAACTTTCTTATTCTTATTGAGTAAATTTACATGATACCTTTGATAAATTATTTACAATATATTATCACGAAAGCACTTCTGGTGCCGGGATAGTCTGATCGGTAGGGCGCTGGTCCCATGTCCGAGAGTTCGGGGGTTCGAATTCCGCCGGAAGAAGATTCCCCGTGTAATAAAATGGTGACTGATGTACGTTAAATCTGTCGAGTCGCAATGTCCTCCATGTTGCCTTAACAAATCAATACCTCTGGGGGTACTGAATTGGAGATTGATCGTCCTCTGATTCAGGTCTAAATTACGATCTGTGGATGAATGAAGGAATGTATGAATGGATTTGCCCTATAAACAGGCGTGACGTATGGGTGTGGCAGAAGTCGAATTCTTGGCCATTGATGGCGCCACTGGAAAACACGAACAATCGCACCCCTCTACCTTAACAGGCATACGTCAACAACAACAACGGAAGCATTTGTACAGTAAAAATAAAATACATCATATTTCACGTTTTCTACTTATAAATTTATTATTATTATTAAGTTATTATGTGTACATTGTTATACATAAATTATTATTATTACATAAATTATTATATTATATTATTATTAACTAATTATTGAAAAAATGTTTCTTCACTTTTCATAGCTTCGGACGCGGAGGAAAGAAAGGGAAGAAGGAAGAGAGACAGGTGCTGATTTTGAATGAAGAAGTGAAAGATGCTGATGTTTGGAGTGTTGATGAAGAAGAGATGAAACAGCGGCCTGACTGTAAGGAAGATCGCGTGCAGGCCCGATTCCTCGAAGAATACGACGGAGTGGGCAATGTCTATCTCGTAGTCAAGCCTCCGGAAGTTTGGTATCCAGGCCATCATACCGATGACTATGGATGGTGTGAAGAATCTAGTTACAACACCAAGAAGTTCCAGCTCATATGGGAGTGGATCCAGACCAAAGACGACGGATGGTATCCTTACGAAGAAGATGACGAACTCGATTTTTTCAATGAAGATCAAGAAAAAAAGGACCCAAAGCCACGTTTGTCATGTAGGGAAGATAGAGGTGTGCAAATCAAGGAAGGAACTGGACACTGGTTGGAGAAAGTATCAAAAGAGAAATTTCCCGAAATCCACTATGACATGGCTGGTTTTGAGAGGAACTGGAAAGATTTTGATGACTACGAGTGGACAGTGCCAGACGATGAAGTCAGGATTGGCTTAAGGTTAACGAAGGAGGAGGAAAACGAAGAAGATTATTGCGAATGGAACTCCGCAAACTACTAAAAATGGAGATGGAATGGTGGAAGCAAATTATCTCGAAAATTAATCCAACGCAGCTAATTTTAGAAAGTTAATTTTAGAGTTAAAAAATTTAAATAATTTAATATTTTATTGTTAAAATTTAAATATTTTAATATTTTATAGTATATTTTTATAGTATAATTTTATATTTTAATAATTTAAATATTTTATAGTTAAAAAATTTAAATAATGGCTAATTGAATAATTTAAATAAGATAAGAGATTGCAAGTAAAAAAAACAAACAAAAAAAAAAACAAACAAATTTTACCTAAATATTACTTCTTTTTTAATATTCAAAATAATGTAATATTTACACCAGAGGGGAATAGAGCTAGGAGGATTATACTTACTTTTCAATAAATAACTGATTGTGAATGACTTTAAGATATTAGGAATAAATGGTTGTAGAGATTGGTTAGAAAAAATAGGAGAAGCAGCTGGGGAAGAAAATATCAAGATATTTTTTCAAAAATATGTTTTTCATTATTAACTAGATTGCTTGAAAAGAAATTTTTAAGATATTTTTACCTAAATAATATTTTTACATTTAACAGGATTTCGCAATTATACAAGTCCCAGGGAAAAAGAAAAAGTGGAAGGAGAATTCTATTTACTTTTCAGTTTTCAATGATTTCAATACAATAGAAACAAATAGGGCGAGTTATTGCTTAGAAAAAAATCTGAGAAGAAGCTTTGGAAAAAAACATCAAAATATTTCAAAATATTTTTTTTTAAATTACCTATACTCTGCTACAAATTAAGAAAAAAACATTGCGGCAGAGGATTTTTAGTAATCACCCGCGACTGCTGATAGTTCTGTTTTATTTGGATATCAAATTATATAATTATGCTTAAAATACAATGTGAAAGTTTTCAAAAATTAAACTTGTCGAACAGAAATTTTATTCGCGCAGTTTTTTATAATCAAAAAGATGGCTGCGCTACGACGTTTCAAGAGTTAGCGATGTTGATTTTCACTCGTACTTGGAGCTTTGCTTTCATTTAGTCTGGCCTTAGATGCAAACAAGTTCTCTTCATAGGGATAATCGTTTTTTCTTAACCTGAAAGAGAATAGAGATTTAAATCTTACAAGAGCCCGAATGAAAAAGGAACATAATGGCCACTCGATGAGATTAAATAAGATGAATCAGAAATATGAGGGAATCCTAGAAAAAAAAATCCTTAAGATATTTTTCTAAAATAATACTTTTTCATTTAACAAGATTTCAAAATTACGTAAGTCTCGGAGAAGAAAAGACCAAGAAGGATTCTATTTACTTTTCTGTAGTTGATTGCCAATGAATTCCATATACTAGGTACAAATAGAGTTATTGTTTAGAGAAGAAAGATGTGAAGAAGCTTGAATAGAAAACATCAAAATATTCTGGGAAAATCGGCTTTTTAATTATCTAGATTTAAATCTTACTTGTTCCCCAAATGGAAAAAGAACAAATAATAGTACAAAAATTATTGGTCAGCTAGCGATTGTTGAAGATTATTAAGAATATTAATAACAAGTTATTAAGAATATCTGGTTGGAGGGATCACAAATTTTTCGTTTTATATTTTGGAATTTACATAGTAAAAAATATATATATGGACAGATGAAGAAATAGGTAAGATATAAGAGAGTACTTGAAAAGAAATCTTCAAAATATTAATACCTGAATAATATTTTTTTCATACAACAAGATTTCACAATTATGTAGGTCATAGAGAAGAAAAGAGCAAGGGCGATTTTATTAACTTTTCGGTGGTTGATTTTGAATGATTTAAGTACATTAAGAACAGATGGTGAAACTGGTTGTTTGGAAGAAAAAAGATATGAGAAGAATCTTAGGAAGAACTGACCAAAATATTTTCGGAAAAATGTTTTTTTAATTACCCAGATTTAGCTCTTACATGGGCCCCAGATGGAAAAAGAACAAGCAAGAAGTTAAAAATTACTCTTCAGCTAATGGTTTTTGAAGAACTCAAGTTATTAATAATATCTGGTGAGAGTAATCACAAATTTCGCGTTTTTTTTATTTACGTAGTAAAAATATTATATAGATATAATGACCAGTTGAAGAAATAAATAAGATATGAGAGATCGCTTGAAAAGAAATCCTTAAGATATTTAAACCTGAATAATATTTTTTTCATATTACAAGATCTCACAATTACATAGATCCCAGAGAGGAAATGAGCTACTAACTTTTCAGTGGTTGATTTTGAATGATTTCAATGTATTAAGGACAAATGGTGAGAGTGATTGTTTAGAAGAAAAAAATGTGCGAAGAATCTTAGGAAAAACTTACCAAAATATTTTCAAAAAAATGTTTTTTTTTTAATTATCCAGATTTAGCTCTTTCATGGGCCCAGATGGAAAAAGAACAAGAAGGAAGTTAAGAAGTACTTTCCAGCTAACAGGTTTTGAAGAACTCAAGTTATTAAGAATGTCTAATTTGAGGGAATGTTTGTAATGAAATATGAGAGATCGCTTGACAAAAAATCATAAAGATAATTTCTAAAAACAATGGTTTTAATGAACCAGATTTAGAGTTCACACGTGTCCGAGATGAAAGCAAGAGGAAAGGTAAGCTTATAATACTTACTCTTCAGTTAAATAAATTAAGGAAATTGTAGAAATTAAGATATTAGGATAATCTGCAGAGCCTGACTAAGGCAGGGACTTACGGGGCAGTTGCCCTTGGTCCCCGCATCAGAGGGAGCCCCGAATCGAATAGAAAGTTTATTTTGCGTTACAATCTTTAATGAATTTTTTTTAAAATAAAATGTCTGTTTAGAGTAAAATCAGTCAGTTTTGCGTTAGCTTTTTCATTAATCTATCGTATGAACACAATCTTTATTTTTCGTAAATCCATAGCTTTTTAAGGGGGAATTCAGATAAATTTTCGCAATTACGTTGGGCAAATTTGGCCAATCAAAAGCCTGCATTTTTAGATATATTGCAAAATGAGATATGTTTACAAGAACACGGGCATCTGATTGGCTTAATTGAGCCATGGTAATTGCGTAAATGTAGCTCTATTGTCAGCAAGGATATGGATTTTTCGCTGCTAGATGACAAAGTTAACAATCAGAAAACTGCATTCGACATGATGGACATAGAATTATCAGAAAATCAATAAAATGGACTGAACGATGTTTCGTCTGACCATTGGAGGGGGAGGGACTTCATAGCTGTTTTAGATTCTAGTCAATTTTCTTGTTATCTATAATGAGGTGAAAAATTTAAATACTTCAAAATTTAATGCTTTTAAATTCCTCCATATTAAATACCTTCATTACTAAAGTAGGGAAGCAGAGGAGACCTCCAAAGAAGTTTTTGTCCCGGCCCCAATTAGGCTAAGTCGGGCCCTTAAAATCTGGTAGATAAAAAGCAAAGGTAATTGCCAGATTCAGCAGTCAATGATGTGATCTACTTAAGACCGGAAATGGCCAAGTTCACTAAGGAGATAAGTAAGTAAGATTTAAACATATTCACTATTTGTCAATCTTATTTAGAATGAGAAGTTCTTAATGCTCATTTAAAGCTCGGTCCTTATATCGATTTTAGAAAAATTAAATTATTTAATCAAATTTCAATACAAATGAGTCCTCTGTTGTAGGTTTTTATTTTGAATAATTAAGTTCTTTAATATAAGAAAAGTTCTCTATTAGTTAACTAGCTTCCCTACAGTAAATAGCTTTTGTTGAATTCAGTGTAAGCACACTTAAATATCAACCAGAATTCGTCCTCTGAAGGAAAAATTAATTTTAATAATGATTAGAGTAATCTTAAATATTTTTATTAGACCACAAAAGTTTACCAATGCTTAAAAAATATATATTGGAGTAACATACTTAAAATGTGCTAATTCATTAGTGTTAATTACCATATTGTTTAAAAAAACTTCAATCGAGAAAAAATATAATTTACAAAAAAGTTATTTAATTGACTTGGATTTTTGAAACATTAGTATCAACAATCCAAAAGAATAAAGCAAATTAGTCAACAAATATAAAACCAGTTTTCACACGTCTAAAGTCGTATCACAAAAGTAATTTTTTTATTCTTATACTTTTAATGAGTTTTAAGGTGTAAACACTTTAAAACACGTTAAATGAATTAATTTAATATAAAAATTTTTTCGATAGAAATAGGTTGCATAATTCGCGAAAAACAAGTTAAAATTTTTTATCATAACATAACAACATAGAGAATAGCCAATACCAAAATAAGCATATTATCAGAGTTCAGTCATTTTGATTAAATTTGTCAATGACCAATAATATTAGAAGTTTGCATTTATTGTGTCCAATAGTTATAAAATAAAAAATAAAGAATAAAGTAATTAATAAGAATAAAATAATAAGAAAAATAAGAATTAAATAACTAGAAAATATAATTTAATAACATTTTAAATTTAAAAAAAATATTAGCATTTCAAATTAAATAACCTAATTAAAATTTCAAGAAAGTTTTAAAAATGAAAAAGTGTAATGGGCTTAAAAAATTAAAATGAAAAAAAAACTCTAACAAAAACCCAATTTATTGTTTTTTATTTCGCATTACATTTAAAATTTGAGCTGTAATTACAAACTCCCAAAAATAATTTTTAATTTTGTAACCAAAATGGTTGTTTTAGGTTGAGTGGGAGAATAGATAGTTAAAACAAAATAATATAAAAACTTTATGCAAATTTTTTTTAATTGTTTGTAGGGTTTTTTATTTACTAGGATTTTGTTCACAAAAATAGTTACTGGGAATATATTTTTTTTTATCAATAAGATATAAATTTAGAACTATTGAGAGATGTTTAAATATAATGCACACGCATCTCGAAATGTAGGTTTGCCCGTTTAGGTTGACGTAAACGTGCAAATGGGTTCAAAGGATACAGGTTCGATGATTTTGTTTTTCCACCAAATAGAATGAGTGTAGGGGAGTAGAAAAGAAAAGGATCGGGAATTTCGGCTTTTTTCGTGGAATCATTATCAAAGAAGTTACGAATTCAAACTCTTCCCAAATAGAAAGGCTGTTTTACATTTTGGATAGCTTCTTTCAAAATTTTAAAAACTGTAATCATTTAAGTTAGTTAAGATTTCTTTATATTATTCTTATTTATTATGTCTATTTACATTATTTCCTTAAGATTTATTTGGGCTATTGACTTTTCAAAATTGATTGTTTATGAGAAAAAAAGAAGAAAGTAAATTAATTTTCAACCATTATTTTTATAAGATATTTGGTAACTGGCTACTCTAAATTAAGTGTTGAGTATATCACATTGTTTGGCTTTTCTATTTATCAGAATTTGATTCTTACTTCGATGAGATATGTTTTCATGGGATACGCTGGCTTTTCGATTTGTCTCTACCACATGGATCCCAGAGAAGAAATGAGCAAGGATGATACAACTAACTTTTCAGCGGTTGATTTTGAATGATTTAAATGTATAAAGAAAAAATGGTGGAAGTGATTATTTAGAAGAAAAAAAAATATGAGAAGAAGCTTTTGAAGAAAACACCAAAATATTTTCAGAAAAAAGTTTTTTTTCCTCCTTATTACCAGGATTTAACACTTACATGGGCCTTAAATGGTAAAAAGAACAAGAAGGAAGCTAAAAAGTACTTTTTAGCTAACAATTGTTGAAGAACTCCAGGTATTAAAAATATCTGGTCAGACAAATCACAAATTTCACGTTTTTTTTTATTTACATAGTAAAAATATTATATCTATATAATGGCCAGTTGAAGAAATAAATAAGATATGAGAGATCGCTTGAAAAGAAATCCTTAAGATATTTAAACCTGAATAATATTTTTTATATTACAAGATTTCACTATTACATAGATCCCAGAGAAGAAATGATAAACTAACTTTTCAGTGGTTGATTTTGAGTGATTTCAATGTATGAAGAACAAATGAAGGGAGTGATTGTTTAGAAAAAAAATATGCTAAGAATCTTAGGAAGAACACACGAAAATATTTTCGGAAAAATGTTTTTTTAATTACCCAGATTTAGCTCTTTCATGGGCACCAGATGGAAAAAGAACGAGAAGGAAGTTAAAAAGTACTTTTCAGCTAACAGGTTTTGAAGAACTCAAGTTATTAAGAATGTCTGGTTTGAGGGAATGTTTGTAATGAAATATGAGAGATCGCTTGACAAAAAATCATTAAGATAATTTCTACAAACAATGGTTTTAATGAACCAGATTTAACGTTTACATGTATCAGAGAGGAAAGCAAGAAGAAAGGTAAGCTTATACTTACTTTTCAGTTAAATAAACTAAGGAAATTGTAGAAATTAAGATATTAGGATAATCTGCAGAGCCTGATTATGGCAGGGGCATACGGGCCAGTTGCCCCTGGTCCCCGCATCAGAGGGAGCCCCCGAATCGAATCGACAGTTTATTTTACCTTACAATCTTTATTGCATTTTTTTAAAAGTAAAATATCAGTTTAGAGTAAAATCCATCAGTTTTATTTTAGCTTCTTCATTAATCTATCGTATGAACACAATCTATATTTCGTAAATCCATGACTTTCTAAAGAGGAACTCAGATAAATTTTCGCAATGACGATGGACAAACTTGACCAATCAAAAGCCTGTATTTTTAGATATATTGCAAAATGAGATATGTTTGCAAAAAAACGGGCTTTTGATTTGCTTAGTTGAGTCATCGTAATTGCGTAAATACAACCCTGATGTTAGCAAGGATATGAATTTTTCGCTGCTAGATGACAAAGTTAACAATCAAAAAACTGCATTAGCATGTTGGACATAGAATTATCAGAAAATCAATAAAATGGACTGAACGATATTTCGTCTGACCATTGGAGGGGGAGGAACTTCATAGCTGTTTTAGGTTCTAGACAATTTTCTTGTCATCTATAATGAGATGAACAACTTAAATACCTCAAAATTAAATACCTTTAAATTCCTCCATATTAAATGCCTTCCTTACTAAGGTAGTGAAGAAGAGGGGGCCCCACCACACACAAACAAATGTTTTTGCCCCGCTCCCCAATTTTGCTAAGTTGGACCCTGATAATCTGGTAGAGAAAATGCAAAGGTAATTGCCAGATTCAGCAGTCAATGATGCGATCTACTTTAGACCGTAAATGGCCACGTTCATTTAGGAGATAAGTAAGTAAGATTTAAGCATATTCACTATTTGTCAATCTTATTTAGAATGAGAGGTTCTTAATGCTCATTCAAAGCTCGGTCCTTATATCTATTTTAGAAAAATGAAATTATTCAATTAAATTTCAATACAAATTAGTCCACTGTTATAGGTTTTCAATTATAATAATTAAGTTCCTTAATATAAGAAAAATTCTCTATTGGTTAACTAACTAGCCTCTCTATAGTAAATAACTTTTGTTTGAATTCAGTGTAAGCACACGTAAATATCAACCAGAATTCGTCCTCTGAAGGCGAAGTTTTAATGTTGATTAGATTTATCTTAAATATTTTTATTAGACCACAAAAGTTTACCAATGCTTAAAATAATAGATTGGAGTAACATACTTCAGATGTGCTAATTCATTAGTGTTAATCACTATCTAGTTATAAAAAACTGTAGTCCAAAAAATATAATTTAAAAAAAAGTTATTTAATTGATTTGGATTCTCAATTCGTAAAATATTAGTATCAGCAATCTAAAGGACTAAAGCAAATTAGTCAAGAAATATAAAGCTAGTTTTCACACGTCTAAAATCATATCACAAAAGTTATTTTTTTATTCATATACTTTTAATGAGTTTTAAGGTGAAATTAACTTTAAAACACGTTAAATTAATTAATTTCATATTAAAATAAGTTAAAAATTTTATCATAACATAACAACATACTAAAATAAGCATAATATCAGAGTTCAGCCATTTTGATTCATTTCGTCAATGGCCAATAATATTCGAAGTTTGCATTCATGGTTTCGAATAGTTATAAAATAATTAATAAAGTAGGTAATTAATAAGAATAAAATCATAAATAAATAAACAATAAAATAGCTAGTAAATATAATTCAACAGCATTTCAAATTTAAAAAAATATCAGCATTTCAAATGAAATAACCAAATTAAAATTTTACGAAAGTTTTAAAAATGAAAAAGTGTAATAGGCTTAAAAATTTAAAAAAAAAACTCTAACAAAATCCCAGTTTATTCCTTTTTTCTTCATTTTTTATTTTAAATTTGAGCTGTAAATAGACAAACGCCACAAAATAATTTTTAATTTTGTAACTAAAAAGGTTGTTTTAGGTTGGGTGGGAGAACAGATAGTTAAAGCAAAATAATATAAAAACTTTATCTAAAATGCATTTTTTAAATTGTTTGTTTACAAAAATAGTTACTGGGAATATATATATTTTTTATCAATAAGATAGAAATTTAGAGCTATTAAGAGATATTTAAATATAATGTACACGCATCTTGAAATGTAGGTTTGCCCGTTTAGGTTGACGTAAACGTGCAAATAGGTTCAAAGGATACAGGTTCGAATATTTTGTTTTTCCACCAAATAGAATGAGTGTAAGGGGAGTGGAAAAAAAAGAATCGGGAATCTCGGCTTTTTTCGTGGAATCATTATCAAAGAAGTTATGAATTCAAACTCTTCCCAAATAGAAAGGCTGTTTTACATTTTGGATAGCTTCTTTCAAAATTTAACGAAACTGTAATCATTTAAGTTAGTTAAGATTTCTTTATATTAATCTTATTTATTATGTATGTTTACATTATTTCCTTAAGATTTATTTGAGCTATTGACTTTTCAAAATTGATTGCTTATGAGAAAAAAAGAAGAAAGTAAATTAACTTTCAACCATTATTTTTATAAGATGTTTAGTAAATGGCTATTCTAAATTAAGTGTTGAGTATATCACATTGTTTGGCCTTTCTATTTATCAGAATTTGATTCTTACTTCGATGAGACATGTTTTCATGGGATACGCTGGCTTTTCGATTTGTTTCTACTCTCCGGGGGGCTGTTGAGAATGTCAACACCTAGAATGAAATAGAATCGCAGCCCCTTCGGGGAACTGCACTGACTTTTCAACATTTTGCGTCGGTAGACAGTTAAAAAGAAAATGTGTATATAACTACTGCTGTTTTCATGAAATATTGTAAATGGTTACCTTTCGCCTCTTTCATAAATTAGCAGTCATTTTCTAAATAAAAAAAATAGTCAACGAATTAGAAATTGATTTACAATTTTAGATTAATCTTTGGAATCCAACAAATTGCTTTAATAATTCAGTTAAAAATAATGCTTTAACGTTGAAAAGTGAAGTGTTAAATAACCTCGCCTCCTCGAATGGCGTTCCCTGGGCAACATTACAGGTAAAAGAAGGGAATATTGTAGATCCCTTCAACTGTAGTGGCTAAGAGGTTATCATCTATAGTGGAATAACAACAAAATATCGGCACACTGAGTTGCGTTGCAAGGAGGTATGCAAGTCCCACTACAGGCTTAATCGCAGGAGTCTGTTAATATTTTAAAGTCACTTTCGCCCTATGAAAAAAAAATGTGTTTTATATTTATTACCAATTATTTGCAATTTGGTTGTCAGTTGTGAGTTGGCAATTTATATTCATAACTTATATTCATATCTCTTAAGTTACCACTTCTAGCAGCTAGAGCAAGCTAATGATAAAAATGCTGCAAAATTATAATTTAAAAAAAAATCATCTGCTTTTTTTTTAATAAAAAATTTTATTATCATATTTTTTGGTATTTGAAAAGTTATTTCCGTACTGTATTGCTTAAAAACATAAGAATATACAAAAATTAAAACTATTCATTATCTTGCCCACTAAGCTCGCTAATTTTTTTTAAATAGGTTTAATAACTAAGCAATTAAAATATTTGACGGTTTTATGTACAGTTAATTGTTTTAAGGAATATTATGTGCTAAAAAATTAAAGCATAGAGACTATTGAAACAGTGATGGAAAATTGGTCGGCAGTGCGCAAGGTTTGTTTTACTTCCCAGACTTGCTTGCACCAAAAGATCTAAAGCTGAATAGCACCGATATCGGGGAATAAGACCACATTCTTTACATTGAAATACATTAAAAAATCAGTTCCATCTATATTTTTGAATCAGACTATTTCTTTATATGAGAAGCTAAAGAGAGATAAAAACTAAATTCCTCAAATTCAATAAGATGTCACTAATGGACATCAAAGCAATATTTTCACTTTAGATGTGATAGATATATCAGTACTTATGAAATAACAATGTGCAGCATAATAACAGTTGTACCCATTACTAAAATTAATAAAGCTTCAACGGAGTCAATATTACTAAAGTTTTTTTGTGGTTTTTTTCTAAATAAAGAAGCAAATTTCATTCCTTAATTTATCTTTTTAGCGTAAAACTTATTTTTTCATTCCATTTTGAACCTATTACCAAAATTAATTAAGCAAGCATCATTGGCTTAAAAAACAACGTAGAAACTTGAAATTTATATACACTAAAAGTATATTTCCTCGTAAAATTTAGCATTTTAATGCAATCATCTTTAATATTTCAGTTTGTACAAAAAAACCTAACAATATAATTACCAAATTTACAATACAAAAACCGAAGTTAATTAATTATAATTTCTTACAATTATTTCATTTATTTATAAACATTTTGACGAACGAATTAATATCGATACTTATTTCGATGGCTGTAGAATGTAATGTTTAATTGATACGCGATAGTAATGCTTAATTAAATGTATTATTAAATGCTTCTTATATTACCGTAATAAGTACTGTGTAAATGAAAATGAAAGTGCATGATATAGGTACTGTGGTGTTAGATTTCCCCCCCCCCCACAGAAACGGATAAATACCCTTAAATCACCATCCTACAAATTCATGGCACCTAATATACAAAATTATTTGTTGTGTATTCCTCTTCAGCTTCTTGTTATTTAGATTCACCTTATTAAGAATTAGAATTAAAACGTACTTACAGAAAGTTTTAACTATACATATGATATCCCTTAGTATCACAGCTGTATTACTTAGATCTCAGAGACGCATATAGTATCATACATATAGTATCACTATATATGCATGTAGTATCACTTAAAATGTGGTAGTTAGGAAGGTACTTTATTTGCATCGCACTAGAGCTGCGGACGACGGTCTGGAAAACATTCCTGAGGATGATCCGAAGACAGGACATCACAATTTTTGTGAGACCATTTCCTCAATTTAGACATAGGGAAGGAATTTTGCTCCACATCCCTGTACCCATGGTACTTCTCAGCAACGGACCGCAAGACTTTAGATTCCACAGGATTTATGAGCACGTATAACGCATGTACAGTCCGCAAAAAAAAAAAAAAAAACGAATCACCCTGAATAACTTTCGTTCTAATGATCGGATTTTCACGCACTAAGTGTCAATCTTAATGGTTCCTGGGGGTGACCACAAATATGCTAATTAATTAGTGCTAACTATTTATTAAGTTACGAAATCAGACACAAAAACGTACTTTCTCTGAATAAACATGCATTTTTTTTTACATATTTGGATTTCTTATCTTCAAAATATAGGGGGTAGCCGCAATCTGGGAAATGTGGTCTCCATAGTTTGGTCAGGAGAGCGATTCAAAGTTCGTACCCCTTAATGTTAATTTCGCTTTTTGCGTTTTCAGTCATATTTTCAAAACTAATAAAGCAATTTAAAAAAAATTGCACCCACTCATAAAACTCATTTACTCAAAGATAATTTCATGCAAGAAATAATTTTTAATAATTATTTATTATTTTTTATTATTTAATTAAAGTGAGGATGAAAAAATATTGAATTATAAGGTATGAATTTTTTTATACCATATTAATCTACATATTTTTCAATTGAAAAATCTAAAGTTTCAACTGTTTTTATTTATTAGAAGCTGAGAAAAATTTAAATTAATTATTTTTAAAAAAATAATTTGGCGACAATAAAGAAATAACTAATTGGGGCGATTAAAATTAAAATGTGATAAACTTCGGAGGAACTTGACTTCGCGCGCGTAGCGTAAAATTTCATTCATATTTTTTTCGCTAATAATCGTTTGCTAATCTTTTTATTTTTAGTTCTTTCACACTATAAAATACGATGTTTCTTTTTTAGTCATTTAATAATTTATTTGCAATTTAGTAAAGAATTTTGAATAAAAAACACTTTATTCTACAAATGTCTAGTTTTAAAAAAGCGTGCTTCTGATAGAATACACCAGATTGTGCTTATTTAATGTGATTATTTTTTATTTTTTTAATTTTTTTTTCAATAACTGATTCAATTCCAATAATATACATACGTATACATAGATTTGGAATAATATATTTATCAATTTCTTGAATATATATTTTATAAATATTAATAAAAATACATAGTCAACATTTTTAAACATCTCTCACAACATCGCAAATTTCTCAGCATCTTATAGGGTAAACTAAACAATGAAGGAACACTTAAGCTTAGCTTGCCTTTAAAAATAATTCATGAAAATTTCAAAATTTGCAATTTTAGCTAAATGATGGTGTCGACATATTTGTTATTAAATACAAATTATGTAAAAAAAAAATGTAGATAACTTACATAATATTGTTTTAAGGTTTTGGTGGTTTAAATAATAAGTAGTAAGATAACCTAGAGAAGGAACAGTTCTTACCAGTGAATAAACACTAAATTTTCCAGTGAATGAACACTTAATTTTGAGAATATTTGATGCTCGTAAGAATCCGTAGGCCACACAAATATCTAAAAACAAGATTTTTCTTGGAATTACGACATATAACCATAGTTAATGTGGAAAATATTACTTTTTTTTCAGTCATGGAATGGAAAGTAACATATGTTTGAATACATAATTTAAAAAAAATGTTTTTCTTTTTTTTCTCACAGTTTAATAGTTCGTTCTAAATTATGAATGTTTATCATTGTGTAATCCGATGATGTTTTTATTATTATTATAATTCGATCATTTTTTTGTTTACTCTTTTCCCAATATTTTTTAAGCATTTTTTTAATCTTTTTAAGTATTTTTTTTTCTCTTCGTCATGAGTAATTTATTTCTTTTTCTTTTGATTTAACCTTCCTCTTTTTTCCAAATTTTTGGCCAATGTAAATGTGTCTTCGAAATTTCTTTTGATTTTCCAGTTCCATTTCCAGAATTCCTCACTGGATAATAAATGAGAAAAAGGAGTTTCGAAGTTTGAGTAAAACCCATCTCTCATTGACTTATATCTAGTAGTTACTTATGAAACCAATTGTTTTTGCAACTAACAATGCCTCAAGAGGACTTATCTCAAAATCAGTTTTCAAGATACTTTCATTATTAACGTTAGTTGTCTCAGCTTCAGAGCCAAAATTTGATTATACAATTGTTCTTTTTGAAATAAATTCTTCAATATTGAGAAAAGCACAGGCTATTGGATATTTGGGAGATTAAAGTTTTCTGTCAATGTTCCTTTAAAAATTTGCAACATAACTTGTGAGATTTCCTTCTCAAGCTTCTGAAGAAATAGCGCATCGTTACTCTCGAGGCACGTGTTTTGTTGATAAGTTGTCTTGCTCATTAACTCTTGGTGTCTGTTTTGCATGCATTTGTTACAGTCAACGTTTTCTGCATCGAATGGAAAAATATCGCATTTCATAAAAGCATTTTAACTTCATCAGTTGATGCCTCAAATCTTATTTAAAAATGGATGTAAAATTTTCTAGACATATTGTTTTACAATTCTTTTGTTTTCAAGATCTAACGAGAGATTTCCAAGAATTAGGTAGAAAACTAAACCAGAAAATTTGTTTTGAGGAACAAAACTTGCTCAGTTTCAAACTGATATGAGATTTATACCTATTCAGAAGAAGCAAAATATGGAATTTGATTGCATTTTTAATTAGACATGGGTAGAAACATTTGCAATATATTTGTAAAATGTTGCTGCGGTCATCGTTTCATTTCATGAATAGCTTTTTCCAATGAAATATGTTGCAGGGACTGATTCTGTATTATCTCAACGAATTCTTCTGTAAGGAAAAACTACCAAAGAAGATACTTTTTCTTTCCTAGGTACTTTAGAATATAAATCCTTATAATTTTTAAGGCCGAAGATTTTTCCCGTTTAAGGGCAGTATTCAACTCTTGTTTCATTCGCATTGTAAATGCAATCACTTTATAAAAGGATGCCAGGGCTACTTCCCTCCTAAAGATTCTTCTGAAGTTCTTAAAACCAGTATTTCAAATTTTATTCTCTAAGGGAAGTTTTGCCTTTTGAAATTATCTTCGCATGGCACTGAGTTATCGGTGGACGTCGCCTTAAAAAATCTTCACCCATTTTTCACCTAGATAATTGTCTTTAAATGGATTTTTCCTACCAGTTCCCGTTAGGACATTAAAGACGGCAATAAGATAATAATTTGGCTAATTATCGGCACAAAATCCTGCAAAGAAATTTTCCATTCAAGATTTTATTATTATATTTAGTTGTTATATTTAGTTAATAAACATAGCTTATTAAGGTGTCTAAGGTATGATGTAATAACTAATCACTACATTTATAAAGATAAATAATAAATTAATTATTATTATAATTCTTTAAATAAATTTAGCAATTAAATTTGCATATTTAAATGAAATTGTTATAGGAACTATTCATACAACATTTAACTGAATTTTAGGAGTCCTCTATGTCGCTGAACTACTAATTATCCATGTAAAATCATATTTCACACATACTATTCATTCACTGGGAAATCTATTCTCAGTGAAGGAACATGCCTGTTCATTCACTGGTTAGAAGTTGTTGTTTTTTTTATTTTTAACATAATTTTGATTTATAATATGACAAAAGGTACAAGAAAATTAAAATTTTTATTTTATTTTCTTTAACTTGAAAAAATCCCAGTAAAGGAACACTTGTTTATTCATTGGTTTTTCATCGCTCGGTAATCCAGTTAATAAATACCCCCTAATCTCAGTACTTGCTTATGTTATGATGCTTAAAATAAATAAAACGTAACTTCAATTACCATATTTTGAATTCTTTTTTTCACAATGAGAAAAAAAAGGCATTATTATATGCAATTAATTGTAGTTTAAACGGATAACAACAAACACTGACCTTATAATTTTGTCAAAGAAACAAGGCGTTGAACATATACTAACAAATTCAAAACTTTTTCCAGAGAAGACTCAAAGACCAGGTAACTAAATGCATTGTTAGATGACTTCCTATTGTTAGGTAGTAAGCTACTGTTACCAATCAATCTAAATTAAAACGTTTAAAATCTTACTTCTAAGAAATATCTATGAAATGCTCCGTCATTTGTTGGTTTACCCTATATCATCCTAATCTTAAAAGAAATTTCCGGAAGTGTATCGCAGAACCATTTTACCAACTTTTTAATTAAATTTTAACATTTTAAAAATCTTGTTCTTTACCATTTTACGTTTATTATTTCTTCATTAATATACTAATCAATTTTTTCAGTTCTTTAATTTAGGTTTTCTTTAAAGTAAAGTTCCTTTCTAAATTATAGTCAAGTTTTCTTAAAAAGAATTATTATCTGCTAGTTAAGAATAAAACCTAGTTAAGAAATTAAAAACATTCCGCTGTTTAAAATTATTTAATGCAAAACAGCTGATTATTTACTAAGCATACTATTTTTTTTGAAAAAAGAGTATAAGTTATTGATTGTCTTTTTTTTGTTTTGTTTCTCGCGACTTCAACATAGATTATCTAAAATAGTTTTGATGTCTTATAAGTCACTACAAAGAGGGTAAAGATACCGAACATGAAAAGCTGTGGAATACGTAGCCAATTTTTTTAGTGTCTTAAAATATCTCAGTATCTTAAATGTCGTTCTACTATCTTAGTTGTGAAATTAAATTTTTAATTATCTGACCACGTGTGATTCACTAATTATTTCATTATATCTTTTACTCTTTATGATACCAAGTAAATTTTTTTTTCTGATAATATACTAAACTATTTTGTTTAATTTTTTACTTTAGCATGATTTCCAAGATATTATTGTAGTATAATTTGTTATCAGGAAAATGCCTTATTTTGTTAAGCAGGAAATACTAAAAATTGAAATTTGTAAGGATTCCGAAGCTGTGCCAATTTTAGAGTCATCTGATTTTTTAAAAAAATGCTATAAAAAATACACAATTTCCGAACTTATTTTAATAAAATTTTTTTTTAAAAAAACGTGTCAAGTAGGCTAACATACTTTTTACTGAAACTGGGAAAACTAATTTTTCCTATATTTCGTCAGAAGAGGATAAGAATGATATTGCTCCAAGGGACCTACTCAATAATTTCGCTATTTCCAGAATGAAATCTGTTTGATCGAAACATATTATTCCTTGAAGATTAAAACGAGGGAAAAATTAACTTTTATTATTTATCTAAGCTTATTCCATTTATTTAATGATAGCGGTATTAAGGTTAAGGATATGCGTTGGAAGCTCCGTTTATTATTATACTATAAATGCATTAAATCATGTAGCTTGAATAATTTATTTTAAGTAAATTATTTAATAATTTTAAGCAAATAAGGGTGTAAAAATAAACTCGATCGAAATACTCCGAAAGTATACCCTGAAATATATGTAGAATAAACTTTGGAATCGATATATAAAAAATACCTTTTCAAACAACTTCGAGTAGGACGGAAACGCTAACTTGTTTAAAAAAGCTGTCCTCGTAACTATTTAATTTTGATTCCTGGTACTAGGGGACATTCCATTTTCACATTCGACTTTTGAAATTTCAATTGTAAACGGAATTTTTTTATGACTTAAATTAAAATGTTAAGGCTTGCAGCAAAAAAAAAAATTTTTTTTTTTACTGCATTGATTTTTTTTACAAAGTAGTGAATTATTATTTTTTCAATCTAAGAACCTGTGTCTATAACATATGTAAAACTTATTTTAATATCGAGTGAAATAATTTAATATGTTGTGTAACTAAATGGATAATCCCAAGAAACTGAATCGAAAATATAAAATCTTCATTGGTTTTAAAAAATAATAGATGATAATAAAAATAGACATGTTTTGAGCGTCCAATAATAAAAGTCACAAGTTATCCAAGCCTGATAAGTCTTGAGAATGGGCGATTATATTTGAAATCTCGAAACATGTCGACTTTTACTTCCCTCTTCATATGCTTTGAAGCCAGTTGAGTTTTTATCGTCAATTATACTGTTTTACATTTGGGTCTTTATCATTATTTTGATAAGGATTTTACACTCGTTAAAGTAAACATATGCATTTTAATATTTTATCAGGATTCATGTGGTCTTTAAAAACGTAAGAACATCAATATTGTAAAAGTTATATTTAACTTAAAAATTAACATTTTGACACCAGATATTTTGAGTTAATGAAATTAAATATTTTATCTTTTAAGTTTTTGTGCCCCCAATTTAGTATCTTAAGGATCTTACGAGCTCTGTTTAAAAAGAGAGCATCAGATATATATGAGAAAACAAAAATAACCATAGTAGCAGTATTTGGTGGTAAATGTAGCTTATCGTAATTGAAGAATTTGCTGTGCGACATTTTATGGTGAATTTGCGAACGAATAAGTTTCAGAATGTATCGAAACATGAGGATGCTATTTGCTAATCATCTTTATCCAAAGAAAACGATGTAACCTAAATATCTAGTAGAATGAAGCGATTTTTTAAACAATGAATCCTACAATATGCAACATATTATTTCAATATCTTATTCATAAACATAACATATTTCAATCTTTTTAAAATGCCACTAAACATTCAGCAATTCCTTGAGTTATAGAAAAAAGAAATATCGTAAATTATAGAAAGCCTTGTGAATGTGCATTAGAATTATTATACAATCTACATTTTATTTTTCAAGCACTTTTTTTTTCTTCAAACTTTCTTGCCTAGAAGACTCGATTAAAGCTGTAAAAATGATTATCCCTAAAATTTTGTATATAGCTATAATAAGTTATGTTCATTTGATTTTAGTATAAAATCCTCGAATAAATATAGTAAAAACAGTGTAATCTAAATAATATCAGATAAAAATTTCATGTATTTAAATTCTAAAAACTGTCATAAATAATTTATAAATCGATTCAAATTTACTTTTCAAAGGAGATTAAAATAATTTTTTTTTGCTTTTTGAACAGGAATCCCCTAAAAAAATTGTTTATTGCCTAGAAACTTCGAGAAACTTTCTATTAACAATAAATTAAACCCCTCCGAGCAATCACTGAACATTATTTCAATTTTTTTACTATCAGAGCATGGTTGCGTAGCAACCTAGTAAAATTAAGCACTCCTCTTTTGAATTAGTCAATGGGCTATCTTAAAATATTTATTTGCACTGGCGACTTTTTTTGGCGGTTTTCTGGACTATCGCCAAATGTATAGACCATTATTGTGGCCCAATTTACCACCCAATTTTTTTAAAAGTTTGTCTACCCCCCCTAATTCAAGTGTCTAGATTCCAAATATTTAAAAAAAATTATATGTTTATTCAGCGAAAGTACGTTTTTGTGTCTGATTTCGTAACTTAATTAATAGTTAGCACTAATTAATTAACATATTTGAGGTCACCCCCAGGAACCATTAAGATTGACACTTAGTTCGTGAAAATCCGATCATTAGAACGAAAGTTATTCAGGGTGATTCGTTTTTTTTTTTTGCGGACTGTACACGGTGGGTTTTAGCGGAGTCCAGGATCGAACAGTCCCTCTCCGGACCAGAGTTCGATTCTCAAACCACTGGGCTACTACGACTCCATTTAAAGTGTGATATTCAGAATTAATCCTATTTTTTCAATGGCTTATAACTTCAATTTTATGTCATTAGTTCTTGGTGAGTTTCCACTAAATAAGCTTATCAAGCACGATATTAAAGAGTGTTATTATAAGTGATGGTTTCTTATACGTGGTTTCATATATCTTTTATAATACGAATTCGGGAACGTCATACCTATAAGTTGTGAAATTATTAATTCTAATTTTACTTGTGATCACCTTGTGGCGTATCTACCACCATGATTAAACATCAATTGTTGTTGATGCTGTCTTGTCCAGTAGTGCAAGGAAAATTAAATTTGTCCAAAAGTATCTAAAACAGCCTTGACCACATCAATAATGCTGCAGGGAATCCAGATGAATCCTAAAGAGCTTCTCCAATATGGCTGGACAATCAAAGATATGGTCTGGAGAGAGTTCGGTGTCGATGCAGTGAGGACAACTTCTCCAGCTTCGATGGCCATTGGGAGATATTTTCATTCCCTTGAAGTGTTTAATCCTCAATCTAGCTATGGTTAAACAGCAATACACTAGTTTATAAGATATGCTAACTCGATTCAATCTCGAGGTACCTTCTGATTGATGAAAGTTGTCGATTTCCACTCCCTTCACATTCGTTACCTTCGGAGGTGATATGATCACGCTTACTCCGATGGACGGTACACATTGAACAGTTAACTTGCCATTTGTCACTGCGTCATTGTTCTCCTCACGCTGTGGTTTCTCAGTCTCAATTGCACACAACGGAATCCTGCACACATTCGACCGCTAATAGCAACACAGTAGCGACCCCGCACACAACCGTGAACCTAATACAGCTCTCACGACAAATGCTCAAAACCCGGTGAAATTAATACAGCTCTCGTCACCAGCGCTCAAAATCCGGTGAACTTAACACAGCTCTCCCGGTCTTTCGCAAAAACGGTAATTAATTAACTTGTGGTATCCATTCATCGAATTCTATTCCTGATAAGATTCTGATGGGAGAGTATTTTGGTGTAAATAAAACTACGATTATTAAACATCGATTCACTAGTATATTAGACATATTATTTCAATTCAATAACTCTTGAGGTTCTTTTTGATGGATGAAATTTGGCATTGTCAATTTCTGCTCTCTCCACAATAGCAAAAGCTCCTAAAGCAAAGAATTCAAAAGAAATTGCGATAAAACTAGTTTTCGATGGATTACATCTGTAAGCTAGCAAATCCCTCATATTATAATATATATATACCAAATTCTTTGGAATTTTTTTTCTTTGGGATGTAGGACACGAACTGGTGACCGGGGGGAGTTTCAAAGTTAGACAGTTAAACCCACCGCATCTTTGAACGTACATATACCATATTAGATGAGGATTGGTTCAGAATTGAGAATTCGTATTAGGTACATACACAAATATATAGATATAAACATTCTGCTTTGCTTATATGGATGTTAGTTTTATCATGAACGATAACACTATGGCTTCTATTAACATATTTTAAATGGATTACGTTTTACAAAAATATTGCCATGATTTTGTCAACCGTTCTTTTGGCACCTCCAAAACTTTATTTTCCAACTTATTTTCTTCATCAGTTAAAACAAGTTTAAAAAATTTGGTTATGTACCGAATGGTAAATAATAAAAAAATAAGAAAACCGGTACCGAGCTTAAAGCTAATTCAACAATTTTGCAATGCAAAATTTAAGTCTACATTGAAGCAAAAGGTTTAATAGTAATAGAATGCAATTATCGTTGTTATTATTCTTTTAACTAATACAAAAGTGTTTTTAATGAATACGTCAGTAGGGAATAGTTTAAATGTTACGGGCTCATCGATTCTTCGATATGGCTCAGTCAACATCTCTTTGAATAACTCAGTTCAACAACAACAAAGTTATCAGGCTGCTTTGATGTTTGAAAGTGCATTATTGAAGTTAGTATTCAAGTTTATATATTCATTATTCTTTTGTTGTCAAAGATACTTACCTTTCTTTAACTTCTATTACCCTATCTTTCGTAAAATTAAATCGATTTATAAAGAGTATTTAAAGCTATGCTTGACATTATTTTAATTTATATGTCTTTTTTCCTGCTTTTTTTTCCCGAATTTGTTGTAAAGATATTAACTGTGAACAAATAGTGATTGCCAATAATAAAAAATAGTGATAGCCATAATTGCTGTTAAAAACAGTTATGGCTGTCACTATTTTAACATAAAGGTCAAAAATAGAAAATTTTGCTACTGGCTTGTGACCAGCTACAGACTTCTTAATGGTGATTACTTTTTCAAAAATTTAAGCAATTTTAAAAATATTGATTTTAATTAAATATGGTATTCCTCTTAAAGCATATCTCAAAATAAGGTAAACTTTATAAGTTTCATTTGTAAAATGAATACAATTTAAAAAAAGACAACCACAAAAAAAAAATTAATTTTCAGAATATTATAAAACAATCATAATAATGCTTATTCATTAAAACATAATGATTAAGGCGCATTGTAGGCAAAAAAAGTAGTGATAGGGTGATGACTGACAAGCAATTTTTTTACTCGCAGTTTGTTATATTTAATAGTCACCCTTTGGTTGGTGGTTACCGTTAGTTTTGCTCCATAGTTTAACTGGTTTTATATTTTAAATTTAAAAAATAAAATGTTGAGCAACCATGAGAAAGAGCAAAGTGTTTAGTGGTATAGTCCACATTTTTTTTTTCAAGTTCTTAATAAAGTACTTAATTTTGTTGTACTTTAATAAATTCAGTGATTACAATAAACAGCTTAAGAGCCTCGAAATTTTTTTTTAATAATTGTCGTTGAACAGCCGATCCAATCTTTTGGGTTCACGACTACTAACGCTAAACTCCGTGGCTTTGTAATTCTGAACCCAATCTTAGAAGACAAGGGGACTGCTGGATCAAGAAATGGGAGAAATTTTGCCTTCGTGGAGGACTTTTTGATGAAACTATCCCGCATTTGCGTTACATGGAGAGGAAAACCGCGAAAACCTCCCATGGTTAGCCTGACGGCAAGGGGACTCTAACCCATTATCCGTCTAAGACTGAGGATATTTTACGTCAGCACTGTGGTTGATGCAAGCCGGATGCGGAATATGTATCAACCTGCCATTGCTGGGATTCGAACCCGGCTCACCTCATTGGAAGGTGAACGCTCTATCCCCTGACCATCATGGTTCTTGCCTTGAAAAATTGACTTATACACTATGAATTTAGCTATAACGCTTGAAGTTTTGAGCAGCTATTAAGATAATATTTTTTTTTTAACTTAAAGGTATACACAGGTTGCGGACTGGAATGCAGAATTTCTTGCTTCGCCTCGGTCGCTCTGGACGAAAAGGTTCTTTCCATCCATTTTTCACCGTTTGCAATGTAAATTCTTTGCAACTGATTTTAAATTGACCCAAATTTTAACAAACCATGGAAATTTTAAAAGATATTTATTTCGTTTCCATCTGCAGACCAGTGGAATTTGTGCTTGCGGTGATGCTGATGAAGATGCTGAACATATTCTTCTTCACTGTAGTCTCCATGCGAGTGCCCGAATGAATTTAAAGACTGATTTGAGACGTCTTTCAATTTGTTGGCCACCTGTCTTATCAGAACTGGTCAAAACTATTGAAAGTCTTGCGGCCTTGCGGAATTTTGTTTTTAGTGTAAATTTGTAAATTTTTCTCCTTTTGTTTTTTACTTACAACTGTAAGCCTCATGCTATACTTTGTGGTGCATGAGGAGTTTTAAGTCGTTTAAATTAAAAAAAAAAAAAAAAAAAAAAAAGGTATACACACGCAGTATTTTTTTTTTAGTTTCACGTTCTTTCATTTTCGAAAGTTAGGAGCTATTTTTAAGTTGTGTAGATTATTTAACGGTTTAAGCTTATGATAGTGCGTTATATTAACAAATTCAAAAAAAATTTATTTCTTTCTTAACTGGCACAGTGAAGGATAATATAGAGATTTTGTTAAACAAAATGATAATATGCTTTACTTTCGTTCTTTTTATTTTTGTTGCTAATATTGTTGTTAGTATTTTGGTTTGAGAAGGATATTTTTTGTGTCATTTTTAACTGACCTAGAAGCCTTGTTGTGTGGTTAATAACTTGTTTACTTGTATTTTTTGTGCTCATTTACCAAAAAAAAAAGGAATACTCGTCGAAAAACCATCCTTGAATAGTGTGGCATGAGCAAAAATCAAATACCAAGATAACTAATCTTAAATCAGTGCTAGCTACTAATCATCCAACTAAGAGACTACGATGTAAAAATAAGTATAGGTTTCATTTTTTCTGATGAACCTCTCCTTTTTAAAAGTTGTAGAGTGCGCAAACTAAAAAATAGAACAATCTGAATGACTCAGGATAGCCTGGTCGGTAGGGCCGAAGACTCTCCGTGTAGTAAATGGGGACTAATGCACGCTAAATCTGTCGAGTCGCAAATTCCTCCATGTTCCCATAACAAGTCAAAACCTCTGGGGGTACTGGATTACAGATCGATTATTCTCTGATCCAGGTCAAAATTACGATCCGCGGATGAATGAATGTATGAATGGGTCTATCCTATAAACTGGTGTGACGTATGGGTGTGGCAGAAGTCTAATTTTTGGCCATAGAT
Organism: Parasteatoda tepidariorum; assembly: GCF_982258835.1. Lineage (NCBI taxonomy): Eukaryota > Metazoa > Arthropoda > Arachnida > Araneae > Theridiidae > Parasteatoda > Parasteatoda tepidariorum. Next base: position 87,677,619 of record NC_141755.1, on the reverse strand, counting down.
GGCGCCACTGGAAAACAAGAACAATCGCTCCCCTCTGCCTAAAAAAAACCGGCACACGAAAGAAGAAGAACAATCTGAATAATTTTTGATTTAAGGAACGGATTTTTATCGTACTAAAACTCAGCGGTTCAAATCTTGGCAAATTCATGCAGACAGCATTTTAAGTTACTAAATCAGAAGTGAATCGACATACATAGTGATTCAGCAATGCAGTTATCAACTATGAAAAGAGTAAGAGCATATCATTAGGATAGAGAATCGAATAACAACCCCAGCTTGAAATGTCACGGTACGTCGTTAGGGGCGCTTCCCAACTACGGACTGGCTGTTTGTGGGCAGTTGAAGTTGTATTTTTATTTATCTAAATTATCTTAATTTAGCATTAAATTTAGATTTTATTATAATTATTATCAGAAATAACATTTAAATGGGACCAGATTTATTTATAAAATCGTAGTTTAATAATTTGGTGACGAATTTGCAAATCTTTCTAATTTGGTTGCCTAATAAGAAAAATACGTTAAAGCGGATGTTGTTTTTTCGAAAACTTGGATGCAGTTTTTAAAACTATTCAGATTTAAAAAGTTAACTTCACGATAATTGGTACAAATAAATTAAAGTTCTAGTTCTCGAACACTCGATAATAAAATATAGGTAACGCGCCTAACGTTTCCTTGTCATTAACTGTTCATGAAGCGTAAAAAGTAGAATCTTTAATAATTCGATTTCCCAGGCTTAATTTAGACTATTCAAACAATTTGTTCAAATTTTATATTTTGCATCTTTTAAAATGTTGTGAAAATTTGTATACCTTTCAGTTCAGAATTGTTCCGCTTGTTTTTAATTAAATAATAATAAATAATTATTCAAAATTAATTTTCGCATGGAATTATCTTTCGATAAGCAAATGAAATAATTGCATACAAACGATTTTCAAATTACTTAAAAAATTCTAGAAATGTGGCGAACTTTGCAAACAATACAATTAAATAAATATACTAATAACATTACCGCTCTCCGGACCAAACTATTCCGACATTGCGACTACCCTCCATACTTTGAGTATTAAGAATCTAAGCCCATCATAAGAAAAGGCATGTTTATTCAGAGAAAGTATGTTTGTGCCTGATTTCGTAACCTGAAATGTCGTCTGCACTAATTAATTAGCATGTTTCCGACTACTGCTTCGAACCATTGAATCCTAGCACGTTCAATTCCGACCATTAGATCATAAGTAGTTCAGGGTGTTCCATTTTTTCAAAATTTCTCTTTCATTTTCATTTTATTTTAATTAAAATTTAATTTTATCTTACTTTATTTTATTTGTGCTTATTAATCATATATTGAATAATGTAACTTTCCCAAATTAATTTTTTTCGTTAAACTTTAAGAACGTAGAAAAATGAATCATTTAAATTATAACTTTATCAAATAATTCTGTTAATGCCATTATAGTTACAGAAAGTCCAACGGATGACTTATTGATCTCAAAATTAAAAATCTGAGAAAAAAAGGGCGATAGAAAAGTGAAACAAATGGTATACGTATTGTAAAAGCTGTAAAAAGTTTTTTTTTAAAATTTTTAATTTAGTTACAAAGATTACTAATAAATGGCGCGGTACTATTTATAAAGTTTTCCAAAAGAATGCAAATAACGTAGGATTATAATTTAACCTGAGATATTCTAATCACAGAAACATGCATTTTTTTTTCACAATGCCTGGTTTAAACCTAGCACGACGTATAAATGCCAGAACTAATAGCTCAATTTATTAGTGTAGCGCCATTTGTTAACTAATTTTAAAACTAAATTCCAAAGTTTCAGTATAAACTTTTTACTTACAGCTTTCACGATAAACATGTTTCATTTCTTTTCGAGATTTTTATTTTTGAAATCAGTTAGTCATCCTTTGGATACCCTGTAAGAAGGCTTCACTGGAGCTGTTGAAAAATAAAACTGAGTGTGTGAAACATCATGTTTTGCAGTTTCAGTTCAGGAATTGAAAATTTATCTACAACGACCACAGCATCAGTGACTGAAACTTCGGCTACAGAATGTTCAAAAATTTCTGAGTTACCAGAAAGTGGCAATAAAGAAGAAGTACACAACAGTATTAACATCTTACTCATGCTTTTTGTGATTGGTATGTTTAAAATGGTCATAATTTTTTTTAATGAATTTGAAATATAGTAAAACGAGGAATTTTAACCACTCGAGGAAGCTTTCCAGAGAGGTTAATGTTACTCAAAATGGTATTTCGCTCCTTTGGAAATTCATAGTACCTAGTACAATAGAGGAGTGAATTTTCTATTAATTGTAAAGATAGTTTTCGTATGAATTATTTGATTTAGGTATCAAAATGCCATGGCATCGGAAATCATATTAACCTCACAAGGGTTTACGATATAAAGTAATTAGGCTTACAAGATAACCAAAAATCGTATGAGATTCAGTTACCCACAAAATACATGTTCGCCTTAGTTCATATTTTTTTCTACTTTATGAAATATATTACAGATCGATGGATTGCCGATCAGAATTTCACTTTTGTACCTTTCGATATAGAAAGACTCAGAAAAAAAAACTTAGATCTGCTCTTAGCTAAGAACTTAGCTAAAAGGTGAGCAACTGAAAGGTTTGCAGGAAGCTTTTTTGATGTTTAGTTTATTTATTGCATTAGGTAGTGAAAAACAGATTCTTCTGTTTTATTCTCGAAAGATTCAGACGTTAAAGACATTTCCATATTTTCGTGGTAACCATTCATCGATGGTAGCTTGTTTTTATGGTAAATATTCATTATTTGCATCTATTTTTCTATGATAACTCATTGTTGGGATCCGGTTTTTCCTTTTTTTTAAACTGCTTTGTTGTTTTTTTACCCTTTGCTTCAGGTAATCATTATTTATTTATTTTTTGCTGACATTTTTATTTTCTCCAGCTATTATATATGTTGCAGTACTTTTTGGTTAAAATTGTCCCAACTTGATGATGAGTTGTTTCATGGGATAAGAATTAAATAGTAAATAATAACAAATTGTCTCAAATCCAAAAACCATATATAATAAATGCATTGCTTCGGTAATTGTACAAAATTTTTTTTTTTATGGTCTTTTGGACAAAAATTGTATTTATAGCAAACATAGGATTTAAAAGTTATGTTTTCTTTTTAAATTTTAAAACGATTTACTACAGTCCTGGTAACACACAGGTGCTAACTCCTCACTCAAAACAGATGTTCAAGGGGGCTATCTGGTTTTGAGAGTTTTCACTGCATACGGATTCGCATATGCGATCGCACGTCAATGCTATTCAATCATCCATTCACTCATCCTTACACGTAGTTTCAAAACATTCGCAGGCGCGTCTAAGACAGTCGTATGCAAGAAATATCCAGGACTTTTAACAACCTAACAGTGAAAAGAACTAGCAGATATTTCTTACAACCAATTCACAGTGTCTAAATTAGGCTGTCAGATCTTACAAAACATTTTCGTCAGAGTCTATGGCGAAAACATAAGTATTCTTTTATATCCGATTTGAACCACCGAAATAGCGAGTGAACAATTCGATATTTTATTCCTGATTTTGAACAATGTAAATATGTGATGTTTGATTAACAATTGTTAAAGTTAAAAATAAAAAAAAACTTTTTCTTTAATCCCTTTTTAAGGATTTAATATGTTGAGCAGAAACGAATTACACGAATTTAATAGTTTTCTTACAATAGATATATACAGATATCTTTCTATCTATAGATATCGTAAACTATTCATGTAAATTATGCGTGTAAATTATTACATTACGACATTTCTACAAAATTTCTAAAAAAGCTTCTCCGCAAACGTCTGTTGATCAACCTGACATAGTGCTGGGGGTGATGAGGGAGAACAAACTCATGGATCTAATCTGATCCAGATAAGAAAGAAGATATTTTCACTATTAACCCACTGACGGTTCTACTTGTTAAAAGTCGTATTTTAACCTGCAATCTTTTTCACGTAGCAAAACCGGTTTTCCATGTTAAGAGATAGGAAAATAATGTATGGGGGAGAAATATTTTTTATTTTATTACCGTCGTTGAACAGCCGACCCAATTTTTGGGTTTACGACTACTAATATTCAACTACGTAGCCTTGTAATTTTGAACCCAATCCAGAAGACAAGGGAACTCCTGGATCAAGTATTGGGAGAACTATTTGATGGAACTAACCCACATTTGAGTTACATGGAAAGGAAGACCACGAGAACCTCCCTTGGTTAGCCTGACGGCAAGGGGACTCTAACCCATGATCCATCTACCACTGAGGATATTTCACGTCAGCACTGTGGTCGGTGCAAGCCGGATGCGGAATACGTATCGACCAGACATCACCGGGATCGAACCCCGGTTCCACTTCATTGGAAGGCGAACGCTCTATCCCCTCTGTCAGCGCGGCTCAGGGTAGAAATATTCGCCCAATTTTGCCCATTTGCTGAACCACCTGTGGGTTAAAGCTTTCAAAACCGGCGAAAAGAAAAAGAAACACTTCTTAGTCCCGCACTCTCCTAGAGTACACGTACTAAAAAATACGCACACATATTCATGTGAGATGTAATACGAGAGTCTAAGCACGCGTGCTCATGGACGGTTGGAATGAAAAAGGCTCGTCTCATATATGATATCATATGGGGTGTGAAGAATGAATCGAGTGATCGCGTATGTGTAATCATCGTCCTGAACGGGTTAAAAGAAATCAGATTGAAAAAAAGGAAGATAATTTGTAACTTTTGCTAGCCAAAAGTGTTTCAATAATTTGAATATTTTGTTATTAAAATTAATTAATAATTATCGTTACATGTTTCAGCTCTTTGTTTCTTGGAAATTTATTTTCTTCTTATAAGTAACTTTCATTTCGTCCCTGAGAGCTTCATTGTTGTTTGTACAGGTAAGTAATTTTTGTACAAGTTGTTCTGCAATCACAACCATTAAAATATTTATCATTGTCTAACTACAACGAAGAATTCGTTTTTAAAAACAATAAAATGAATAAATTGTCAATAAAGAGGGCTATCTTTAAAATACAACAGCAAGAATTACTTAGATGTCAACTTCTCCGGTTTCAGCGAAATGATTAAGATTTGAGTTTGGTGTGTTTGATACATGGTTTAGTGGATTTGAGCTGATATATGCGCTGATACTTTACTTAGAAACTGATGCTTTACAGAATTTCGCAATAATTTTAAATGGTTCATTAGAACGTAGCTGGAATAAAAAAGGTGTTTTATATAATTTTTTGAATAGTATGAACATATTGAATAACTTAAAAGAATATACACTAAATAAAAAATCATACATTAAAGCATAAATACATTTTCTACGGAACCAGTTGGCATTTCAGGGATACACGTGATTGTTAAATAATTGTGCTAACATGTGGCTCTTTTCATTAGTGTCTCGATTGTTGTGCTAAAAGCATCATTCTAACTCTATTTTATATATATATAAACACATATAATAAAATAATATGAAATAGAAAACTATTATTGGGGAAAACCAAAAGTCTTCCTCAAGACACATCTTTTGGCTTAATGAGAATATTTTCAATAAAATTAAAACGATTCAAACTTTATTGAGAAAATGCATATTTTATTTTTTATTTCATTCTGATGTATTCATTTATTGAATGTTTTAAATACAGGTGCTGCCTTAGGTTTAGTCTTCACAATGATTTGTGGCCATCTACCTGGAGAAACAGAAGTAAAGCATGTTAAATCTGTAGTGATTAATAATGATTTCATTTTAGATTTAATTATATGAAATTTAAGAAAATGTTTTTTAAGACATAAGTTAAGACATGACAATTTGATAATTTCTTAGGCTTTTTTTTCAGGGGATTTTAAAAGCTTTCAGTATTTTTTAAAGAAGTTGCACTACTAATCAATTTTATATTAATTCGTTAGTGTCCACTGTCTCTCTAAGCGGCGTATCTATCGGGCGTCCAAAAATGATGCGGAGTACGTTTTGCTTTAAAACTGCACAATTTATCTTCAAATTTCAAAATTAGTAACAAAATTTGACAGCAATAGGGTGTTAAATAAACAAACTTATGAAACATTTATTTAAAACTATTCATGTATGGAAACTACAAAAAGGCACATTGCTATCTGATAATGAACTTTGCACCTAATTTTGAAATTTGATTAAAAAAGGAATTAATTTTCTAAGCAGACTGCATGCAACTTTATGTTTACAGATCCTTCTATTTTACTTTAATTAATTTTTCGAATAGTCTGGAATTTTTTGGACATTCAGTGAAAGTTCATCATAAGCTTACAGAAATTTCTTTATTGATATAAATTTGACTCGATTTTTTAGATATTTTTATTTTACATTTTATCAATATATATAAATAATTATTATACTGAATATGACCACGTAACCTTTTTCCTTAAATGTAGTTTTTTAAAACAAATGTTGATTTAAAATGCAGTTTACGTAAATTTAAGAAACGGCTAAAATGTAGTTTTACGTAATTTTAGGAAAAGTTTTAAATTTGTTTGATAAGTTGCTAATTTGTAATTAGAAATCATTTATGGCATAAAGTTTTTTTTCTCCTTATTTTTTAGAAATGGACATAATTTTTCATTTTGATAGTTTTGATTTATGTCTCTAATATTTAACAAGAAAATGTTATAAATATTTTTTGTTTGATTTTAAGGTATTCAATGCTTGTATATAAAAATGTTTTGAAAAAGTGCGAACTAATAAAGTGAGTTAATTTTTTTTCTCATAGGGCCAAAAATATGAATTTTTCCTTTTAGCATTTTTGTTGGAATTTAGATAGCAGAAGAGCAAAAGCTAATATTTCTAATGCAATGTACTCTATGCATCCATGCGTCAGTCACGTTTAGATTGTGTAGAATAACAATATTTTCCAGCTGAACATTTAGAACATTTTCCTCAAATACATTTTTCCTATTCAAGAGATGTCCACTACCATCACGATATCATTAGAGTACTATCTTACATACCCGAGTTAATCAGAGAGAAATTTTGTTTTATTCTGCTACTATAAAATTTACATGTCAAGGTATACGGTTTTAACCCAAAATTTAAATAATTCCACAACAGTAGACATACTAGTTTCGTAACTGGCGTAACTGCTACAGCTAAAACCCAATCCCAGAATAATCAAGATAGTTTTGAATTTATTTATATATTTGTTTATTTTTCATTTATTACCCATTGGCCAAATGGGTCTTGGTGTGAATTTGATGACGATTACACACTTTTCAACTATGTTCAAGAGTTACTGTAAACAGTGCGCATGCGTCATCATTGCATACGATGCTATGTCGACCGCTGCTGTTTTTTCTTATTTTCACTAGCAGGCATTTTTAATGTATTTACATAATATTAATTTAAAGTATTTTTATATTCTTTTTATTATTAACGTATAATTACTGGCTTGATGGTGATTTTAATTTGAATATGAATGCTGAAGAAGGAAAAGTAATTTGTAACGTCTTGAAACTTGATGGCGTGCACACACTTTCCAACTGTGTTCATGAGTAATAGTAAACAGTGCGCATGCGTTGCTATTTCGACCGCTGCTGTTTTTCTTATTTTCACTAGCAGGCATTTTTAATGTATTTACATAATATTAATTTCAAGTATTTTTATATTCTTTTTATTATTAACGTATAATTACTGGCTTGATGGTGATTTTAATTTGAATATGAATGCTGAAGAAGGAAAAGTAATTTGTAACGTCTTGAAACTTGATGGCGTGCACACACTTTCCAACTGTGTTCATGAGTAATAGTAAACAGTGCGCATGCGTTGCTATTTCGACCGCTGCTGTTTTTTCTTATTTTCACTAGCAGGCATTTTTAATGTATTTACATAATATTAATTTCAAGTATTTTTATATTCTTTTTATTATTAACGTATAATTACTGGCTTGATGGTGATTTTAATTTGAATATGAATGCTGAAGAAGGAAAAGTAATTTGTAACGTCTTGAAACTTGATGGCGTCCACACATTTTTCAACTGTGCTCAAGAGTAATAGTAAACAGTGCGCATACGTTGCTATGTCGACCGCTGCTGTTTTTTCTTATTTTCACTAGCAGGCATTTTTAATGTTTTTACATAATATTAATTTCAAGTATTTTTATATTCTTTTTATTATTAACGTATAATTACTGGCTTGATGGTGATTTTAATTTGAATATGAATGCTGAAGAAGGAAAAGTAATTTGTGACGTCTTGAAACACGTACATAGACAGGATATGAAAACCAATTCCGACGACAAGCATCGATTGAGACAGTTATTGCAACCCATGATTTGAAATGTTGTGGGCATTTAACGGAGTCATTCCAAAAAGAAAAAGTATTTGACCAATGGGTAACCAGTGATCGTACTTAGGCGATCACAACTTTTTTTAAATTTTTATTTTATTTTGCAAGTGTAAAAGCTATTTTTTTTTTTTTTTTTTTGAAAAAAAAGATAAAGTGTATGGTACATGTAATTTAACAAGTATAGTTTAAGAAAATAATTTATTCGCTTAAAAATTCTGAAGATATGATAATGCAAACTATATTTGTTGAATAGTATGAAAAATAATAATTATTTTATGGCATATTTTAATGATTTCCGTCTAATAGAAATTGGTATACGAAATTGATCATAAAACTTTTAGCTTCGCGCAATTGTTTGATTCGTCATATAATTTAAATGTTTCGTGAGAGCTTTGCTTTTTAGCATACATTTTTATGATTGCAAATAATTTATCTATTTGAATATTTTGAGTAAAATATTTTTTCCTGTTTTTGTTTTTATAAAAGAAGAAGAAAGAGACGTTTAATCCGACGACATTCTTTCTGTTTATGCTGCCTCCAATAATATATGAATCTGCGTACAATTTAAACAAGGTGAGATTTTTTTTAAATATTAGGGAGATTTCGCAAATTTACGTTAGCTTCCTTACACCCCAGTCCGTAAGATATCAAGTAATTGCACAAGAGCACTTCTAGAGCACATACGTCAGTTTTGTTGGTATGCGCATGCGCCCATGAAAAATATATCAAACTTACATAAGTGAAAATAAGAGATTTTGCAAAACTCTGTAAGTTAAAAACGCTAATGAAGTGGACTTTGTCATTTTAACTTCAACCACAAAATCAAGACAAACATTAACAATAGACAGACTATCTCCTTAAAGCTGTGGTATGCGATTCAAGATGCATTGTTGCACGTAAATCTGCAGATATATGAACAGAAAAATTTGGTAAATTATAGATTTTGATAAACTCAGCGATAAAGAATGCAGCTTATTTTTGTTATTAATAATAATAATTAAAAAAAATATTATTGAACTTCTATTGATTATTTCACTTTTTTTAAAAAACTAGTTTGTATAGTTAAAATATAAATATAATTTATATTTTAAAATAACGAAAATATATCTAGTTTCTTATAGAACTAGTGCAATTAGACAACTATAATGTTAAACAAAAACCAATAAAATTATTATTTTTTGTTGAATAAACCCATTTGTTGTAAGATCACACGATTCACTTCAAAATTTTATCAATACATTTCTTTAAAATCGCCTTCCATAGCCTTGTTTTTAGTTCGAAGGCCGGCTTAAACAGAAAACAATATTTAACAACAATAAACAGCGTGCTTATAGCTTTCTCATTATACAGTCAAGCCAACATTATGTATAGATACGTAGTATCTAAAATAAACGTGAGCATGCGCAGTTGCTTCAATTCTGCGTACGGGAGCGTACAGATGCTAACTCGAAATATCCTTATTAAGTAATGGAAATGACGTTGGCGGATTTTGAGAATAAGCTGGCATTTTTAAACTAAATTGTTTTTTATCAATGTTTTCAGATTAATACTTTACAATTTTTCACAATTTCTGCTAGAAAAAAACCAACTGAAATACAACTGAACATTTTACTGGATATAAAGATAATTTAATAATTTGCTTTTTCCCTTACATAAGACAGAAAAACTGGAATTAATATTTTTGTTATAAGATGTTTTATTTACATTCTTTATTACATCAAAATTTCGGAATTTGTTTGCAGGGATTAAGACTTCGACTTTACAACACGTCATTGATAAAAAAATATTTTATTTAATTCATGTTCATAATGAAAAGTAGTGCAAACTTCAAGAATAAAAAAAATAGAGCACAACGGAAACGATCTTACAATTTTCGTTTGTAATATTTGAGATTGATGAGGTATAACAAAGTATAAACGTAGTTCAGTACTAGTTGTGATGGCGAGACTAACTGTAATCGTAAATTATGATTGCTTAAAATCATGATTGAAATTTTAATATGGATAATTGTGTTACTTGTAATCAATCACATTAATCAAAACTCAAGTTCATGCCTATCACCTGTTCAGCAGGAAATAATGGAGAAACCAATCTTTATCCTAATATAGCTTGCTAAAGCTAAGAAATAAAATTATAATTTGATTCAAATATATTTCAAAAACAAAATTTCTCATCTAGGGAAATTTTTTCAAAAATATTGGATCCATTCTCGTGTTTGCTATAATTGGAACTGGTATGTCTGCCTTCACAATTGGTGGTTGCTTGTTTTGGTTAGGGAAGGTAAGAAATTTCGTTCGAAATAATCAATGACTTTTACATTTCTTCTTATTTTTTTATAATGCTCCAAAAGAAGCGTATATTGGAAAAAAGTTTTGATTTTAAATGTAAATATGTATATACAAGGAAAAAACCTACAACGTTCATCGTTTTTAAACTTTTATTTCATAACTTTTTTAAGAAAAGGGTGTTTATAATAATAACATCTGAAAAAATAAGTTTTTCAGTTTTTCCCTAGTATTTTTAGTGCAAGTGTTCGACTGCAAATTGCAAATGTAAAACTTTTTACCAAAAGAATCACATAGATTAGCAGCCTTTTATAATTATCTAAATGATTGCTTATAATTATCTAAAGCAAATGGTTGGCATAAGTAACAATTTAAACAAAGCGACTTCCTCCTAAAAAAGTTTAACTTAGTTAATTTATTGTGGATACAAGCTTTGTAAAGATTGTGTTTCTGTATTTCTTCAATTTTGTAGTTGGAAGGCAAATTTCACCCAATACTTGATCCATGAGTTCCCTTGTCTTCTGGATTGAGTTCAAATTACAAGGCTACGGGATTGAACATTAGTAGTCGTAAACCCGAAAATTGGGTCGGCTGTTCAACGACTGTTATTTTTTTAAAAAAAAGTAGTTACCACCATTTTTGGTCAGAAGATACACTAATAATTTTTACAGAAAAAAGACCATAAAGATGTAATGCAAGTAGAGCACGTGTTGCAGGATAATTTTTTTCTCTGAATGAAACCGAGTGGTTGGTGGGTGAATAGTGAGGGAAATATTTTACATCCCGTTTCTCTTTGTTATTTTAATGAAAGGAATTCGATGCGCCAGCTTTTATGTCCAAAATCTTAAAATATAGTGGAATACTGTGCTATATTTGGTTTAACAGAAAAATGTACTAAAGAACTTTATTTCATAGGGTATTTATTTTATTCATTATTGGGAATCACAATTGTTATATTTACTATATAAATAAACTTTACGCAATTCTTTCTTTTACTTAAAGAATAATATTATTCGCAATCATTCCTTTTTGTTCTAAATTCCAAATTCATACTATTAAAATGTCCAACAAGAAAATATAAACTAATAAGAACGTAACTTTATCATAAAATAATAATTAGAGTTAATTATTCAGCATTAATACATCATTTTTTGAAATTATTTCTCTTACACGGCTACAAAAAAAAGCCTCATTACAACTCCCCGAATGGCAAGGCTAGAAAATCGACCAATGATTGCCGGTAAAAATGTCACATGCCAAATCTAGCTTGAGGTGGCTCAACATATAGCGCTTTTAAAAACGGAAACTGAAATAACAATTCAGCTGCGGCAATCTCATACTATTAAGCTAGGCAGAAGTGAGTAGTCTTTGTCGATAGATCTCTATTTTAGTATTTTGTCGAAAGCGCTTTTTTTCACGAATTTATTTGACGATTTTTTATTTATATCACGAATTTATTTGTTTTATTATTGTTTTTAGTTATTTATTGAAAAATGAGTCTCAGTCAATGAGTCTTTATTTGAATTCAAATTTATTTTAATGACTTACGTATTTTCTAAAAAGATGTAATTTAAGAAAAAAAGTTGTTATATGGATTTGAATGATTGTTTTGAATTCTTAGAATTTCTTGCTTTTGTAATGTACCTAAGTTAGCAGCGAGCGAAGCGAGCTTGGTTTGCGAAGCTAACCATAAAAGATTGCGTAGCAATTTTCGGGGTTGGCGAGCGTTAGCGAGCAGTGGGCGCAGCCCACTAGTCTTAAGATAAAATTTCTAAAACTGATATCTCTTTAAAAAGGTTAAAACTTTGGCTATAATTAAGTCTATTAAAAAATTGAAATAAGTGAATTGCAATGGAAAAACCTGCATAAACAAATAAATTCTAGTAAAACAAATAAATTCGTGATATAAATCAAAAATCGTCAAATAAATTCGTAATATATAAATTCGTGAAAAAAGCGCTTTCGACAAAATACTAAAATAGAGATCTATCGACAAAGACTACTCACTTCTGCCTAGCTTAGGCTCTCTCTGGTTATTTCAGCTTCCGTTTTTAAAAGCGCTATATGATGAGCCATCTCAGCTAGATTTGGCATGTGACATTTTTAGCGGCAATCATTGGTCGATTTTCTAGCGTTGCCATTCGGGGAGTTGTAATGAGGCTTTTTTTGTCGCCGTGTAAGAGAAATATATATATAGATTATTTTAACTAAAACATTTTTTTCCAAAAACTTCCCTGAGTTTAATACTAAAATGTGATACATGCTTTATACACTGAAGAGCCAAAAAAACTGATATACCTGCCTCATATCGTGTAGGGTACCCGCGAGCACGCAGAAGTGCCGCAACGCAACGTGGCATGGATTCGATCAATGTGTGAAGTAGTGCTGGAGATAATTGACACCATGAATTCTGCAGGGCTGTCCATAAGTGGGAGTAAGAGGGGGTTGGGATATCCTCTGAACATCACGTTGGAAGGCATCCCAAATATGTTCAATAAAGTTCATGTCTGGGGATTTTGGTGGCCAGCGGAAGTGTCTAAATTCAGAAGAGTGCCGCTGACCACCAAAATCCTCAGACATGAACATTATTGAACATATTTGGGATGCCTTCCAACGTGATGTTCAGAAGATATCCCCACCCCTTCTTACTCCCACTTATGGACAATTTCAAAATTTTGAAGTTTAGTAAACTTCAATCATGAATATGGATCTCTCTCTCTCTCTTTCTCTCTCTCTCTCATATGCCTGTTAAGTCAGAGGGGTGCGATTGTTTTTGTTTTCAAGTGGCGCCATCTATAGCCAAGAATTCGACTTCTGCCACACCGATTTTTAGGGTGGACGCATTTATACATCCACTCCTACACACATTATACACCCACTCATAATTTTGACCTGAACCAGAGAACGATCAATCTCCAATCCAGAACCCCAGAGGTATTGATTTGTTATGGGAACATGGAGGACTTTGAGACGCGATAGATTTAACGTGCACCAGTCACCATTTACTACTAGTCTTCGGCCGGAGGGGTTCGAGCCCACGAACTCTCGGACATGGGCCCAGCTCCCTACCGACCAGGCTATCCCGGCCCTATATGGACATTTGTTTTGCTAGTGTAAATTATTTGAAACATCTTAAACCATTTTTAAAACTTAAAAAAAGCACCCATAAGTGGTTATCACATGATACATTATTACCATTTTAAAAAACTTTAAACATCTTTAAAAAAAAATTTAAATAAATTTAACAATTTCGTACAGTTTATACTTAACAAAAAAAACTGGAATTCTAAAATAATTTTTAATATAGCAAAGTCTTGTTTTTAAAAAATGATCGAGAACTCATCACAACTGTCACACAGCCCCCTTCTCTCTTCGCGCCAATATTGCCGAAAGAAAGGGAGCACGTGACAGAAGAGAAAAACTCTGGATTTTTCTGAGTACATACTTCCCTAGTTAGATGTTTTGAACCCAGAGAGATGTGGGAATATATAATAGGGCGCTTGATCTATCTCAATTATAGTTTTATATAAGAAACAAATTTATGATAGTTAATTCTACTAGAACGTAAGTTGTAAGAATATTTCTCTTAACGGATAAATACAATAAATTATTTCGTAATAGCGGTAACGATCGTTTTAATTTTAAGTTACAAGAGCATAATTACATTAGAATTAAAGCATATTTTTAAGAAACGTTGCGTAAGAAAATTAACCGATTTTTATTATTGTATTTAATTTAGTAATTACGAAAATATTAGAATTGGGATTCCTTAATGATATGTCGGAAGCGATTTAGTTTACGTCACTTCCGCACAGTTTCAGGTTGCATAACTAGTTGTTTTACCCAATTTGTTAAAAAAAAAAATCCAGATAATTTTTTGTATGTTTAATATTTCAATTCATTTTTAAATGTTTTTGTTTAAAGAAACATATTTATTGTTAGCAAAAATTTGAAAAACGCTAAAGCAAATAAAAACAACTAACGGAAGGATATATATATTTTTTTATCTGGATTAGCTCACGGAGGTATGACTTCGCATAGTGACTTCCAAAAACAGCATGAAAGAAATAAGCAAAAATAGATTCAGTTTCGAAAAAAAAATTGAATAAAAAAGTTTTTTTAAACTTTTTGCATACTGCTTAGAGCGTTATTTTAATTTACTAACAAAAAAGGCTAAATAACTTAAGATTTTGTGATAATGTCGAATACTGTAAATTAAATCATGTTTTCTTCATTTATTACCTAGAAAAATGTTATATATGAATTAAGCTTTACGGAGAGTTTCGCTTTTGGATCTTTTTTGTCTTCTGTGGATCCTGTCGCCACTTTGGCGGTATTTTATGCTCTAGATGTGGAACCTGTATTGAATATGCTGGTGATAGGCGAAAGTATTCTCAATGATGCTGTAGCCATTGTGCTTTCCAGGTATACAGAGGATGTTTATAAATATTAGGGGGATCGGAAAGTAATGCCGTTTCGGTACATTAGATATTTGTTATCAAGATTTTATTTGTAATCAATAATGTATTCACCTCGTCTTTCAATGTGCGATCGAAAATGAATCGAAAAAAAATGAATTGGTTTTTAAGACTAATGAATATTTAAGGAGCCGAAACAACATTACTTTCCGGTTATCCTAATACTTACATTATTATGATAATTTTGCACCAACAGGATAGTTTTCAAAGGGATTGAAAAAAAACTATAGTATGCCAGAAAAACTTAAATATTTTAACTCCTCTCACATTTTTTTAAAATATTGAATGTAATTCATACCAATTTGCTTCATATGAACCATAATTCCATTAAAACTTGTATGAGAATAAATACGAATAAGTGTTATTGCTTTTAGTTGATAAATACTTTTTGGTGTAAATTTTTCTTTTCTCTGTTTATGGTAGGATTTATATAATAAAATTAAAATAAACTGGATTGAATAAAAACATAACAGAAATCCTATTTGCGAATAATGGAATTAAAATCTAAAATAAAAGATTTGGAAATAAATAGAAAATTCAACGTTTCTACACAACATTGAAAAAAATTCAAAACACTACCGAAAATTCATATAATCCTTTCTTAAATGAAGTGTAATTGTGGAACTGTAAAAAGAGAGAAAAATATTTTTCGTTCATGCTATGAATTTAATCATACAGACATAAAAAAATTATGACAGAGATATTAATTATAAAACTATACTTGTATACAACTATACTGTAGAATGCTAACTATTCAAATATGCAGTATCATCCGTTTCCTGTCAATGTTGCTAGATAGCACTGTGGCTTTTTGGTATTAAGAAAAACCTCCGTATTTTCCCAGTGACTATTTTCGCCAACATCGCGCCAGTCATTTTGGTATCTTTCAAATTTATTTTAATAAAGTAGCAGATAATAAAAACTTGACGCAAATTACAAATATAACTTATTATAAAAAATGAGATGCAAAAAATAAATAATATTTAATTTTGAAACAATTCTAAATTTATTTTCTAATTTGGAGAAAATGGTAGACCGGATAGTACGTAAATATCCGGAAAGTAACTTCAAAAAAAGAATTATGCTGACATAATAGTGATTACATAGCATAATTATTTTTTAGTATTATAGTTCATGATTTCCGAAAAGCTTAAAGCTGTTCCTTTTTTTTAAAATTTCCATTCTCATTAACTTCTTTTTTTTAGACTCATTGAATGTACTAAATTCTTCATTTATTAAAATATATCACTTTTCTAAACTAAAAAGGAAATATGAATGGTTCCAAATTTACTTAAACAATGAATCGTTTTCAATCTAAGCTACAAATTAAAAGATTCTAAAAATACAAACGAGTGTGCAGTTTAGTTATCATACTACTGTTAAAAAAATAAATTCATAGAGCTAATTACTTCCTTATCGTTTGCAACAATATAAATATAAATATTTTAAAAAATTATTTCATTATTTTAGGAAGATAAATTCATTTCCATTTCCACAAATTATTCCGTTCCTAAAGTAAAAAAGAGTTTATCTTTTATTTCAGCCAAGCAGTTATTTGTTTCTTGAAGTCTTTCAGTGATGAAGTAATTTATTAGTTCATTTTAAAAGCAGACGATTTAATATTTGATTTGTATTCTTAACTTTTTTTTCTCTTATTTCAGCGCCGTCTGGGAAGCATCTAAAAAAGAAAGCCTCCTGAATATTCCTATTTCTGGAATTATATTAGAATGCATTGTCAGATTTCTTATTGTTTTTGTTACATCTGCCGCTGTGGGAATAGTATTTGCATTAATTGCTGCTCTAATATCCTTTTATTGTTCTTTTTTGTGTGCTTGTAAAATTTTCCTAATTGTGAACTTTTTTCTTAAAAAATTAACAAAAAGTTATTTTCTCTCGGAAATTGTATTATGTAGAGATAATATTATGAGTTTAATTCCGATCGCAGATTCATCACTTACTTGTTAATTATGTACTCAGACCTCTCAGAATATGTAAAATTTTTATTTTATGAAATATATTAAATTCCTGTGTTTTTCTAGAGGAGTATTCCAAAGAATTAATCAACTTTACACTTGATGAAAGAAAGAGAACTCAAACAAGTTAAATCGGTCTTCGAAGAATTTTATTTGTTTCAAAAACAAATTTAGTCTTAAAAAACGCAGATTGCAATTAAAATTTTGTTTATTAGAATCTCATTCTTTTCTTTGCTTTTCATTTTGGGCTTGATTTTAAAATAATTGTTTTGAGTTACTGAATATAGATTTTTCGAAGTAAGTGAATGTTTTTAGAAGATTATTAATTTTTCTATACATTCAATGATTATGAATGATACAGTATATTCAATGAACTGTGCTGTACTTTCAATGAATGTTAACATTAATGATACATTCAATTATTATGATCTGTAATATACATTCACTATTTATTAACAGTAAAATAGAATTTCATGACGAATTTTACAATGCAATAATATTGAAACAATACAGTGATTATGAACTGTACTGTATATTAAGTGATTTTAAACTGAGCAATAGATTCAAAATTTATGAACTGTACAACAAATTCAATTATTATGAACTGTAAAATTCAGTAAATTTATGATTTTTACTATACAATAAGATTACCACCATGCAGTGATTATGAACTTTACTGTATACTCTGTGGCTTTGAACTGAGAAATACATTTAATAATAATGAACTCTGAATTACAATACTTCAGTTATTCTTAGTAATTTTTAGCTTCTAATAAAAGAAACGGGGCTTATGTACTTGTGAAAAATTGCATCCCTGTATACTACCTTTTTCATACAAAAAAAAAAGTATTTTCTTTAACTATTTACTTATTTAAACATTTAGCTCTTAATCAGTATCCATCCTTGGAATTTGGAATGATTCTCATATTCATATATGCTCCTTATTGTTTGGCTGAGGTACTTCAAATATCAGGTAATTAGATGATTAAAAATTTTACCTCGTTGTTATAAGTATGAATGAATTGGTTTATACTTTAAACTATTAATAAGTAATAGTATTTTTGATTCAAAAATTAAACATAAATTTTAGAAAGCATTTAAACTTATAAATATAATTGTATTGTCTGATAGTCTCGTACATGACTCAGATTTGCCTGATTTTAGATCTGCCTTCGGCACCTATGAATACCCGGCTGGTTCAACTATTGTAAACAGTCAGGTCACCTACACTATCCGGCCAATAGTATCCGGACACTCAGTGATATGGACTTTGAGCGTCCTGAGGGACATATTAATGAGATATTTGTCCCCCATGCTCCGACATCAATGGAGAATTAGTTAAAATAATTGTTTTAAACCGTCTGCCAACTCTTGTAAATACAATGTCTGCAACTCTGACTGGTTGCTAGGCAACCAAACGACTTTTTCTTGTTATTAATGTTTTGTTTATCGTCTGTGTATGTCAGTGGAAATCTATTATATATAATTCTCTTACGTGGCTCCCAAAATTTGACTGAATTTCTTTTCCGCCGGTGGCAACGTTTGCTTTGTTTTGAAAACACCAAAGCATTCTGCATTTTAATAATGTGTTTCTGATCTAATATATATAATTCTCTTACGTGGCTCCCAAATTTTGACTGAAGTATTTTGTACAACTAAATAAGATTCTTTTCACAACAGTTAAATATATACTTTATTTTCTTCCTCCATAGAGAAAACAGTCGGCAAAGAATTCTGTTAGGTTAAAAAACATTTCGCTAAAAAAATAACGAATTCTAAAAGAAATAAAAATAAACAACTTAAAAAATAAAAATGCTGTTGCCAGCCATAGAATCTTTTGAAAGTTAACTTAGCAACATAAATCAAAATGACATAGAAGCGCAACTAGATCAAAATTATGATACCTGAGCGCTTGACGTAACAAATCCTTCAATTCTAAAAGTGTAGTATCGCCAAAAGCCCAAATTAGCAATTGTGTTCTTAAAGAAATGCTATAAAAAGTTTTAAATAAACAACCTACTTCTACAACTGCTTCTTGAAGAACTTGGCTCATTGATTAAAAATATTGTTTTAATTTCACAGTACTAACTTTACTTCTACTTTCATTATTGCTATGACCCTCTTCCATTACATTTCACAGCTTCATGCTAAATTTGAGGACTTTAAGTTGTTTTGTGGTTGAATACTGACAAAAATGTGTACATAAAAAATAATATTTAGAGGTTAAGAGTTGCCTCAGAAAAATTTGAATTGTTGACATTGAACTTAACAATGGAAACAATCGTTTTTGTGAAAAATTGAATTGTATTGTTGACATCAAAACTAAAAATATTGTGTTTCAACTTAACAATACTACCTTAATTTATACTTTAGAATTGCCTCGGAGAAATTTGAATTGTTAGCAATGACTTAAACAAAAAGTTTTATTTTAACTGACAAATACTATATTATAATTTTAACTTTTTCTATGACTATACTAATTTTCTTACTCTTTTCTATGTTTTCAATACATTTTATATTTTTGTGATGAAATAAAAAACTTATAGTTGTTCTGCTTCTGAACACTGATGAAACTATATACATTTATTTTACAAATTCCATATTATTAAGGTGGCGCCCCTCAGAGAATTAAAAATACAAAATTATCTTCATCAAAGCCGATGCTTTACATCCGGCGTTCAGTGACAGACTACTATTTCATATTGTTTTACAACACATGGCCTTAGCCCTCTGGTGGGAAAGACTTTAAAACAAAACTTACTACAGTTACTTTTCTCAACAACTGAAATTTAAAATAGTGTGATTAAGAAAAATACGTAAACTGTTTGCAATTTCAAATTAATATTGAAATGTACAGGTTTAGAATTTTCTACAGTGAAAAGTTTTCGGAACTTCAGTATTCAAAAAAGTATACAAAAACTAGACGTTAAGAACGTATACAATGAGCGAGCAAAGCGAGCATTGGATTGCGAAGCAATCCGAAATGAACTGCGAAAGCAGTTTCGGGGGTTGGTGAGCGCCAGCGAGCAGGGGGCGAAGCCTCCTAGTAAAATATTAATAACAAGAAAAAGTTGTTTGGTTGCCTAGCAACCAGCCAGAGTTGCAGTTATTATATTTACAAGAGTTGGCAGACGATTTAAAACAATTATTTTAACTAATTCTCCATTGATGTCGGAACACGCCATTTGCATCGATGACAGCCTATACATGTATGGAAAGACTTCCTACCACTTTCCACAGACTTTTTTGACAGGTGGCCATAGGAATTAACTTCTAGGCTTTCATCACAGCTGAAGTGAGTGCTTGCAGTGAGGAGGGTCGATTTGGCTGGCTACTTAATCTGTCCTTTAATTCGTCCCAAAGGTATTCTATGGGATTTAGATGGCCAGTCCAGTTTTTGAACACCCATTTCGCCAAACAATGTCTGTGCAAGCCTCGATATGCGAATGGAGTAGTTATCCTGTTTAAAGAGAAATGGGCCTTAAAAGGGGCCCCTAAATCGAATTAAAAGCTTATTTTAGGTTCCCTTCTTTAATGAACTTCTTTTAAACAAAATATCAGCACAGTGTAAAATCCATCTGTTTTATGTTAGCTTCCTCATTAATCTATCAAATAAACACAAAAAAATACATATTTTATAAACCCATGGTCTTCTAGGTTGCAATTCAGCTGAATTTTTGCAATGACGATGGACAAATTTGGCCAATCAAAAGTGTATATTTTTACATATCGCGAAATGCGATATTTTACAAAAATACAGACTTCTGATTGGTTTAACTCAGCCATCGTAATTGCGAAAATTTAGCTGAATATCACCCTAATGTCAGCAAAGATATGAATGTTTTGCAAGTAGATGACAAAGTTAACAATCAGAAAACTGCATTCTGGACATAGAATTGTCAGAAAATCAATAAAATGAACAGAACAATACCATTAGAAGGGGGAGGGGGACTTTATAGCTATTTTGGGTTCTAGTTAATCTTCTTGTTACATTTGTATAATGAGGGGAAAAATTTAAATACCTCCATATAGTTCAGAGGGTGGCCCCAAAAGAAGTTTTTGTCGGGACCCAATTAGGCTAAGTCGAGCCCTGGCCTTCCCCGAAATATGGTAATAGAGTTAGGAGTGCAGTATTGTCCAGAATGTCCACATACATCTCAGAGTACATGTTTAAAACCACAGGAACCCATGCCAAACCATGAGAAACACCCCCACATCATTATGCTTCCACCACCATAACTACCGGATACTTTTGGCCGGATAGTGTATGAACATAATTATTCACTAACGCAATTCGTAAACAATTTGTGTACACTCTTTATAATGATAAGCCGGAAATAAAGTTTTACAAGGTTATCTCAACTGTAGCCAATAAATTTCATATAATATTAAAGCTTCTTGTTATTTTGTTTAAGCAAAC
Source organism: Parasteatoda tepidariorum (assembly GCF_982258835.1). Taxonomy (NCBI): domain Eukaryota; kingdom Metazoa; phylum Arthropoda; class Arachnida; order Araneae; family Theridiidae; genus Parasteatoda; species Parasteatoda tepidariorum. The sequence goes on along the minus strand of NC_141755.1, from coordinate 87,656,118 downwards.
TACTACTCCGTATGCGAACTTTACAAGTTCATTAGAGTAAGTTCACGTTTTCGCTGCATGTGTTTACTTCTAAAATTATTTCGCTAAATTCTATTCATGTTTCTTGATAGGAATTCTTGCACTCTTGTTTAATGGAATAGTGATGTCACAATACACCCACTACAACTTATCTAGGAATCTTCGACATACAATGCAAGTGACCCTTAGAAGCACTGCATTTATATCAGGTATTAATCTCATGCGACGTTGAACATCCGACCCAATTTTTTGGGTTTACGACTACTAACGTTCAACTCCACAGCCTTGTAATTTTGAACCCAATCCAGTAGACAAGGGAGTTCCTGGATCAAGTGTTCGAAGAAATCTGTCTTCTAGGAGAACTTTTTGATGAAACTAATCCTCATTTGCGTTACATGGAGAGGAAAACCGCGAAAACCTCCCACAGTTTGCCTGGCAGCAAGATGAGTCTTACTCATGATCCATCTGCCACTGAAGATATTTAATGTCAGAACTGTGGCCGATGCGAGCCGGATGCGGAATTTGTATTGACCAGCCATCGCTGGGATTCGAACCCGGTACACCTCATTAGAATCCGAACGCTCTGAGCCACAATAATTTGAATTCCCCCTGAGTAATTTCTTTCAAATAACTTTTTCTTTAGCTATATTAGGATAAGAGCAGCGTTGCCGTTGGAGATAGACTGCTCGCCTCTCAATAAATTGACCCAGGCCTGAATCCCAGCAATGGCTGTGTCATAAGCATTCTGCCCCCTGGAAGAACCAACCGCAAAGATAACGTAAAATATTCTCAGCGGTAGACGGATTATGGGTTAGAATCCTCTTGTGAGCTAATCGTGTGAGGATTTCGTGGTTTATTTCTCTATTTAACGAAAATGTGAGTTCCGACAAAAAGTCCTGTCCAATGGCTTCCATGATTAATGCTTGATCCAGGAGCTTACTTGTTTTCTGGGCTGGTTTAAAAATGACAAGGATACGAAGTTGAACATAAGGAATGTAAGCCTAAAAATGGCTCAACTGCTCAACTCCAATCATAAAATAAAATAAAATACATTCAGATTTTGAGAATAAATTATAAAGTATAACAAATTAAAGTAAATTTATGATATTGTATTGATGTTACTCTTCTAATAGAAGACTCTCTAATTGTTCGTGTAAAAGTTAGAATCCTTTTTGAAAATAAATTCAAATAAAGTCTGTTAAGGTGTGTTGGTGATTGCAAACACATATTTAAGTGAACATTGATGAACCTGTAATAAAAAGATCAGGGTTAAAAACGATGAAAACCAATTTGATTGATAGGAACTATATAAGGGGATTATTAGAAACGCCTTTAACCCCTTGGGGACGGGTGATTCAGAAAAGCATTCGTACAAAATCAGAATCAAGTTGCAATTAAATAAAAAACGGTAACTTAAATGTAGTCGTTACTAATTTGACAGACTTACTTTGCTTTTATTTTAATTATTGTTAGTTTAATCATATATATAATCAATGTTAATTCAAAGTATAACTAAATAGTTTTATTTTGAACAAAGTAATGGTGAATTAAATAAATCAAAAAATTATAACTCCGCCTTCAAATAAACTGCTAAAGAAATACTTTGATTACCAGTTTTATCTTCTTACCCTGATTGATACGGTTTTTTGCTGTCACGTATTTGTGACAGTCGGCGCGAAAGGGTTAAGTATCGTCTGGCAATAATTTTTCTTTTTATGATTTTAATCATGCCTTCATTTTTATATAATGTCTGAGTCTGTTGATATTTTTTCTCTGTTAATCAATCATTCGCTACTATTATTATTAGTTATTTTCGTAAAAAATTATTTTTATGATAAATTATTTTCATAATAAATTATTTTTATGACAAATTATAATTAAGTTCGCGGTCCAAAATATGCTAATTAGTTTTACTTTATTTTTCTTACAAAAAATTTGTGAAATATATATTAAAGTCGAGATTACTGAACACTCTGCACATAAATTTTAGAAAAAAAAACATGTACATATAACTTAGTATTCATTGTTCTTCTGCGAATAAATATTTCTCTACTAAAGTAAGTAAATGTAACGACATTTAAAGGCGGAGGGGCCTCCCTGGCCGAGCGGTATCGCCTGCCGAACGCTGTGGAGAGCGTGGAGGTAGCAGGCTCGAATACCACTGTTACCCTGGATGCATCTTCGGGATATCCTTCTATGCATTGTGCTATCTCGTCTTCTACTTGACAAAGGCTTGTAAGACTAAATTGAGAACACAAGCCTGCAAATGTATGTAAATCCAATAAATAAAGTACGGCGTTTCAATAATCACTTGGGGCCTCCCTGACTGAGCGGTATTGCCGGACAAACGCTGTGTAAAGTGTGGAGGTAGCGGGTTCGAATCCCGCCGTAACCCTGGATGTATTCTTTGTGATGTCTTTCTCTGAACTGTTCTATCTGTATTTTCTACTTGACAATGACTTATAAGCCTATATTGAGCACACAAGTCAGCAAATGTATGTAATTTCAATAAAATAAATATTCAATAAAAATATAGTCACTTCATTTCAGCAGCTTATTTTTAATAAACATAATCTAAAATTTATTTTCTTTCTTTACAGAAACTTGCGTATTTGCTTATTTAGGTCTTTCAATATTCAGTTTTAAAATCGCTGCTGATTTTTATTTCATTTTGGCTACGTTGGTAAGTTTTTTTTCTGCCATTATTTTTCTAAATAGTAACAGTTTAAAAATGACTTTCAAAACATGAATAATTTGTTGCATTAACATACCTTCAAAATTATGACTGGATTATTTGATCAGAAACATTGTTCTTGTTGTTACTTATGCCACTTGCCAATATCAACAAGCCTGCTTGGGAGATCAAACGAACTTTTAAGGTAGAGGGCGCGTTTCTTGTTTTTCAGTGGAGCCATAAATGACCAAGAATATGACTTGAGCCACACACACGTCACAGCCCCTTTTACAGAAAGGGCACAATCATACTATACTCATTCCTACACATATTGTAATTTTGACCTTAACCAAAGAAAGATCAGTCTCCGATTTAGTACCTCCAGAGGCATTGATTTATCAGAAACATACACTTTTTTTTAAATCTAAATTAGAAAATATATTTCTGAAGAAAAGCGTGATGTAGTTTAATTATTTATAATTTAAATTTTAATATATAATATATAAATATAATAAATAATATATAAATATATAATATATAAAATATATAAATTAATATATAAATTCCATATTTAGTTTACAGATGACCTAGTTTGCCATTGCAATTGTAGTAATAATATTTATTCTTTAAACTTAATAATAATTTAATCGCATAGGTGTACATTTTGTGTATATAAGTATAAAACAATTTTAAAATAGTTATTGTCACGTAATTTCAAAACTTTTCGTTTAAATTATTGTAAAAAAAAGAATAGAAAAAATACTTTTTTTCTTCAATTTTAGATGATGACACACAAGCTACCAAAGTGTTTTTTCGAATAAAAAATAATATTTTCTATCAGCTTTAAGTTTTATTTTCTAATTTGTTTTCTTGCAAAATAATTTTTTTTTTCTTGAATGAATTAAAAATTGCTTATAATGGATTTTTTAAGGATAAGAAAATAAGTCTTATAACTTTGAAGGCAATTACCAACAGCTTTCAAATCCTTTTTTTTCCTGCTTAATTTTGCAATGCATGATATGACAGTATTTGAAGGGGAATTACCTTATGTCTAGGAACAACATATCGTGTTTTTTTTTAACGTTTAAAAAACCCACAATGCATTATTTTTTTATAAATAATTGGTTATCTAGCTTTTTTTCATTTTTCAATACTTGCTAAATATTGTACATATATAAAAGGCTTATAGTGATCAATTACAAAAGATTTTTTAAAATTTAGATTAAAAATTAATTACTACAGCAATGGTGAGTGACATATTTAAAAAAAAAAGCATTAAATCCTGGTCTACCTAGTTCGAATGTTAGCCTATCGATTTAAAACGTGATTTTTGTACTCTTATTGAAATCTGGCATTTTTCAATACTGTTTTGTAATAAACTACCTTCTTTAAAACGAATAATGAGCTCAAATTCAAACTGAAAGGCAGCATAATTCTAAGATCGATCACTTTAATTAAATTTATCGGTTTGCACTTTAATTTTTCGTAAATTCATTTAATTTCATTTAATAACTGTCGTTGAACAGCTCACCCAAACCTAAGTTTACCACTAACAATGTTTAACTCCACAGCCTTGCAATTTTGAAACCAATCCAGAAGACAAAGGAACTCCCGGATCAAACATAGGAACAAACTAGTTTTAATGGAGGATCTTTTGATGGAACCAACCTGCATTTGCAGTACATAGAGAGGGGAAAATGTAAACTCTGTTACGATTACCCCGATTGGAATGGAATTCTAACCCATGACCCGTCTACCACTGAGGGTATTGGTCGGCAATGTGGTCGGTGCGAACCAGGAGCAGAATTCCTATGGACTAGCAAATACCGGGATTCGAACTCAGGGATGGTCTTTGGAAGATCTTTGGATGATGAGTGCTCTATCCCCTCGTCCACTGTTGCATGCACTGCCATATTCAGCAATGCGCCAGGCTATTTGAAAATTTTCTAGAATTTTTTATTCCTCCTGTAATTCTTAGGATTATCAGCTCATATGCGTATAGTAAAAGCTAAGAAAGTCTATTTGCATTGAACTTTTCACGCTAAAAAGCGGTTTGTACAAATTCACCATCACCACCCAATTCACCAAAAGTGTACAAATTCACCATCTGTTCGTCAGTTTTGACATTATTCTACAGGGATAAAGTGTCCTTTTAATAGAAAAAAAACATTTGCTCAAAATTTAATGCTTCCAGTTTTATTGATAAAAATGCAATTTTTTCTGTCTCTATTGTAGTTACTCTGTCTTGTTGCAAGAGCTGTAAGTGTTTTTCCCCTCAGCGTCTTTGTCAATATTTTTCGTCAACACAAAATTTCTCCTAAGATGATGTTCATCATATGGTTTAGTGGTAAGAGTACTTATTCATTTACACTTGACTTTTTTTGGGTGTTTTATGTACAATAATCTAAATAACGTAGGACTGAAAAATAGGCTATATTAAAAACTTATTTTACACTTCTACCAATCTCCTTTAACATACGTTTCACATCTATGCTCATTGACATTTCATACTATTTAAAAAAAAAATATTATAACACATATTAAACTCCTTAATATGTACTTCATGTTTATGCATATAATGCAGATTCAGCATGCATTGTTTGATTAGAATTTTCTAAATGTTGAATGACAAAGATTTGGTAAACATATGGAATCAGGTAATTTTTTTTAAAATTTTGTAAGTAGTAATACACTTTTACAAAAACTCGCGCATGCTTTGATACCTCAGAATTCCTATTATTTACCAGGAGATAAATAGAGAGAGAGATAGGAAGAGATGGAAATAGAGAGATAGATAGAGAGAGATAGAAATAGATAGATAGAAATAGATAGATAGAAATAGATAGATAGATATATAGATAGAGAGGTAGAAATAGAGAGAGGGAGAGATCGAGAGAGAGACAGACAGAATGATAAAATGATTCACCAACTTCTTACAAAAAAGCCTTCTAAATTTTATTTTCCTACAACGAGTCCACATGTATAATACGCCAAAAAAAAACGAAAAAAAAAAAAAAAACAGACCACCCTGAATAACTTTTGGTTTTGATTTAATGATTGGATCTTCTTTTGATTAACTTTTACCTAACTATTAAATTTCGATCTAAATGATCGAATTTTGAATATACGACTTTTGTGAAATTCGATCAGATCAACCGATTTTACTCAAATTTTGTATTTTGCCATGTAACATTACATACTTTAAAATGATGCAAAAAATATAATTTTTTACATTTTAATTTTTTTTTAACAATTTTTAAATAAAATAATGAAAATAAATAAATATTTACTGAGATTAATTTTTTGTGGGGAACAAATTTTATAATTGTTTGCAAGAATTTTTTAATTCGCTTAAAAAGTGCTCGAGATATGGCGAACTGCGCAAAATATAAAATTAACATTAAGGGGTCCGAACTTTGGATCGCTCTCCTGACCAAACTTTGAAGACCATATTTCCCAGATTGCAGCTACAGCATCAGAATCAGAAATCAGTATCCGTCGGGTCAGAAATCAGTATCCGTCGAAAAGAAGGTATGTTTATTCAGAGAAAGTACGCTTTTGTGTCTGATTTCGTAACTTTAAATATCGTCAACACTTATTAATTAGCAAATTTGAGGTCACCCATTCAAACTATTAAGATTGAGTCCTAGAACGCAAGTTACACAAGTTATATAGTTAGGTCTTCTTTTTTTGGTGCTTTTCGCACGTTGTACAAACCCATCATTAATGTATTGCATATCATATTTAATAGCTCATTTTCTTAAAAAATATACACGAAGAGGGTACGTAATATTAAAAAAATGTGGTCAAATCCTATTCTAAGGTACGAATACAAGAATCAGCAATTTTTTATTATTGTTTAAAATCTAATTTCCTTAGTGAATTTAATAAATAAAAAAACCGCCATTTCAGTTTTGGTGAAAATTATCCAATTTCCTCATAGCGGTAACGAAAACCAGGATTTTTACCAACCAATCATTCGTAAATTATAAAATAAATATTTCAGCTATAAAATTTAATAATATTGCTTTGTTTTTTACAAATAAACATGATGTATTTGAAACAATAAGTTTAAGTGTTTTATTCTCTATATTTCGATGTTTTAATTATTAAAGAAATTTCAGCATATCTTTTCCTTTTAATAATGAATAATCTTCTTATACTTATTGACATGTTTACTTATTGTATATGTTTAATTTTTTATGTTTATATAGATGAAGGTTAACGACATATTCATAAGGTCTTTAATTTTTTTTCTCCAGCAATCCGTGGTGCTGTGGCATACGCCTGTTCACTAAAGTTTGAGTTTGAAGAAAACAAACGCAACCTTATTATAACCACAACCTTAGTTATTGTTCTGTTTACAACAATTGTGTTCGGAGGAAGTACAATGCCGCTTTTGAAAGTAAGTGCAATTCCATCAATTAAAGCAGTCCTCAAGCTGCACTAGTGAGCAGTACTTAGTGAGCACACCAATGCGGAAATTATCCTAGAATTAAGTATATATACATTGCTAAAAAATATAGTTATGAAAGCAGGCATATTAATTACGGAATACAGAGGCATAGAATGAAACATATTCATTTGATATAAAACATTTCATTAAATTGGAAAAAATTCTCTTAATTACTCTTAGGTATGATACTAAGAATCTGTATGGAATCAGCAATGTAATAAAAAATAAAAGCATTTTACACCTGAATTATTAACTAAATATGTATTTTAGAGGTTTCAGAAATTTTTGCAAGACGGCAATTACTGTACACATATGAAATTGAAATTTTTGAGATTTTTTTACAAGAAACACTATTAAAAATGCTCATCTGAATTCAATACAATGAAATGACACCGCTTTTTAAAGATCTAAAACACGTTTTCCAGGTACGAAATATGAACAATTTTATTGTAATATTACAGTTTTAAAGATAATGAATTTCATATTTTTTTCTGAATACAACAAACTATTAATTTTTAAAATATATATAAAATATATATAAAATATATATAAGTGTAAGTTTTTATGTATTTATTAATTATAGAGGGAGGCGGGGTAGACTGGACCTATAGGCACATTAAACCTAGGAGCACGTTGAGCCATCAGACTCAACTATTTTTAGTCTATTAAATATTTTTATTTGTTTTTTTTTTCCAACAACATGCTCTATTACTAATACTTCATATCCTATGAAAAAATCGTATATTTCAGTTAAAGTTTGCCATTTTTATTTCCTGAAGTTTTATTTTAGCACTCCTGTGTAATTTTTAGAACTTCACTACTTTATCTTTTAAAATTTATTTCTATAGGAATACAGCAATAAATTGCTAATATTTTACAAGGTTGATTATTGATTTAATAATTATTTGCAGCTATTTAAGTTTCCAAAGAAAAAGAGAAATTATTCTGATCTTTTGAAAAAATCCAGAATATGGGATACCTTGGTCCACTAAAAAATAGGGCTGGCTGGACCATCAAAATTTAAGAGAAACTTTAGTAGAACCACTATTCTGATGATTTTACATAGTAATGCAGTTGTATATTCTTAAAAAAATAATTTAAATTTATTTTTATTTTTAGAAGCCAATAAGTCTTTCGATTTTTTTAAAAATTTGAGTTTAACAAATCTGAATAACCAAATTTTAGAAAGTAAAAGCTAACAAATTTTTCATAAAAGTTATTTAAAAAATTACTAAGACTTCGTATTGTAAACAAATACGCGTTTCAGGTAGCTTTATTTTCATTAAATAATAAAATTTATCAAATATTTTGCTTTTCACCTTTGTTAAACTGAAACAAAATTTTAAATAAAAATTTTTCCTTTAGTATTTGCAGTGGAAGGAGAAAGATCCCTGCAAGAAAAAAATTGCACCCAGTAGCATTTGCTTAATCAAAACTGATAATATGGTAAGATAAGTTAAAATTGATATGAATTTATTGCATTGGTACACGTTTCCTCTCTTAAACCACCTCTCTTATTACTTAAAGCTACAGATTATGAACCCAAGACAAAATTTTTGATGGTTTTTCTGCGATGGACCAACATGAACTAGATGGTTAGCATTATGCACATCCATCAAAAACCATCTTACTTCTTGATAGTGCCATTGAAAATCACCATCATCCAATATTAAGAATTGGAACAACTTTGTGTTGGACTAACATGAGCAAAACCAGCATGGTGTGATGGTTTTATTTGATGGACAAAACAAAAGCAATCCATCAGGAATCATCATAGCTTAACGGTTTTTAACTTAATATCACATCAAATCCCCTTTTATTCTTTGATTGAACCATCAATACTAACCGTCACCCCATGTTAGGAATCGGAACTACTTTATGTCATTTTAGTAATATACTGATGCGGAAGTCTAAAATTTGAATTGCTCATCTGCCTTTTTATATAAAAAAATGGTTTGAAGATATATTATTTGGTTTGATTGGTTATAAAAACATGGTATGTTGGCTCAACAAAAGCAATCCATCAAGAACCATCATAGTTTAACAGTTGAACTTAATATCACATCAAAACCCCTCTTATTCTTTGATAGTACCATTAAGACTAACCATCACCCCATGTTAGGAATCGGAGCTACTTTATGTCATTTTAGTTATATACTGCTGCGGAAATCTAAAATTTGAATTGCTCATCTGACTTTTTATTTAAAAAAATGGTTTGATTGGTTATATATTGATTGGTTTTATAAACATGATTTGATGGTTTTGTTTGATGGCCCAACAAAAGCAATCCATCAGGAACCATCATAGTTTAACGGTTTTTAACTTAACATCACATGAAAACCTCTCTTATTCTTTGATTGTACCATCAAGACTAACCATCACCTCATGTTAGGAATCGGAACTACTTCACCTCATTTTAGTTATATACTGATGCTGCATTCTAAAATTTGAATTGTTCGCCTGCCTTTTTATAAAAAAAATTGTTCATTATGCATCGTATTCCCAATCTAATGATATAAAATAAAGAGTTGAGAGACTGAAGTGTTTAAGTTACATTTTATATGAATTTGAAAAAGTGGACCTTCTATACCAGAGGTTCACAATCTATTATTCCTTTTTTATCTATTGCTAGAAGCTGATTCCACGTTCAAAATATAGGTATGTAATATTTTACTAGAATTTGATAAATCCATAACGTGCTTTGAAATTTTAAACGACAAAAGTATAGAAAATTTTGATATTTCAAAGCTTCTATTTTATTATGCATTATCAAACTAATCATTTAACCTCTTCGAGAAGGGCGTATAATATTCATTATCAGGGTGGCAGCAATCAAGGTAAAAAAGGATAAAACGCTTGGATTTCGTGAAATTGTTGCAAAACGTCATATTTTTGAAGGTTGCACGCTGTTTCCATATGTACTCAGGATTTTCTACCCCTTCAAAAACCAAGAACAAAAGTTTGTTAATTAACAGTAATTTTAACGCGTCTGAATTCATTATGAAGCATCACTTTGAAGTTGACAACACGAGTTATAAGCTAGTTAATTCCGAGCGCAAATCGTCAATATCTACCGCCTGAATCTGACTTTGAAGTAATTCCGCAGGAGAAACCTGATTAAGATAAGGTGACATTTAATTTAATTTCCAGGGTAAAACAATCATCGGTGACAAAGAATCAGAAATCGAAGAGAGTGGCAGTCTCACTGCTCAAAACCTGTTTATGAAATTGGATACTAAATATCTCACGCCATTCTTTACAAGAACGCAAGAGTGTCATCAGGTAAAATGATTTTTTGTTTTTTTTATTTATTGATTTCTACATTCAAATACTTTTACATTCAATTATTGATTTTTACATTCAAATATTTTGAATAATATTAATGCAGAGGATAAAAATATACTTCACATTGTGTTTTATTTTAAACAATGTTCAAATTAAGTTATAGCTCAAATGCATTATGATTAGTTCAAAAGAGTCATTTATTTGGTTTTTTTTTGAATGGAGGTATATTTAATAATAACAGAAATTTTGTTACTAAAAAACTATTGGGAATTTTTTTTTAAATATTACAGACATTTCAGATGTTAAGATTATAAAATTAATAGTATTAATTTCCTCGCATGAAAGTTTGTTAGAAAATTTTTATAAAATTCCGATTCAAGAATTTAAACCTCGTGTGTGTTTGAAGTTACCAAATTTATTTTTTATCCTACATACTGTATTATTTTTCCAACTTTTTTGATGCCTTAGTATTGAACTTTTCATTTTTAAAGAATAATTCATTTATTATTATTTTTTCACTTTAAAAAAAAATAAACTATTGTAATCAAACTTTAATATTGTTCATGTTCAACTTGATAACTGGAAGGTCATGTTGATGCTGTTTTTCTTTTCGTAAGAAATTTTGTGATAACCCTGTTTGTTTGACAGACTTTTTTGTTTTGCTACTTACATAGTTACCTATATAGTTTTCTTCCTATTTTTCTTCCGCGAGTACAACAGTGCGAAGGATACCCGGAGACGAAAATGGCATAAGTGCCAGGCTTAAAGACATTTTGTGTTCAATAATTATGGTGGCATCGTGGGAGATTGTTCCATACGCTTTAAAAATCAGAGAGTCTGTAACACCGGACTGTCTGTTCAATAAAATTCCCTTTACTATTATGTTGAAGCAAATTTGAACCAATTACAGAGTGGGCTCTGTTCACGGGACTTTTCCTATTTATTTTAATTTTTGATACAATTGCTGTTTGGATTACGTATTTCCTTATGTGAGGAAATAGAATTGGGATACTCATGCATTTGTCTGCTATACTCTACACTGGTGTTTTTTTAAAGGTTAAGTTATTAAGGTTAACCGAATATTTCGGATCAGAATGATAACATTACAGCTATCGTACCAGCCCCAGAAAATTATTCAATGATATTTCCGCTACTAAATTGAAATTGTTATCGGATTAGTTCATGTAAAGTGGTACTGTTGTCAAAAAACGGCAGAATAGAGGTGGAAGATTGATTTTTACCGATGATGGATGCTATTGTCATCTAGCTAGCCGTTGAAGGTTTTCGCGGTTTTCTTTACCTTTCAACTAGTTTCTCTGTTGCCTGATCCAGGAATTAACATGACATCTGGATTTGGTGAAAAATTACAAGGTTACGTAATTGAACATTGATAAAGCGGTAAACTCATGTACGGATTGACTGTTCAACACCTGATATAAAATAAGAAAAACACAAGTTGGTTAATCACTGAACTATGTTTCGTCAAACAACATCTAAGCCACTAAATTTGGCTTAATCAGTTTATCCGGTGGTACCATTAGCGTGAGGTAGGGAGATTACTAATCCAGTTAATAATTGGACAGGAATAAGGATGTTATGTAAAGGGCTCGACTTAGCCTAATTGGGGCCCGGGGCAAAAACTTCTTTATGGCCCCTCTCTGCTTCACTACTTCAATAATAAGGAATTGAACTTTATGGATGTATTTAAAGTTTTCTCCTCAATATACATATATAACAAGAAAGTTGACTAGAACCTAAAATGGCTATAAAGCCCCCTCCAAAGGTCAGACAAATTAGCATTTTGTCCATTTTATGGCTTTTCTGACAATTCTATGTCCATCATGCCGAATGCAGGTTTCTGATTGTTAACTTTGTCATCTAACTGCGAAAAATACCTATCCTTGCTGACTTAAGGGCGGAATTCAGCTAAATTTTCGAAATTACGATGGCTCACTTAAGCCAATCAGAAGCCTGTATTTTTCTAAACACAGCGCATTTCGCTATATGTAAAAATACAGGCTTTTGATTGGCCAACTTTGTCCATCATAATTAAGAAAATTTAGCTTCATTCCGCACTAGAAAGCCATGGGTTTTAGATTTTTTGTGTTCATACGATAGATCAATGAAGAAGCTAACATAACACTGACAGATTTTACACTCTACTGATATTTTGTTTAAAAAAAGTTCATTAATGAAGGAAACCTAAAATAGACTTTCTATTCGATTTCCCCCCCCCCCCACCCGCCCTCTGATGTGGGCCCGGGGCAACTTCCCTGTATGCCTTTGCCTTTATCAGGCTCTGGTTATGTAGTAAAATGTTTGGTGTTGTTATTTATGCCTGTATGACAGACGGTTACGTGTTCGTGTAGTCTTTTGATTCAGCAGTTGATGTAAATATGTAGCGATTGGAAAGACAGAACCCAGTTCACACGGGGTTGTGTTATATACTTCAGTTAAAAGTGATCGCTACAGCTATTACCTGGGGGACTCTAAGGTACCCAGGTGATCTGTCTTCCTTCCAATCTTTTTTTTTTCGATTTAGGCCTAGTTTATAGTATGGTTTGATATCTTCACCCTGAATACTTACTTCCCTTTACGTTTGACGCAGAATAGCCGATTCCGACTATTGTTCTATTTAATCACTCGCTTAATCCAAACCATAATTCTATACCGCAATACTTTTTGTAGGTAGTCACAAAAAGCAAGAATGCATACAGAATTGTAAGAGGCGATTCAGACGAAGACGATTCATCATGATTGGTTGAAAAGTTTTAAATGGTTAAGGAATAAATAAATTGCTTCGAACAAAAGGACCTTGTCTTAGTTATTTTGAACTAAATTATAGACTGGGATAAGTTTACGCAGTTAACGTAAATTTTATTTTTGACATTTATGAAACTGATTTGATTGAAAATTGCTACATTAAAGAAAGAAATTAACAGATGCACTATTTATAAGATCCTTGCAAAAATTGCATTTTATTGTCTTTTTTTTATAATATCTTAGCGCATTTTCTTTTTCTAATTAAGTTCAGCACACTTTTTTTTCATATTTTCTAGGAATTTAAAATCATGCCTTTTTTATAACTATAAAAAGGATTTTTTTTTTTAAAAAAGGGAATATTAAAAACATTAAGAAAAAAGTTTTTATGTAAAACATTCATTGTGAATTCTAGAGACTTCGTTTTCTGAAATTCTTCTTTGATAGATATTCAAAAATTAAATTTTTCTTATTACGCAGATGCAGGTTGTTTCTACATTTAGTTATTGAAGATTGTTAAAAAAATGAAGACAATAAATTTTTCAGAAGGTTTCGCAAATTAACATTTTAGTGATAAAAACGCACAAAATGATGAAATGTGGTTAAGAAAGCGTGTATTAAAAATTTATTTCAATTTCCTTGCGGGAGCGATTTGTATCAAAAATATTCGAATTTCGAATCGTCACCTTTTCAGAGTTCGTTTGGCACATTTAAACAGGGTTTGGTGTTTTTACTTACCACTTTACCCCAAAATCGAGATTCGCGTGAATTTGATTAAATTTTTTTTCCGTGTTTAAATATTAATTTGTAACAGCCACCTAAGTGCATATATTTCTTGATTTCACTTTTGAAAAATATTCTAAATGTATATAATAATGGTTGCAATTACGGTGCATCTCGTATATAAACCAAAATAATAGAGTAATACTAAAGATTAATAAGTACAAAAGGAACTAAAAAAACTTTTTAACCATTTGCACTTGCATTGCTCTTTTTTTCTTTCCTATTTAAATATTTCTTTGCAATATCTAGATGAGTCGAGGTGACTCAGTGAATAGAAATCTGGCCTCCCAATGAGGTGATACAAATTCAAATCCCAGCGAGGGCTGGTTGAATCAAATTCTGCTCCTGACTTACACCGACCACAGTCCTGACGTAAAATAACCTCAGTCGTAAACAAATCATGGGTGAGAATTCACTTATTATCGGGCTAAATATTGGAGGTTTTCGTGGTTTTCCTCACCATGTAACTAGCTGAAAAATCTGTTATCCTTTTATGAAGCCATGGGAAGCATTTTCGCAAACTTCAATCATTTTTAATGGTGTAGGAATGCTATTTTTCTGCAGTGATTTGAGCGGCCATCTGCTGATAACTTACATAACACACACACACACATAAAAAGTTTTTCTTTTTTTTGCATAAATGCATGTAACAGTAAAGGTTAGTGTGAGGTCAAGAAGCGAGGCCAACACTGGGGAGCTAATTTCTCTTGTTCAGAATGCCTTCGCCCGTTTGATAATTTCTCATTGAGTTTATTTGCAGTTATAAGCACAAAACTTATAAATTTCGTTATATATAAACACAGATGTGCAATTTTATCATCAATTCTTTAAAAAAGATAACCAACTTACTCACAAGAAAAACTGACTCAAAAGTCAAATCAATTTTAGATAATATGCTAAATGGATTACTTTTCATAAATCATTCTCAATCCCAATAATATTTTAACATGACAAAAAAATACCCTATAAAATATAACATGGGTTAAAGTAATCTTCTGTTTTAAGCATAGGATTAGTTAATTTAAAAATTTTGATACTTCACTTGAGGTAAAAACTAAAATCGTAAAAGAATTATTGAATTGTCTTTTAAAGCACCTCATTTTTTTAAAATCTTCACGAGAAAAGGAATACCTCTCTTTTTTTTACAATTTCTGCTTTTATCTCAAAAGTTTTGATTAAAAACCATACTTATAATAAAAGATTGTATTTTTTAAACAATTTTTTATTGGTTTGAATAATCTATCTCTTGATATGCAGTGTGTAAGTTGACTAACAAGCTTTCTTTTAAAAAATTTCCACAACGGTTATTTCTCTAAGATAGTCTAGAAATTCTCGTTCCAAAAATGAAACGTAAGCTTAATACTATGCTGTCAAGAATGAAACATTGAACCGTTTAAATTCTCTTTCTTTGACTAAATATTGATAGATTGATTTGAAGTTTAATTATATAGGTCCGTGTGAGCTCAATGCATTTTATAGGATGAATAAGGGTAAAAAGAAAAAAAAAAGAATTCTTTTTTCAGTTAATCAATCATCAAACGGTAATGTAATGGGTGAAGTTTCGAAATAAAGTTTCTTTAGTGAAATAGATTCCTTTTGAGGACGTTTTAAACATTGTATGTTGTTTATACCCCTTTCATTCTTAAAATTTTTAAAAAATATATTTTTATTTAGTTGAATTGTTCAATGTGCAAGATTTTGGGCTATATATGTAAATTGGATAAATATTGCAATTCAGTAAAATGTTAAAACTTTGCTACTTCTTATTGCATTGTCTTTTTTGAATTAGAAAAAAAAACGGTTGAAACTCTCATAAGTACTTTTTTTAAAACTATACAGACAACCTAATCCAGTTTTCACATGTTTTTATAACACTACATTAAATTGCACTTTAAATAAAGTTTACATTTTACTGATTCTGGTGTGTAACTTATCTTACTATAATTATAAATTTTAGTGTTACTGAATGATTACTTACTGATTACTTAACTTAACTTAAGAGAGTCTTTTTCCGTTACAATATGAACGGAAAAACTACCAAATGAATGGCTTTAAATGCCATATATTTTGGTACCATTAACCGGAATTTTGTTTTTTTCATCAACGTTGTATTTGTCCAATCGTTATGTTCCGGGAAATATCGATTTCTAACTGCTATCCAATAGACTATAAAAATGTTAGCACTGTACACATCGTGATCAGCAAACTGTTACTTATTTTACCATTTGTTGCAGTTAAAAACATAAGATTGCCTGATCTGAAACCAAATGAATTACAACAACTCAATATTTTTGTTCCAGCCCCAATAGAATCGATAACTGTCGAAGTTGTGTCACTTTTTTTTTAAAAATAAGTATTTTTTTTTTACTTAATTGTATCATTTTTAGTTATCTTTAAATATTAAAGTCAGGTAATTCCAATAAATGTAATAAAATCCCACAAGTAGATAACACTAACTTAATACTTGTATTGATTTTCTAAGTTCCGCTCTGATCGCAAGACACCGATTCCCAACAGAACAAAGAAGTCAAACATCACTGGCAGCTGTTAGTGAACTTAGATCATCCTGTAGAGAAACCGATGGTGCGCGATATCGTTCAACACCTCCTAGAATAAGGAAGGCCTCAGCACGGATCAAATTAGTAGTCCGATGTGACGAAGTTAACTGCGCAGTTGATGAAAAATAAGAAAGATGTCATTACGTTCGGGGTACTAAGCTGCGCAGTGGTTGAAAATACGAAATAAGTCATTACGTTTGGACTACTAAGGGATATTTATGGTAACCCGTGCAGAAGCCTACTCTTTTCTAGGAGGTGTTGTATCGTTCCGTGTTAAACTCCTTGTTATCGTAAAGTGCTCGACTTCTAGCGTAGTTCATCCGTTTCCATAGCGGGGGAGTCATCCCCTGTGCAGAGCATCAACAATTGTGATAACACATCTTCGGATTATCCTTATGGGTGTTTCCCAGACCGTTGCCAGTGAACCACTGGGCAGCTATAGTGCTACTTAAATTAACTTTCGACAACTAAACTTAAGTCAGTGTTAATTTATAACTAGGCCTTCGATTATATATTTGTATATTTCCTTTCTTTATTTCAAACGAGTGTACAGCTGTGTTTATCACCTTCAAATAATTGCTAGTTATGAGAGTACTTTGAGAGAGGTAGTGTGTGAGCAAGGGGAACTTATAGAGTTCGGAAAACTGGCAGGGGTCAGAAGTCTATAAGACGAATCTATGTAGGGTTAAGTGCCACAGCTATAGTTTTATACTTTACTCATAAATTTGTAAGACTCGTTTATTTCGTTTGCAAAAAAAAAATGAAAGAAAAAAACGAAATTTTCACAATATGCGATTTACATATATATTCACATTTTTTCTTCTTATAATTTTACTTATTTTTAAATTTAGGCGATTACTTTGCAAATTACATGAAATGTGATTATTTCCTATAATTTGAGGTTATACCACCTCTGTTTGAAGTAAGAAATCCAAATTTTTCAAAAAAAATAAATATATATATATATATACGTTTATTTTGAGGAAGTTCGTTTTTGTGCTTGATTTCGTAACTTCTGATCCGCTCAATAGATGAAAAGTTATTCCGGGTCTTTTGTTTTTTTTTAAAATTTATTTATTCATTTTTTTGCGTACAGTGCAATTTATTCAATTATTTTTTAGTGCATAAAGGTTTAACAATTTGAATTGATTTTTGTGCCTGATATAGGTTTCCAAATGTACTTTAGAAAGCCTGAAGCGATTTTAGTAATAATTTACGTAATACGACAATTTTAAAATAAGACAATTTTAATATTAATTGTCTTATTTTTAAAACAAAAATGGTTCACGGAATCGACATCTAGTACCATTAGGGCTGGGAATAAAATAACGAATAATCTCTTTAAACCGTTATTGTTTTATCAAACCAACATTTTTTATGAATACTAATTTCTAAGTTATTTTTCATTAAATAAAGCACGCAATTCTGAATGTAATGATAAAATGTCCGAAAAACGTCAAACAATAACGAAGATCTACACGGGAAACGAAAGTGCTAATTTCTATGGCAAATATTGTTCACCCACCGTAAGAAGACGACTGACCATTGAAAAGTTCATTTCGATGTGGAAATGTCATTGTGCTTAAAAAGAGTCATTAGCGCAAATCGATATCATGATCTACAATTGCGTTCTTTCGTTGAGCTGATAATATATCTTTCAGATTATTTAACATTGCTAAAATATTATAAGGTTAGGATTTTGTTTTTATTCAAAATATTTTTTTCCTAATTATACCGTTCTTTACAAGATTTAGCCACATGCATAAAAAATGCTTCAGCCCTATCAGATCATAAGTTTCAGAGAACTACATGCCAAAATGTAACATTTTACCTAAAAAGTAAGCATTACTTTTAGGTAGTATAGACATGAAAGTCAGGAAACATGCCTTAATTAAATATTAAATAGCTTTTTTTTTAAAACTAATGCTATCTGTGAACTATCAATCACCTGCGCTTTTTTTTTCCAACAAATTTTATACTTGATGATATATTAGTTAAAGCAGGCCAGAAAAAGATAAAAATCTTCTAAAGAAAATTTGAAAATTATTTTTGAAACTCAAGATGCCTTAATAGAATAATAAAGTATGGATTTTAGAACGAATAATTTTTATTTCTTCTTCTCAAGAAACTTTGCTCATCTTTAAGTGTTTCATGAAGTTTTTCTTTTAAATTTTAACAGTGATCTGAATAAAATAACTCGATCTCTTGAAGAATTCCTTAGTGCAACGTTTTACTTTCTTAGAATCACTTAAAAATTGAAATATGTATTAAATAAATTTCCAAATCCCTAAAAAATTTTTTTTTATTTATTCTATAAGGTTTTTTGTTAAATGCAGTTTTACCAAGAAATTCGGCGATTTTTTTTAAACGAATGAAGATAAAAAACTATTTTCTATTTAGAAGAACTTGTTTAATTTGATTAGGAAACTGTTTTTCAAAATGAAATTATAACATTTTCGGACTTCTGTCTTTTATAAAAACACATTCCTTGTATGAGCATTCCAAACTGAGCCTTCTTTACAAAATCATACTGCACTTTAAAAAAAAAAGTATTAAAAGGATTTATAAAATATGCTAGATTTCTTTTCTCTAAAAGTTTCTTTAGTCCAAAACATTCTGAATTCAGAGCATATAAATCGTTAGCATCAGGAAATTGTGAGAAATTTTTTTGTAACTTTTATAATGTGGAAATCATTTGAAATTTGTTTTACATTCGAAACTTGCTAAAAAATACCTAAATTTGTAAGTTTGTCTAAAATACCAAAACTTACTAAAAATACTAAATTCAAAATAAGTAATGGCATGTCATGAATTTTTTAAATAATCTTTCATATTACTGTAATTAAGGTTCGAGAACATATTAACTTCGTTAAATAATGAACAATTTCCGACAATTTTTTCTCTTTCTTTTTTGTTTTAAATTTTTCCTTCTTTGCTGCTTTCCTACCTGTATTGCAGCATCACAAACTTGTTTCCTCTCTATATTGCGAGGAAAAAATTTTAAAATAATCTAGTAGCAAATGACGTTTGTTGGCCCTCCCCTCCTTACTGTAACATAATAAGCCAAAGACGCATCTGTCCAAAAACTGAGGATTGCTATGGAATGCAAATTCACTTGTAGTACACTATATTTCCGGCGGAAGTAAGAATTAATAAAAAAGTAGAGAAAAAATATTGAAATGACTTTTTTTTTTCTCTTTCGTAATCTTCATTTATAATTTACAAAAATAATGTTAAAAAGCCGGGATAGCCTGGTTGGTAGGGCACTGGGCCCATGCCCAAGAGTTCGTGGGTTTTTATCTCAGCCGGCTGAAGTCTCCCCGTGCAGTCGAATGGTGACTGATTCACGTTAAATCTGTCGAGGTGCAAAGTCCTCCATGTTCCCATAACAAATCAATACCTCTGAGGGGGGAGGGCTATGGCGTTGAACATTAGTAGCCGTAAACCCGAAAATTGGGTCGACTGTTCAACGGCGGTCATAAAATAAAATACCTCTGGGGGTACTGATCCAGAAAGTTTCCTTGTCTTCTGGATTGGGTTCAAAATTACAAGGCTACGGAGTTGTACATTAGGAGTCGTAAAACCAAAATTGGGTCGGCTGTTCAACGACGGATATTAAAAAAAAATAATAATATTACGAAACGCTATATTAAGGATGCCAGTTAAAGACTTTCGCATAAATATTTAATTTCTTTATTTTTATTTTTTCATTAATTTTTACTAATTGCTTTTTTCCTCTATTGCATTTCATGTTGGCTCCTAGTGGAGTCCTTCAATAATCCAGGGCCTGAGACTGTAGCCGTAATAGCCTTAATCCGCCTCTGCAACAAAACCCCTTTTTTTGATTGTTTAACCTTTTCGGAACGGGCGAGTCATAAGTGTATTCGTACTGAACCAGAATCAGGATGGAAAAAAATAAAAGTGGTATCCTAAGTTTGGACAAAGGCTAACTTTTTATAATTTAACAGTCTTATTTTTGCTTTCCCTTTAATTCTAGCATATCTAAATAATGTTAGTTCAAAGTGTAACTAATAATTTTCATTTCGAATTTAAGTAGTTATATATTAAGTAAATCAAACTATTATTACTCCCCCTCCCAAATAAAATGATATAGAAATATTTCGCTTACCAGATTTATTCCCCCCCCCCCTACTTGCCACCACCCTGAGAATGCATATCTGACTCGCACGTCCAGAAGAGGTTAAAATCCATATTTTTTTTTTAAAAAAAATGTATCTTCATTCCGAAGTACGTTTTTGTGGCTGATTTTGTAACCTAAAATATATTTGTGAATGAGGCACATTTCAGGTTAGACCTTAAAAATGAGTTCCAGTGCACTAAAATATGATAATTAAGTTAAATTTTATGAAGGGAGTTCACTTTTTTTATTTTGCGAAACTGTATAGTAAGAAATAAAAGAAGCATACATAATTCTTATTAGTAAGCCTTCATTCAATAACTCCAGAGCTAAAAAATTATATTTAAGATAAATATTTGAAACATAAAACAAATAGTGCGCTGATTATTCTCTGATTGCATATTAATGAGGGACTTTTTTATGTTTAATTTAATATCTCTGCTTCGGAAAATGACTTCGTTATTGAATTTTTGCATATTTCATTCGCAGAATTTTCATTTTTTTCCCCTTTACAGTCAGAAAAACTTTTTCGCCATTTCGTTAAGGGAACTTATGTTATTTGCAAAGAAAAAAAAACCCAAAGAGTTAAACCAACGAACATATCTATTTTCAGAATAATCAAATAATCAAACAGAAAACTGTTCGGGCTCCTTTTTTTTTCTTTTTTTTTTTCATTTCGTTGCACAGTAAACGATAGTGATAGAGACGGATCGTGGCTTGGAATTTAGCAAACTATAGTATTAATTTAGCCTGGAATCTTTGTTTGGAATTTTGCAAAATATATTTATGTTAGAATCTGAATATGCAGTAGAATAATAGGGGAATTCGTAGAAGATGCACATTATTTGATTGCAATATTTTCTAAGTAAATAAAAAAAAACTATTTTAAAAATACATTGTGAGTTTGGGTTTAGCTTCTCATGAATGAGACAATGTGGTCAAATTTGCGAATAAGCCACCTTTATTTTTCAGATAAGCTGGTACCCATCAATCTGAAGCCGGTTGGAGTCATGCCGCCACCGAGGTTTAAACCCCAATCCTTCACAAATCCTTTCCTTTACTATCCTTTCCAAACAATACAGGGAATTGAATCTTAATATATAAGACGTTTATATGTGTATGATCACAAAACCTAAATGAGAAATTAGTTCAACGATCACTTAATAATTTACGGAAAAGAAAGAGGTGTTTTGATGAAACTGCAGAAATTTATCCTCTATTTCTATCACGACTGTGTCTCAAATCTCCAAAAATTGCAATTACGTTTGTAAGGACTTTTTTAGAAAATTAGAGCTCACTTATATGTTATACGTACGTGGACGTTACTAACATTCATTAATTCAACTTAAGTTTTTGTTTCGACATTAAAATAAAGCTTTTATTTTTTATCTGTCTTCTTTAATTGGGTTCTCGCACTTCAAGAAGAAGATCACAGATACCCACACATGTGACCTGTGACGTTAGAGCCAGCTGATCGTTTCTAAGCAAAATAGCGTGTTTAGGTTCAGCTAAGTTCTCCACATAAGTTAGAATGTTAATTAACGTGAAGTTAATTAATACAGCGTAGTAGCGTACACCGAATTTGTTTAAATATAATTCTTTCTCGTCTACGTCTTTTACTTTGCTTAGACTTCTTACTTGTTTATGTATTTTATTGTAATCGTGGTATAGTTTTGTGTACCTGGCAACTTCGATGCATAATTAGTTTGTTTATGTTCTACATGGCTTCATGTCTGTCTTTGTTAAGTAAGAAGTTATGTAGTGAAAGAATTGAAATCTTTGTGAAAAAAGTATAGAATGCCAATTAACAGAATTGATACTTGGCGGGCTTGGCTTACTCTAAATAGAATGGAAATAAAATTTGCTGACGTAAGCAAATGCCACGTTTCAACGACCAATCAGGATCGAAATACCACCCTACGTCACTTGCTGGTATCTTTGCCACTTGCTGGTAATGGAATTTGAATTCATAAACTATATGTTGCCTAATTTTAGAACTTTATTTAAAAAATAATACCGTCCAATAGTGTAATACCAATAAATGTGTTCAATTAACGAGCGAAAAGAGTTTGGAATGCGAAGCAAGTTGAAGTGGTAGCAGTTTTAAGAGTTAAGAATGGTATGTAATCTGATGTTAAAGCAGTAAGCTATTTTCGCTAGAAATTACAAAAGCTACGAGCTGGGCCTCCTGTTTTACATATGATGTTTTATTATTTTATTGAATACACGAACTTTTTTCTGAGCCTTTTTATTAAAAAAAAATCACGTTTTATCCTGGTTTAATGTTCTAATCCCAAATTATAAATTACGGTTAACTATTTTTATGATAAGTTTGTGGGCTATCGTCACATTAGTTACTAACATGTATTACAAAAAAATGAATGAGTTAGAAAAAAATTAGAAAGCACGTAAGACGAAGTGAAATAATGGAGACAAATTTTATTTACTAATTAAAGGTGTTTCTAATAATAATTTTCCGAGAATCAAACAGGTTTTGTTATTTTCAGTCCCGCTTTCCTCAATGATGAACCGATAGATTTTTATAGTCTTTTTACTTTTTCTACCGTAAATCGGATTATCCTTAAAAATCGGATTTTCTCTTATTTTTTTTACAAGAGTTTAAAAAATATTACCGAGGAAGTTTTTTAATCTTTCTTATCTTAATCTAGAGATATACGAGATTTGTGACCTGGATAAGCCATTAAAAACGCTAAGTAATTCACATTATTCAAATAGACTGCCACAACAAAAAAGTCAATATATTTTTTTTTACTCTTCGTAAATTGTAAGAATTATTGCAGTATTTGACACATAAAATCATCTAGCCTTGCTGGACAGTTAGAAATTTAATTTTCAAATTAATTTCTTTTTTCATAATTTCCAAGTATGTTTGATTTGATTTAGTACTGTAATTAAATTTTCTAAATACCAGTAGTTATATACTGTTTATTCAATTTACAAGTATATCTAATTGAAATATCTGGAAAAGTTCCTTTTCCAATTTGCAAGCATGGAAAAAAAATCTACTCTTTTTCTTAACTCAGAATTTATTTCTTTTCGGGTAAATTAAAATTTAAATCTTTTTGGAGAAAAAAAAGATTAAATCTAAAATTAAACTAATAATGCATTTCAGTAATTTTTAAATAAATGGTTTAACGCACATCTTTTTTTGACTTTAAATATAGTCTTAATTTAATAAATATTTTCAATTTATTAAGACTGAAACATAAATAAGAAAACTTCGTTTTTATTTTAAGGATTTAATTAAAAATCATTTTTAAGAAAAAGGAATTTCCTCAGGAATGTTTTATCATCTTTTTTTTTTTTACACGTGGACTGTTAATATTTATAACTGACATAGCCTTAATGGGATTATTTAGATTACGCTTGTGCAATTTGCAATTAAATGGAATACGCTCGAGTAATTTGCAATAATTTTTAGTTTTGAAGGACTTTTACAGTTTTAAGAATTATTTTTTTAAAAAAAAAAAATAGGATACGAATGTAACAGCTTTTTTTTTGAGCATATAGAGGATGAAAATTGAATAATGTTTTAAGCATTTAGGTATTAAAATAAATTTATAATATATAAAGTACTAAGTACAATAAATGAATTCTGAATGTTCATTCCGAATAAATATGAAAGCAGTTGTTCATTCATTCGAAATAAATAAAAGTTTAGTTGTTTCCATAGAAATAAAATAAAGCAAAATTTTAAGTGTCTCTATTTATAACAAAAAAAAAACAATGGTTGGTAGGTACTTTATTTACGTCGAAATAGAGCTGCTCAACTAGCTATTGGTAACGGTTTGGGAAACATCCTTGAGGATGATCCGAAGACATGCTATCGCAATTTGGATCTTCTACAGAGAGGATGGCTCCCCTGTTTGGTATCCAGGAGACTTGCGCGCGAAGTCGAGCGATTTACGGTAAGACAGTTTAACGTAACTTTACCGTTGCAAACTCACAACAGTTATGAAAATAACATATTGTTCGCAAGGCATTATTTTTGGAACGACAGATCCTCGAAAAATATGTTTTAAGCCGAATTCGCGTGAGACTAAAATGACTACTTTCTTACTCAAGAACTTTGACGAAAAGTACTCAAATCTTAGTTTGGTGAATCTTTAAATATTACCACTGAATAAGACTTTTTAAAAGCATTTAATTGCATTGGCAATTGCAATTTTATGAGTTCAAGTAGAAATTGCTTCCAGAAGCATTTTATATGGGGTACCTCAAAAGGAAATTCTCCGTTTTTAGAAATTCGAAAATCCGCTTATTTTCTCGAATATTTTTATGAACAGTTGAGTATTTTCCAACATAATCGCAAAATTAGTCCATGAATTTTTGTAGATGGCACAGAAGTTTTTGTATATGTAGGTCATACCAGCTCCCAACTATATCCCAACTTCACCTTTCTTATCATTCCAGCCAGAAGATATGCTGCAAGAAAGAATGTTTACAACTTTGCTTAGTATTTTTTTACTGGTTTTAGAATGCCCATTTTTTTTCATCAATCTAACATTGTTTCAAAGTTATGTTTTTACTGTAATTTCACCAAACATAAAAGTTTATATACCCTGAATCTTAACGAATTAGTTACGACAGCATGGTGAAAAATGAGGTACAACTCTTTTTCCAAAGATACGACGCGAAGCTAGAGAGGTTTAGGCCTACAAAATGCGTCACAGAGTCTACAAAACTTCAACAAGCTGGTTCGAGATTATGTAGTAATCCAGAGAAGTGTTTAACCTTTAAAATGATAAAATAATATATGAAATAAATGGAAGTTGTGTTTCTAAAAAAATAGACTGCTTATATTGCAAAGGCCTTCGTGCAATAGCAACAACAGGGTGCGCAGCGTTTTTAAAAAGTGCTTAATTTTTCCTTTTCCAAAATGAGATATTTTTTCTTTACCATATTGGTTTTCGCCACTAATTATTCAAGAAGACATTGTTCTTTTCAACTTTTTTGCTAATTCAACTCCAATCTATTTCCCAGTAGCGTATGAAAACTCCAATCGTTTTACATGTTTGGTGAAACACTTGCGGGTCCCCATGTGCGTATACTGAGCTGGATTCAGTGGGAAGGATTTTTGCATGCTCATGTGCAATTTCGCTGCATTTTGCAACAGATTTTCAATTTCAGGCTTCATTTTCCGCATTCTGAAATCGAACCGAAAAATCTCTCGAATTTTCGCTGATTACGGGAACCAACTAAACATTGATATTTTTTTTCTCTTATATCGATAGAAAATTTTATTTCTCTTGTTAATTTTAATACTTCTGCTGCTTACTATACTGAAATGTACCGAACTCATACGTACGGTGGTGCGTGTGATTTAATGGCTGACGGACAGATTTTAAATTAATGCTATAATTCAATAAATAAAGAACTTTTATAATATCGCTGACATGTCTTGAAATAATTAAAATTGAAATCAAAATACTTTCACTCTGAAAAATCTTTGGGCAACAGCTAGAGGATAAAAAAATTTAGTTTATGTATTAAACAAAACTAAATCAGGTGTTAGGATTTAATGAGGGGTTAAAGAATTTGAATATGATAATAAGAGGTATACTGCGTATTCAGCATGGTCTGCCATTAAAGTTTATTTGTAATATAAGATAACTTTAAAAAGGGGACTAACCTGGTCTTCAAAATCGGCTAGTTTAGATATAAAATATTATGTAAGGGACTATTCATAAATCATGGCTTGTTTTAAGGGACTATGGGCGTTTGGTAAATTGTAATAGTTTGAAACAAGAGAGAGGGATGGGGTATCAAAAAGAGTATCATCTGACATTTTAGATAAAATGAAAATATTTAAAATCCACAGACTAAACATTTATTTTTATTATTTGTTTAATATTTTTAATCGTTTTCATCAGAATAAGAATACACCAAGTCAATATTAATTGTATACTTACAAATATCAATAAAGCAGGCAGATTTGATAAAATTTTAAATATATGATCTATAACCAGAAGCGTTTCGTTTCTGAACTGCTAGCAATAGCAAGATGCATGACAAGGGAATGTTGAATGTAAGAAATGCGACACTGAGTTATAAAGGAGAGGAGAATGTCAAAAATATTGGAATAAAAGGGTGGCTTCATTTGTGATCGACAACATCGTCACCCGAACATTGCCGAGGCCTACCACTTACGAGGCGCATCCAGAAAGTAAGTTTCCCGAATTTTTAAAAAACAAGAACTCACACTTTCAGGAACATATTTATTGGCAACAAGTACAGCAATGTTTCAGCTATTTTTCGACATAGCCACCACCAGAATTGAGACACTTGTCGTGGGATCAACTTTTGTATCCCTCTGTCGTAGAACTCTGTCGCCTGTGAATGGAACAAGCGTGTGACAGACGTCTACCATTACTGTGACCGTAACTGTGAAAAAGTGCGGAAATTGTGACGTGTCATTCAAAACAAGAGTCGTGGAATGCTTACTGCTGGCGTTGCGCTCCTCCATGACAATGTTTGTCCACATACGGCACGACGCACAGCAGTTGGCTGTTTTGACGGAATTTGGCTGGGAGATGTTTGGTCGTCCACCCTACAGCCCTGATCTTGCTCCCAGTGATTTTCACGTTTTCTTGCACCACAAGAAATTCCTGTCCTCCGGCGAGCGTTTTGGCGACGACGAAGAGCTGAAGACATCTGTTACACGCTGGTTCCATTCGCTGGCGGCAGAGTTCTACGAGAGAGGGATACAAAAGTTGATCCCACTTCACGACAAGTGTCTCAATTCTGGTGGTGGCTACGTCGAAATATAGCTGAAACATTGCTGTACTTGTTGCCAATAAATATGTTCCCGAAAGTGTGAGTTCTTTTACTTTATAAATTAGGGAAACTTACTTTCTGGATGAGCCTCGTATAACAAAAAAAGAATAGTGATAGTTTATGAAGTTCCTTTGTAACATAAGCTCCAAATAAACACAATCGGAATGATTAGTTGAAAATAAATAAATGAAATGCTTCAATAATAATTTCTGAAACTAGGACAATCTTAAAGTTCTTTATTTCTCATAATAAACTAAAAACAGATACATGAATGGGACTTTTTCTACCGAGTGCAAACTGCTATATTAAATCATGATAGTTTATGAAGTTCTTTTATAACATACGCTGCAAATATACGCAATTGGAACAATTAGTTTAAAAAAATACATCATTTCTCAAAATAAACTGAAAACTTAAGATAAATAAATATGACTTTTTCTACCGAGTACTAACTGCCAAATTAAATCATTAACAGGTGCCCTATTTTTCACTCCAAAGATACTCCGTTTCCTTCTTCTGTTCATGTCTTTTGTTAGATAGTCGTAAAGATGACTTTTGGGAACAATACAGAAAATGGCCTTTTCGAAATTATTTATATTTTTATTTTCAAAGAAAAACTCATAAAATCTGTCACATTTTTTTAGAAAATTGAAACATCAGGTACTATTTTAAAAAGATGAGTGAGCAACATAAGTCTCGTAATCTTTGACAGAAGGAAATATAAATTTGAAATATGTTTCTAAAGGTGAAACTAACGCTTCTTGATAATCTACTTTGTTTTCTAATTCAGTAGTTTACAACCAGGGGGAATTACATAGTCTAAAGGTAGTTCAGTAATTATATCTTATTTCATAACCATCGTTGAACACCCAACCCAATGAACGACCCAATTATGGGTTTACGACTACTAATGTTCGACTCCATAGCCTTGTAATTTTGAACCCAATCCAGAAGACAAGGACACTCTTGGATCAGTACCCTCTGAGGTATGATTTGTTATGGAAACATGGATGACTTTCTGACTCAACAGATTTAACGTGCATCAGTCACCAATTACTACACGGTAGTAGCCGGTGGGGATCGAACCCATGACCCCTTGGACTTGGGCCCAGTGCCCTACCAACCAGGCTATCACGGTAATTATAGCAAGAAAAAGGCTGTTTCTTAAGAAAAATCGAAGCTCAAGATAATTTCAACAAAAAGCTTTGTTATGTTATAGCACCTGAAAATTTCCCTACTTTCGTCTATACTATTCCCTCTTTTTGAGGAAAATGGGGATGATTTGAGGGGGAAAGGGAATTTTTTCTTGACTTCCTCACTTGTTCGAACAAGTGAGGAATATTTTCCGCTATATTTTTTCAGGCTAACTTGAATGAGACTAATCTTCAGACCATCGAAAAAGACTTCAGAAACTACAGGCGGCTTATGAACAAAAATTACAAACTCGTACTTGTTCCTATTTACATATCTGATATTGCGACCTAAACTATGGGACATTTTTTTGTATTTAATTGCTCAAGCTGTTTGATTCTACAAAGGTCGGCAAAACAATTAATTCAAAAATTGAAAGTGTTTTTACGTATAGAAAGTAATACTTTTGATACGTACTTATGCATTCACTTAAGGTTGTTTTTCGAAGGCTCCTTCATAACGTGAAATGATGTTTTTTTGAGAATAATATATTATTTTTATAGTTGCTGTGAGTTTGCAACTGTTACTCATGACTCTTAGGCTAAGTTTAGCTTATCTGAAGCCTGCGCTGTCTGCTCTTATTTTGAAAAGAGCGCAAAACGTCAATGTGGAGAAAGATACAGTTTTGTGTAAATGAAAAGCGTTTGTGGTGTAATTATTTAATACTAGTGGACCGCGCCCCCTGCTCGCTAACGCTCGCCAACCCCCAAAAATTGCTACGCAATCTCATATGGTTTGCTTCGCAAACCAAGCTCTCTTCGCTCGCTACAAACCATGGGTGCAAGTCTTCCGTCTCCAGGACGGATTTCCGTCTTTCGAAAGTGTCCGCTTACTTAAGTAAGACGGAAACAAGACTGACTCGAAGACGGAATTTTTTTTTCTGTCCTTAAAAATATTTTTTAGGTCTACGTTATTGGTCTACTTTCTTATGTCCTGTTGTTATTTTACGCGGATGAAAGACTTCCGCAGAAATCCGCTTTTTTCTCCCAATTTTTAAAATTTCCGACCATGTTCCAAAAACTAAAATTTTTGGAGAATTCAATTAAAGAACCTAAGTTGCCCGAACGATAGTTGGATTACCGCGACTTCCGCTATAGAGTGGAAAAGGAATCTAAGCGTTTCGTTTCTGACCACCGATATTTGATTTCTTTTGTTTGGCTGATTTTCCGAATTTTAAATGTTAGGAACTGCGCCGGAATCTTCTAAAATCGCGATTTTTAATCAGACGATTTTAATATCAATCATCGATTTTCGTATTTAACTGATTTAAAAGTTACGTGCTGCGATTTTTTTACGCTATTTAAAACTCGTGCTAGCAATTCCTTTTCACTCAATTTAAATATCCAATATCGCGATTTGAGTTTAAGCGTTTTTAAAACCCAATATAGCGATTTGTATTCTCGCGAGTTTAAAATCCAACGTCACGATTCGTATTCACGCATTTTTAAATCCAATATTTCGATTCATTATCACGCAGTTGTATTGTTTTTCGTATTTGTACGCTATTTAAAAAGTACTCATTGCGATTCGTTTTGACGTGATCTAAAAATTATGCATCGTTATTCTTAATTACGCGATTTAAAAATTCAATATCGCAATTTGTATTTAAGCGGTTTTAAAACCCAATATCGCTATTTGTATTCTCGCGAGTTTAAAATCCAACGTCGTGATTCGTATTCACTCATTTTTAAATCCAATATTTCGATTTATTATCAGGCAGTTGTAATATCAGATATCGTTTTTCGTATTTGTACGCTATTTAAAAATTACTCATTGCGATTCGTATTCACGTGATCTAAAAATTCTGCATCGTGATCCTTAATTACGCGATCTAAAAATTCAATACCGCAATTTGTATTTTCGTGTTATTAAAATCCAAAATCGCGATTCATATTCGCGCAATTTTAAAATCCAATATCGCGATTCATATTCACGCGATTTTAAAATCCAATATCGTGATTTGTATTTTCGTGTTTTTAAAATCCAACAGCTTGATTCATATTCACGCGATTTTAAAATCCAAAATCGCGATTCATATTCACACGAATTTAAAATCCAATATCGCAATTCATATTCACGCGATTTTAAAATCCAATATCGCGATTCTTCAAAGAAGTAGAAGTAGCTTTTTTCTTGAATTAGTTACTGTAAAGATGTGGTATATTTTTCATTAGTAAGTAATTTAATAGTTGTGCCTTCCTATAATTGCTTAATTTTTTTTGATATGGTAGTCAAAAGTTTAAAATTCTATTTCGGAAAAATTTAAAGTTAACTGTCTAAATGCTTCTGCCACTTTAAATATTAAATAAGAATCTCAAAGCATAGTTAAAAGTTGCTTTTATAAATCTCAGTATCTAATAGAGCACCCCCCTCCATCCTCCCAGTGACCTGCTTTGTAAAAGTTCAGCCTTTTTTAATTTTTGTCCACTTTCATGCCTGTATTTTATCAAAAGACAGATGAATAAATATTTTTTGTACAGTATTTAAACTTGATGTATTATGGTAAAGCTTTCTTAGATAGTTTGCATATGTCGAGGGGGTATTGTGTATGTTAGGTATTTCAGTCAAAAAATTTTCAGTCTTGACCTTTTTTCCAATTTGCACCCATGCTACAAACTTAAATACATTGCAAATGCACAGAATTCTAAGAATTCAAAACAATCATTCAAATCCATATAACAACTTTTTTTTAAAAAAAAAATTCCATCTTTTTAGTAAATACTGAGTCATTAAAATAAATTTGAATTCAAATAAATGACATGTAATTCGTTAAACCTATTAGAAATGTGCTATAGTGTAAAATCTTAAGATAAAATTTCTAAAACTGATATCTCTTTAAAAAGGTTGAAATTTTGGCTATAATTATGTCTATTAAAAATTGAAATAAGTGAATTGCACTGGAAAAATCTGCATAAAGAAAACATTGAATTTTGGAAGAA
Organism: Parasteatoda tepidariorum; assembly: GCF_982258835.1. NCBI lineage: Eukaryota > Metazoa > Arthropoda > Arachnida > Araneae > Theridiidae > Parasteatoda > Parasteatoda tepidariorum. The sequence continues at coordinate 87,624,518 of NC_141755.1, read as the reverse complement.
ATTTCGTTTGGTGAGAATGATCTCTCTTGTCAAAAAATACAAAATAAACTGACCTCAAATAAAACTCAAAGGAATCAAATAATTAAGGAAACTACTATCACGTTTAATACAAAAGGAAGATTTATTAACTAAACAATAAAATTACAGCATCGCAGTTCCAAAAAACAAATCTCACAGTCAATCAAAAAACAATTTATATTCTAATTAGTCACCATAGCAACCACAAAATTCTTCTCGCCACCATCTATAAATTGATATATAATAAATAAATTAATTTACAAAAAATACGATGCACATAATATTTTACACTCTGGTTATTTCAGTTTCCATTTTTAAAAACGCTATATGATGAGCCACCTCATCTAGATTTGGCATGTGACATTTTTAGCGGCAATCATTGGTCGATTTTCTAGCGTTGCCATTCGGGGAGTTGTAATGAGGCTTTTTTTGTCGCCGTGTAAGAGAAATATATATATATAGATTTAGAAACTTACTCCAATGCTGCTTTACCTGGGCTTATAAAAGTTTGCAAAAATTGAGAATACGGTATTGGGTTTGATAATTTTCATCTAGGTGGGAAAATATCGCCTATTGGCGATTTTTAAAAAGTTTAATAACTTTGAAAATATTTAAGTTATTTGTCTGTTTTAAAGACCAGATAATTCATGACAAGATTACATATATAGTTTAAAATCATCGCATTTCTTTAAATGTAAGGCACTTTTCAACTATGGCTTATTTCCCTTGGCGACAGAGCTTCAAAAAACAGCGTTAGCATTACTGTCCAGGAAATATCTGAGCATGGTGAATTGAATGAGGCCAATCCCTAGGCGATCGGATCAGTTGTTTAATTATAAGGTTTTTTTTTAAATGAGTAAGTTTCAAAAACAGTTTTTCTCTTTACAAAAAAAGGGAAAGAGAAAGAAAACTACTTTAACTTTTGAAATTTTGTCATTTTTTGATATGTTTGGACTACTACTGACTGAAAAAAAACTATAAATCAATGTTTTCCAACTCTTGTCAGGCCATTATTTCATCTGATTATTATGATCATGATGACACATAAATGTTTTTTTTAGCTCATTTTAGTTAATGATGCCATCAATTGAGAAATTAAGCTTATTTTGAAACCTCAAGAGGAGAAAAATCTCTCGTTTCCTAAACAAGCACAGTACAGAAAATTATCTATTTATAAATTTTTCTGTATTTTCATATTTCACTTTTTAAATCTTTTAGAAGGCACTTGATATTAGGTGATTGAGAAATAAGGTGATCTAATTTAAACCAAATAAAATACATGAAATTTTTTTAATGAAAGCATTTATTCAACAATAATATGTATTCCATTATTTTCTAGAGCTCTTTCGCAATGTTTTCTACCTTTCTTAATATTTCTCTTGGAATAGAAATAGACAGATTTCTCTTCGAATAAAATACGTAAGACATGTTTTAAATTCATACATAAAGTGAATTTTTTTTCTACATTTAAAATTTGCAAATAGCAGTGTAGGTGGAAATCTACATGTCTAAGATAAACTCTAAGAAATAACTTTTCCTTTGCAAAGTTTTCAATTTTTGTAAAGATATAAATATATACCGTTAAAGAGCATAATTTTGTTATTTCATAGAATAACTAGGTATTTCACGAAATAACTAGACAAGTCAGTTAAAGTATATAATAAATGAGAAATTTCACACTTTGCCTAGTTATTCTATGAAATAACTAATGATATACCTTTAAAGTTAAAAAAAAGCAATTTCAAAGTTATTTTATAAATTAATTAATCATTAAATCTCTCAAAAATACATTTTATCCCATATTGCGGTTATCTGATAAATAGAAAGGGAAAGCAGATGATATAATTTATTATTGCTCACATTGCTAATAATAGTGAAACAGGAAAGGAAAAAAAGAATATGTTGCAGAAATAGTTCTATTTAAATATTATCAAAAAATATTATTATTACAAGGCAACAATAAGCGGTTCAAAACTGGCTAAAAGCAGCTTGAACCTCTTCAAAGAACTTTCAAGTGACGTATTTCAATACTTTAATGACAAAGTAATCATTATTCTATAGAATACTCAGTGAAATCATAGAATTCAATAATTTTATATACTTTAACTGACTTGTTTAGTTATTTCATGAAATACCTAGTTATTCTATGAAATAATGAATTTCACACTTTAACCGGTAGCATGGGCATATATATATATATAGATAAACATAGATAAACATAAACTTCCTGAAATAAAAGAGTATCATATGACTTGTTAAATTGTTGATGAACTAAATGTCCAAATTAAACAGAAAAATGTGGGACTTGTCATTAATTCACAGTATAGCTCTTCATGTTTAAAAAGCCAAACGTTTTTCCTTTATTAGTTTTTCGCTTGCATGGAAACATAAATAATTTTTTTTTCCTCCATCCCATTAACATAATCGTCTTCTGGAATTTCATGGATCACTAGTATAATAATCGTAAGGAGAATAAATATTAAAAACTTTTTTTTTAAATGATACGTTGTCATCAAACTAAATGATGGATGATGATGGATAGTGCAAAATGTTTGTTCAAGATGAAGTTGAAAAATTTGAAATTGATAGTTTTCATTTATAAATCATGTATTTTCTTCCAGAAGCATCACTCGAATTATTTAAATAATTCTTTTGATTTAACATAAGAAATATGAAGAAGATACTATACTTTTATTTTGAATATCCTTTTAATAAATTAATAGCTAGGATGATCCAACCCTGCTCCCTTTGCTGTCCAATCGCATGATTGCTACACAAACATTTTAATGTCTTAAATATAAACAGATTGGTAGATCGAAATTGTTGAATTAAAAGATCTCAAATTTTTGTAGTATTAACGCATGTATTTTGAATGTCCTTTCAACAAATAAATAGTTAGGGAGATACACTCCCTTCTCGCTTTGCTCTATAAACCCATGAATTGTAAAAAGTTATTTTTATTTATTAAAAGTAAGAAGAAATTAAAAGTTATTAAATTAAAATTTCTCAAAACTTTTTGTAGTATTAACATTTATATTTTATTCTTTAAATGAATTAATAAATTGTCATCCAATCCCTGCTTGCTTCGCACACCCATCCTACGAGTATTATATAATCATTGTTATTTCTTATAGATAAATAGTTAGTTATCGTTAGTTAGATAAATAGATCGCAGTATGAAATTATTCCATTATATGATAAATAGTTAGTTATAGTTAGTTAGATAAATAGATCGCAGTATGAAATTATTCCCTTATATGATCTCAAAATTTTTTATAGTTTTAACGGGCAATTTCATCTGCAAATATGATTTTATGTATTCATTTCAATTCTGGGTATTATGAAATCTCTCTGAATGTTTTTTCACCAACGAAATTCATTGGTAACAGTCCAAAAATTTAATCTTAATAATGTTTTATGATTTTGTATTCATTATTTTAAATGTATATATTAAATTTAGACGCATTCTCACATAAAGATTATCACAGTAATTATTCCTCATTTTCTGCTTAAACATTAAAAAATGATTAATAAGTGATAAACTTTTTTTAATATAACCATAAACTTCTGCATAATGAGATAGTACTATTGTGTCAGAGAAAAAAATGTTGGTAAATTCTGTTAATAAAACAAAAATGCACGGTATTTAAACCATTCATTTTGAAAATTTTCCGCTCATATAATAAAAGTTTACTGGAAAATTTGATTCTCAAAATTATAGTTCTTATTACTACATAATCAGTAAAAAAAATTGAAAGGTAAAAATAATTTTTATGCAATACACTAAGGCACCATGATAAAGTACCCAAATTTTATCAAGTTTACCAAATTATATCATCTATTATAAAACCATATTTAATAGTTAATTTTACCAAAATAATTACCAAAGATTTTTGGTAAAAAATAAGGAGATTTTTGATGATCCTTAGAGCTTGAAACATGGTAAATTTTACCATATTCTGGTAGTGTTGACTGTACTTTTTTTCTCAGTATACTATTGAAACTCTATATTAATGAAATAATTGGTGGATCGGAAAGTAGTGTCGTTTCAGCGCTTTAAATATTTTTGGGATTTAAAAACCAATTCATTTTTTTCCGGCATTGAAAGGTTGTTGCTAACGAGGATGAATACATCATTGATTAAAAATAAAATCTTGATAACAAATATCAAATGCCCTGAAACGACATTACTTTCTGGTCCACCCACTATTACTTTCAGTTTTTACCCTTTAATTCTAAATTCAAATTATATTGCATATTATAAAACCATATTTTATAGTTAATTTTACCAAAGCCTTTTGGTAAAAATTACCGAGATTTTTGGCGTTTCGAAGAGCTGGAAACATTGTAAATTTTGCCATATTCTGATAGTTCTGACCATACTTTTTTTCTCAGTATACTATTGTAGCGTATCTACCACTACAAAATTACAACTACAATTCACTGGTATATAAGACATGTTAACTTGACTCTATGTTGGGGTACCTTTTCATAGATGAAGGTTGACATGGTCGATTACTCCTGACCCGGACGTGATGTGAACGCGCCTGCTTTGACGGTAACGCCCACTTCGATATGAACACGCCTACCTAGACAGTAAAGCCTACTTCGATGGATGGACCACATTGAATAGTTGACTTGCTACTTGTGACTGCGACATTATCCACCTCCTCGCACTGTTGCCACTCAGTCTCGTCTTGATCATGCACAACGTCGGCTTGCATTCACACGACTGCAAACGGTGACATAGGAGCGACTACGACCGTGAAGTTAATACACCTCACATTCAGCACTCAAAAAGTACGGCGATCTTAATACAGCTCTCCCGGCTTCTCACAAAACAGCAATAACTCAACTAATGGTATCCATGTATCGAATTCTATCATAGCTATAATTCTGGTGAGGGAGTACTGTAGCGTATCTACCACTACAAAATTACAACTACAATTCACTGGTATATAAGACATGTTAACTCGATTCTATGTTGGGGTACCTTTTCATAGATGACGGTTGACATGGTCGATTACTCCTCGCCCCACACTATTAAAACTCTATTCCATTAAAAAAAATAGTGCGTGGAGTCCCTCCGCGCGGAAGAAGTTAAACTTCGTAACCTGCGACGTTAATTGTAGAAGAATCAGCAGTCGTAGAAGGATCACTAGTTCTATTCAACGACTCTTTTTCCTGCTCCGCTCGCTTCCGTGCTCTGTAATAACGGTAATATTGTGCATTTTTCCCTCGTGGACCTCTTGAACCAGTGGAAGTGCTTGTGGTTGCCTCATCATCTCGCCACAGAAAATGTATTTGTGTTTAATGTATGTAATGTAGGTAATTTCAAAAGAGAATCTAACAATCAATTGATATTCACAAGAGACGTACCTTGACATAACCTTAAATCCGTCGCATTGTCCGTGGGATTGTTTTCACTCATTTTTTACAATTGTTATCCACTAAATTTGAAAATAAAAATTACTATCCTATTAAATTGTATGTGTATCAAATCAAACAGTGAGAACCAAAATAATATGGAAATGAATGAGGGAAAACTGGATCCTACCACGTGATTTCCCGTCCAATTAAAATGCAGCGTTAAACGTTTAACGCAACCTTGTTGGAAGTCGCATAAGAAGTATAACTTCAAAAATACTTTTAGTTTTAACCCTTTAATTCTGGATGATAATCAAAATATAATAAGTTCTTTTATGTAATCAATTCAATAATTAGTTTACGAATTAGAATTCTACGTAAAGTTTACATTGCACTAAGAGGATAATGAAACCTAATTAATAGTTCCAAGCAGAAACTTAGTTTCAAAGATAAAATGGAAATGGAAATGGATGGAATAAAATTTATAGCGTTAAGTTTCAAATCTCTCTTCCAGTTTATGCTATTTAAATAAAAACGAATTTATGTATTTGTCTTCCTCACTCGTAATTCTTAAATTTTACCTGAGTTAATAAAATGCAAATCAGTTGAACGTAAAATATTTTATAGAGAACTGCTTTTCTCAGTAGAAAGAACAACAAAAATTAAGTGCCCAAGCTATTACGTGCCAGCGAGCAATCACACAGAAATCTTTATTGCTAGAATGCGATGTAAAAAGAGAAATGCGACAGATTGGGAAAATAGCCTAATATTTTCTCTCTCATTGCAGATACTTAGTGATCTTTATATTTATTTTGGAAAGAATATATTGTTGGAATATATAAAGAAATGAAAAAAAAAAATTATCGAGAAAATTTTTAAAGGAGTTAAAATGTGAGAAAAAAACCTTTTTATGAAAGATTTTGCTTTCGATATGTTTTACTTTAATAGTACCAATTCTGAGGAATTTTAAGTCTCATTTCTATTTATCTAATTTATTTCAATGCTTTAAACTAGCGTCTGCTATCTCGCTTTATTGTTGTTCCTTGTGATAAAAAATGAGCGACTATTTTTTTTTTAAAAAGGAGAGAGAATTGTATGGTTTGCTGTATTCTGCGTAGAAAACGAGTTAGCATATTCAAAATAAATTTCACATTTAGTAACAAAATTCATTAATAGATGACGCAGCTCACTGAAAAAACTATAGATCAATATTTTTTACCGCATGCCATAAAAGTCGAAACTTTATACGTTTTTTTTTTTAATTTCCCTAAGGTAAACGTAAAAAAATTCGCCTTACAACTTTTGACATCAGTGATACTTAATTTTGGCGATAGGGTTTAATTGAATTTTAAAAAATAAGCTATAGTAGTAAAACCTAAATTAGTTAAACACTAGCACTACCTCTTTCAGGTGAAAAGTAAAAAAATCGTCGTACTATTTTTGACGCAAATGATGCTTGAATAATTTTTAATAATAAGTGCTAATAGAAATATAAAAAAAAAGTAAGCTACGTATTAAAAAGCCCTATTGATGCAGAAATTGTACTAATTTGTTTAGGAGAAACTGGCATATCATTAGTTTTGACATCTACACTGGTTATCATAAATTAAGGAAAAATCACAAAAATAGCGATAACTCTTTCAAAAGTAAGCCAAACCGTGCAAAATTTGCATATGTTGTCCACTAAGAGTAGCTGAGTAAAATTGCAATATGCAAATTAGTGGCTCTGCACTCGGCTTACGTCATCTGCCTGGAGCATAAAAGTCCAAGTTTGAGAGAAAGCACACAAATTTTACTGTGATTGCGACATTGAAAATCTGAGATAGCCAATTCGTAATAATGACCTCTAGGCATCATTTGCCTGAAGAACTACGATGGAGAGCCATCGGGAGACTAGAGGTAGGGCAGAGTCAATCAGAAGTGGCCAGATGGCTAAATGTGAGTCCATCTGTGGTTCATAGACTTTGGAGGCAATTTCAAACCACAGATTCGGCATCTAGGAGGTTCAGTCAAGGACGGCCAACTGTTACGACCAGTGCCGATGACCGATATTTGACATTAAGTGCACGCAGGAATAGAACCGCTACTCCGACACATCTTAGATCCTCTCTTGCTGCAGCCACCGGAAGGTTGGTGTCAACGTCAACTGTGCGCAGAAGGCTCCACGAAGGTGGTCTGTATGCGAGACGACCAGCCATTTGCGTGCCGCTCACATCACGCCATAGGAGAGACCGTTTGCAGTGGGCCCGACAACATGTCCACTGGACGTCAGATCAATGGAGGCCTGTTCTCTTTACGGATGAGTCCAGGTTTAGTCTAGAAAGTGACAGTAGACGTTATTTGATATGGAGAGAACCTGGGACCCGTTATCATCCATCAAACATCCGTGAAAGAGATGCATACGGAAGAGGCAGTGTCTGTGTTTGGGGAGGCATATCCTTAGGAGGGCGCACATACCTCCATGTCTTTCCAAGGGGAACCGTGAATGCTCAGGTTTATCGAGACAACATCCTTGATGCTTATGTGCGCCCATATGCCGGGGCAATTGGTGATTGCTTCCTGTTACAGGACGATAATGCAAGACCACACAGAGCTCGCATTGTTGATGATTATCTTCAACAGGAAACAATTACTCGCATGGAGTGGCCAGCTCGATCCCCGGACTTGAATCCTATCGAGCACGTTTGGGATGCTCTAGGGAGGCGTGTATCTGCAATCAATCCGCCCCCTCAGACCCTTGCCACGCTTGCAACTGCTTTACAAGAGCAATGGCTCTCACTTCCTATTGAACTGATAGACCGCATAATTGAAAGCATCACACATCGCTGTTTGTGCTGTATTGCTTCTAGAGGCAATCATATTCCATATTAAAGGTACTTTTTCTATTGCAAACCGATACTTCCAATTTGTTTATTTTATACATGTGCTAATTTCTATACTACTATTAATGTCTGATAATTTCTTTTTATGTTGTTTAATACCTTACTATGTGTTGTATATTGTGGGTAAGTTTCATAAAATTCCATGTGTAATTTCTTGAGTTATCGCGATTTTTGTGAATTTTCCTTAATTTATGATAACCAGTGTATGACGATTAATTATTTTTGGTAATATGCACTACTGATATTACGGTAATTGGTGCAGTTTTAATAGGTACCAAATATACAAATAATTAAGTTTATTACGACTCCTCTGAAATATATGTAATGAAAAAATTGCTTGATTGTAGTAGATTTAAAGTATCGCGATTTGGACTCGAGCAACAGCATTTCGACAGATGATAGTGAAATATTTAGGATGCACGAGCTGTTAAAAACGTGTTTTTCTAAATCTAATAATATTAGGTCACCGAAAAGGGAAACGGATAATAATAAATAAAAAAAGACATTGAAACTATTTTAGAATTATTAATTATGGCGGTATTTGTCTTTATGTTTTCTGTGTGATGTTCAGTAGTGTGTTTTTATTAATCGAATGACGAATATTCAGCTACTTAATTAATAAATGCCAGGTCCCCTCTTTGAACCATTAAAACAAACTGGCACTTCATGAAAATCAGAACATTACAACAAAATTAATTCAGACTGCGCACTGTGCAGTGTTTTGGATTATTAGTTATTTTTTAATTTAATAATAATAGAAAATTTTTAAATGATTGATTGCTAATTAATTTGTAAGACTTATTACAAATGTGTTATTCTTTTAGTTTAAACTATTAATGTGAAAGGATATGTACGGTTCCTGCTCAGTAGTTAAAACTACCATAATGCATTCACTGCAGACACCAAACTATAGAGTGAACTTATTAAATATTAAATCTATCATTACATTTCCATTTGATGCTATTTTCTTAAATACATAAACCTAAATTCCATGAAAAAATATAGAGTTTTCTTTGAATTCTCTTCTGGTTTTAAGTGGTTCTGGTTTAAGCTATACAAAGTAGAAAATGATATAAAAGGAATATATTTTCCTTGAATCCGTATTCTATTTCGAATGGAGTATCATGTTTAGGCTGGGAATGGTCGAAGAAGATTTAGGAGAGTCGTTTCCTTTTTCCGTAGAAACATTCCTAAAACCTATAAGAAGAAATATCTCGAAATCCAGTCACGGAATCTAGGTTTCAAATAGCTGTAGGGAAGCAAAACGATGACATGGTTCCAGAGGAGTTCTCAAATTCTATCAATGGCTCAACATGCATAAGTAAGAACCGAATGCGACTTTAATAAAATAACCTATGTTTAGATTCTACGTTTTCAATATAGCAGAAGAGTTTTACATGAGAAATTGCTTTGCGCATTGATAGAAGAGACAAAAAAGAAAGGTACAACTATTATTTCATGAATAATTTGCTCATGAAACTGTATTAGCAAAACCAAACGGGAATTTTTCGTTAGATATATTGCTCTTTAAGAAAAGACTGAAGAGAAATTTTTTTTTTTTAAAATAAGCATATCGAATAAAAAGGACTTATAAATTAAAACAATCAATGGAGGTGAATGATGTACCAAATTTAGTAATCAAATTGCTTCAGGGAGACAAAATGATGACAAAGTTTCAGAGGAGTTCTCAAATTCTATCAATGACTCATCGTGCAAAAGTAAGAACCGAATGTGACTTAAAATAACCTATATTTTTTATTCGAAGTTTTCAATATTGCAATAGAGTTTTACATGAGGAATTGCTTTGCGCCATTGAAAAAAGGACAAAAAATAAAGGTATATGAATAATTTGCTCATACTGAAACTTTTTCAAGTAAAACCAAGTAGGAATTTTTCGTTAGATACATTGCTCTTTAAGAAAAGACTGAAGAGAAAAACATTTTTTCAAAATAAGCATATCGAATAAAAAGGACTTATAAATTAAAATAATCAATGGAGGTGAATGATGTACCAAATTTAGTAATCAAATTGCTTCAGGGAGACAAAATGATGACAAAGTTTCAGAGGAGTTCTCAAATTCTATCAATGGCTCATCGTGCAAAAGTAAGAACCGAATGTGACTTAAATAAAATAACCTATATTTTTTATTCGAAGTTTTCAATAGTGCAATAGAGTTTTACATGAGGAATTGCTTTGCGCCATTGAAAGAAAGGACAAAAAGTAAGGTATATGAATAATTTGCTCATAATGAAACTGTATTGGTAAAATCAAGCAGGAATTTTTCGTTAGATACATTGCTCTTTAAGAAAAGACTGAAGAGAATAGCATTTTTTATAAAGTATGCATATTGAAAAAAAAAGGAATTATAAATTAAAATTCAATTCAATTCAATCAATTAAAACAATCAATCATCAGTAACCGAATGCTACTTTAATAGAGGAATTGAGTTTTAAATTCGACTTTTTCTGTATGGCAGTAGATTTTTATGCAAGAAATCTTTTCACGCAGTGAAAGTAATGGCAGTAAAGAAAAGTAGAATTATTTTTTATGAATAATTTGCTTATTAGGAAACTGTATTATTAAAATTAAAAACGAAGAGTTCTTTAATTCTATGAATGACTCAACTTGCATAATTAAGAACCGAATTTGGACATCTACAATATATATGACTGAAACAAAATGGTGTAATTTTCTTACAAGTATTATTCACTTATTTATCTAGGGCAGAATTAACGATCACCAACGACATGTTTGCTGAATATAACAAATGGTGATTAAAAATTTTTCGAAACTTCACAATATTTTACAATTATTTTTGTAAAATATTTTTTAATGTTTATATTTTTTTAATTATACTTTAGAGAGTTAAAATTTTTACCTAACTGTCCGGGGTTCGAGTCTCTATTCGGGAGATTCTATTTTGAGCTGTGGTGGCTCAGGGGATAAAGCGCTCGATTCCCAATTAGGTGAGCCGGGTTTGGATTACAGCGATGGCTGGTCGATACGAATTTTGTACCCGACTCGCCCAGACCACAGTGCTGAAGCAAAATATCCTCAGTGGTAGAGGGATCCTAGGTAAGAATCCCCTTGACGTCAAGCTAACCTTGGGAGGTTATCGAGGTTTTCCCCTCTAAGTAACGCAAATGCAGGTTAGTTTTATTATAAAAGTCCTCCACAAAGGGGAATTTCTCCCTATATTTGATCCAGGAGTTCCCTTGTCTTCTGGAATGGATTCAAAATTACAAGGCTTCGGAGTTGAAAAATTTGTAATCGTAAACTGAAATATTGGGTCTGCTGTTCAACAACAGTTAAAGAAAAAACTGTTTCTTCTTAATAAATATGAAATTATTACAAATATTTAGAAATATTCAGAGAACAGATTTATTTTACGCTTGTTTATTTAAATGTTTCATCATTTTCGAAATGAATCACACGATGTTTGAGAAATATTCGCATTATTATTATAAACAGTTTCTATAATAGATTCAAATTTTTAATTTTTGAAAAATTGGTCACATGTTTTAAAAGTAGTCACTGCTAAAAATTTTATACACCGCTATACACCGTTGCAAGTTAAGAAATGACTAGCGTGGTATAGGGTTAAAGTAATTATTCACGTATATAGTTTCCTTTTATTTCGATATCAAATTATACAAATATGCTTTCAAAACAATGTAAAAACTTTTAAGAGTTAAACACGTCATACAGAAATTTAATTCGTGCTATCTTTTACAATATATATCACAGAATTATTAAAAGAAAGGTTACAGTTTCGTAGCCTTACTGGAATCCTAAACTGACCGACATATTTCGATAAATAAGGAGAACATTCGTTCTTTAAAAAAGAAATAGCAAAATGACGTTGCAGGGGCATTGGATTTGATTGGGTCACTAAAAATGACGTGCCTCATGACGACATGCTCTTAAATCAAATGCGTGAAAAAGAATTTTTACTTTTGTTTCGCTGTAGAAGAAAATAGTCTACAAGAAACAATATTTATTATTCTTTTATCAGTTTCTTTAAATGTGAACAGGAAAGATATATAATTGTAATGATATTTAGATATCATTTTTGTTAATTCGTTACCTGTTAATTGATTATTACTGTTAATAACTGTTATTATTATTAATAAGAAGGCTAGCAAAAAGGAGGCTGTGCAACGTCGTTTCAAGAATGGGCTATATTGATATACGTTTGCGATGGGAGCTTGGCATCCATTTGGCGTGCAAACAAGCACATTCCATAGGGATAATGGTTTTTTCTTAACTTGTAACAGGGTATAGTACCAAAATTTCCTATTTTTGTCCAGCAAATTCTCCAAAACACTCAATGTGACTTCGTGGCATTTCTCATGCTAAAGTGTTTCTTGTCATGGTATTAATTTTCGATTATTAATCATTATTAAATGAATGGCTCATTTTGTTACAAGTGAATTCAAAATCAATATTGACATCATAAGTACTCTGATGTGGATGATTGTAACGCTAAATTCTGACATCATAAGTACTCAAAAATGGGACTAAGTTATTCTAATCGATTTATTCAATTCCTACTATTAGTTCTATCTTGTAGGGGAGAGTCGGGTAGCACCGCCCACTTAAGGAGTATTGCTTATATTTCTGTATAATATATAGTAATAATCAATATTTTTGTATGTTTCTATTGTTTTACCATCTAATTAAATAATGCAGAAAGAATAAATCAAAAAAAGAATAGTTTAACTTAAAAAAATAGAAATTTAAAAAAACATGTTTTTCAGTTCTTTTCAAAATGTGTCGGGTAGTCCAGCCCAGTTACAAAAATTATGTTTTTTGACTGTTTTTTCAGGTATAAAGGAAAGTGACCAATGTATTGACAATAGATAAACCTCATTTATCATTTTTATCACAAAATTATTTTATTTATTACATATTTATATACTTTTAGTGAATTCTATCATTTAATAACAATCCTTTAATAACAACAATATTTGTTGTTAAAAATGCGTATAACATTCAAATTTGAAGCAATAAAATAATAATCTTTGCAACCGTACATTTCTCGACGAAATAAAATTGGGCGGTGATACCAGACATTCATGTGAGCGGGGCTACCCAAAATCTAATTTTTTTGTAAATTTGTAATTACTCGAACAATTTTTCACATACAAACTTCTTTCTTTGTGCAAATTAAACTTAAGACTACATACTTTAATGCTGTAAGTATAGAAAAAATTATTTTTTAGTATTAAAATAAAGTTTAATCGAAACATTCAACCAATTTTTCTTAATTTCATGACTACTGTATTCAACATATTTTCAAAACTATTACCATGTTTACCATGTTAACAGCTGCAAAAATACTTGAAACTTTGAAAATAATCTTTTTTTAATATAACAATTAATGTCCAATGGCCCATTGACTTGAAAAAATATTCTAGACACATGAAATTGACTGTGGGCGGGGCTACCCGACTCTCCCCTATATCTTGTTCAAATTTTCAATCATTAATAAAATATTTTTTATTCATCCATTCATATCAAATAATTTTTTTAAAATTTTTAGTGGATTGCACTTGATGTTAATACATTTTTTTTAAATAATAATTCTATTTGAACAAAAAAAAAATAGTTTCTCGCGCACATTTGATTATCTATTTTTTTATTCGCTGTGTCAGATAAATTCAATAAAGAACAGAACGTGTGGTCTACTTTTTTTACTTAAACTTTTATTTTTATACTTAAAATTTATACTTTTATAGTTGTTTGATACCACGCTTCTTTTTTTTTCAATTCTTACTATTAGTTCATACTCTCCCTTTATATATTTATATATCTTGTTCAAATTTTCAATCATTAATAGAATATTTTTTATTCATCCACTCAGATCAAATAAATTTTTTTAAACTTGTAGTGGATGACACTTGACGTTAATACATTTTTTTCAAATATTAATTCATGAATTAAATTTAAGTAACTAGTGGGCTGCGCCCCCTGCTCGCTAACGCTCGCCAACCCCTGAAAATTGCTACTCAATCTTATATGGTTTGCTTCGCAAACCAAGCTCACTTCGCTCGCTACTAACTTAGGTACGTTGCAAATGCACAAAATTCTAAGAATTCAAAACAATCATTCAAATTCATATAAAAACTTTTTTTTTAAAGAATTACATCTTTTTAGTAAATACTAAGTCATTAAAATAAATTTGAATTCAAATAAATGACATGTAATTCGTTAAGCCTATTAGAAATGTGCTATAGTATAATTCGTGATATAAATCAAAACTCGTCAAATAAATTCGTAATATATAAATTCGTGAAAAAAAAGCACTTTCGACAAAGACTACTCACTTCTGCCTAGCCTAATAGTATGAGATTGCAACAGCTGATGCTCTCTGGTTACTTCAGTTTCCGTTTTTAAAAGCGATAATGTTGAGCCATCTCAGCTAGATTCGGCAGGTGAGATTTTTGGCGGCAATCATTGGTCGATTCGCCGTGTAAGAGAAATAGTAACGTAAACAAAACAAAGCAAACGTTGCCACCGGCGGAAAAGAAATACAGCCAAAATTTGGGAGCCGCGTAAGAGAATTCTATATAATAGATTTTAGTTTTATATGGGAGAAAAATTTTTAATTATTTAAAAAAAGTAACTAAAATAAATTTTTTCTTTCTTGGATAAGGGAATTGGCTTTAACAAAATTTTTTTTTTATGTTACTTGTATCTAAGAAAGAAGCATGCCAAAAAAATTTGAAAATATTCCATTAAGTCAAGATGAAATGAACCTTTACGGTAATGTTAAAATTTTTCAAACAATGACTTAAAACTTTAATTTTAAAATTTTGCATAAGATTGTATTTTTTTGTTTATGATAATAAAAAACATATTAACCATAACTATATTTATTTATGGGTTTACTCATGAAAAAAAAAGTCCTATTCCAAAAAAGCAACTTGTCATTTATTATTTTCAACCTTAAACTTTGTTTCCATCGGGCAACTTATCTTCTATGATACGAGAATTCTGACTTCTTTTTTGAAACTTTAGGTCACTCGGGATAAGGGAAAACAAATAGAGTTGTCCTAAATTTAGACAGCTTTGAATTTTTACAGGCAAGCATTCTACCACTTTTTTTATAACAAAAGTGATATTTTTCTTCATTATATAAAAAAAAGTCTTGACACTTAAGTTTAAAAATTGTATTTTAAAGTAAAGAAATCGTTAGGAAAAAATGAAAGCCTTATTATGTTTAATACCGATGGGGTTTTCTGGTAAAAACAGAGAGTTATATATTAAGGTTAAAGATAAAATGTGAATCGCAATAATAATAAGAAGAAAAAAAACTAAAATTTAAAACTTAAACATCTTTTTCTTTTCATATGCTCTTTGGTTATTTTCTTTAAAGAAGAAGTAAGCTATTGACCATTATTACAAAAAATAGTTTAATATAGTATTATTTAGGAAACAGATAGAAACTGTTTTAAGAATTCAGGTTAGCCCGTTTCTGAATGAGTTTTAAATAAAATCTTAACTCTTTGTAAGACCATGGGAAGTACAAATAAACAAGCTGCATTTATTTTTCAACGATAGGAAAAGTCGCTGTGGCTCAGGGGATAGAGCATTCGCTTTCAAATGAGGTGAACCGGGTTCGAATCCTAGTGATGGCTGGGATACGAATTCCGCATCCGGCTTGAACCGACCACAGTGCTGACGTGAAATATCCTCAGTGGTAGACGGATCATGGGTTATATGGTGAGCTATAGATCTAGCCTCACCTAACTTTATTTAAAGCTTTAAGTTTATTTAACACCGTTGGCAACGTTCCGTTGACAACTGAGTTGTAATTCGGTTTTTCACTTTTTCAGCTTTACCTTTTCATTTCTCGGCCGTCAAACCAGATGGTTATGTTCTTGTTTTTAGTTAATAAATTTAGTTTATGTATGAATGATATTTCTTTCTTTATGCATAGCGTTCAATAGACCCTCGAAGACACGGGGGCCTAAAGGTTAGAGTCCCCTTGCCGTTAGTCTAACCGTGGGAGATTCTTGTGGTCTTCCTCTCCGTGTAACGCAAATGCGGGCTAGTTCTATCAAAAAAGTCCTCCACGAAGGCAAATTTCCCCTAATAATCGATCCAGGAGTTCCCTGGTCTTCTGGATTAGGTTCAAAATTACAAGACTACGTAGTTGAACATTAGTGGTCGTAAACCAAAAAACTGGGTCGGTTGTTAAACGACGGTTATATAATTTAAAAAAAATTTCGATAGGAAGAGCCGTTGTGGCTCAGGGGATTGAACGCTTGCCTTCCAGTGAGGTGAACAGGGTTCGAACCTCAGCAATGGCTGTTCGATACGAATTCCACATCCGACTTGCAAAAACCACGGTGCTGAAATAAAATATCCTCAGTGGTAGACTGATCATGGGCTAGAGCCCCCTTGCTGTCAGACTACCCGGGGGAAGTTTTCGGTGGCTTTTCTCTCCATGTAAAGTAAATGCGGGTTAGTTCCATTAAAAAAAGTCGTTAGTGAATGTAAATTCGTCTCAATGCCTGATCAGGAGTTTCCTTGTCTTCTGGATTTGGTTCAAAATTAAAAGGCTACGGAGTTGTACAATAGTAGTCATAAATCCAAATAGGTTGTTCACCGACGGTTTTAATGTCGATATGAATAAATAAAATGTCGAAAATGAAATGTGGATAGGAAGGTATTTTCTCAACTAAGATTTGTGTGAAAACTTTGCTGATAACTTCAAAACATACACACAAAAAATTACAAATGAAGGGCTTTGTTTACATAAATGTGGGTAATAGTAATGGTTTGCTTGGAGTCAAGAAAAAAGAGGCTAACTATGGTGGGGAGT
Organism: Parasteatoda tepidariorum; assembly: GCF_982258835.1. NCBI lineage: Eukaryota > Metazoa > Arthropoda > Arachnida > Araneae > Theridiidae > Parasteatoda > Parasteatoda tepidariorum. The sequence goes on along the minus strand of NC_141755.1, from coordinate 87,607,418 downwards.
TATTTCGTGTTGTGCATCTTACGTTCGTTAGTTTGATCATATCGAGTTTACTGTTTATGGTCGAGTTGTTAATTTATTTGTAGTTATAAATGCAGCGTTTGCAAATCGATTAATTATAAGAACAAAAAATCAGGTTTCCATTTCTTCACAGTAAGTAAAATTTCGCAAATCTCATACACCTTCTCGCCACAAAAAAAATTTTAAAAATCAAATTAATCTTAGATAGTAAGCTAAATAAATTAATTTTCATAAATCAATGTAAATACGAAAAGTATTTCAAAATAACATAATTTAAAGAAAAGGGTCCTATAAAGGGTTTATTGAAGGGGAAATGGGGAGAAACTTAAGTATCTAGAAAAGCGATGTATGTATTAACTTAGTCGCATGTGATCTAAAGTATCTCAGTAAGTTTCTTTTCAATATCCGTAAATTGAAGATAGTTTATAGAATTGAAGAAAACTTCAATTACCTATATTGGGCCCACACCTCAACCTTAAAAACAATACTCAGCCTTTCCATAACAATTTCGGTATTCAACTGTTTAGGAACTGATTCTAATTTTTTTTTAATTGAAATACATTCAATTATGAATATCGACAATACCAATGTTGAAATAAAAGTATTTATGTCTTAAGAGTTTTATTTTTAAGGCTACACAGTACCCTAAAATTCGCAAAAATATGCAAAAAAATATTTTTGCATTTTTGGGTGGCTAATGTGGTTGGGAAGCAAGTTGAAAAATTTTGCATCTGAGATCTAATTAGTTTTAGAGATATTAGGATTTTTCCGAGTTGTGTCAGACTCACAATTTGACAAGCGAGGGGGCGTGGTTAGTTTCGTTTTCTTTTAAATCTAATTTTAAAACTTTTTTTTTCAAAAAAAGACTTATTTTATTTCGATGATTATTAATTTTCACTTTCTCCAAAAGTTATCAAATTTCACTTTCACTTCTAGAAGCATTGTTGTTTATTTATGTTCGGTGTTTGATGGATGCGTTCTAAAGTTGTGTTTTTACTAAATTTTTATTTATAAAAAGTCTTTTTTAAGACTAATATTTTTTAATTTATAAATACATTCGTAACAGAATATTTGTTATACTTGATTGACTGAATATTTATATAATTATGCTAGCTATTTCTTTAATCCTATTGCTTTGTTTGTCTAAACCAATGTTACGTGTATTTTAGCCGATACAGGTTACATATAAATTTTAAATGTGAAAAAATATAATACTATTAATATTCAAGTAAATTAGTGTTTTTGGACCAGCAATAAGTTTGTTTATAATACATTAAGAAAGTAGGACTGTACAAGCATTTTTAGTTTTGGTTTTATGGTTCTCTTTACTTTAAATGTCATTTTCTCAGACTTTCTTTTTTGTTGATGCCACTGTTTTCGATTCCCTAAGGCTTTTTTCCCTTTAAAGATAAAGCCTTGAAATTTTTTGTAGAAACTTTTATGTATATACAGACCAAAAGTTAGTATGGATTTCAGTGTGAGATGTATACATTTTTTTTAATAAAAATTTGAAGTTGGAGTTTTTTAGAATTTTCGGGTTTTCCACGTGTTTAGTAACGATAAAAATAATTAAGATTCAACTAAGTATCAGAGCATCAAATCCATACTAACTTTTGTTCCTAATAATCTAAGATATTTATATTATTTAAAATAACTGAAAAATTTTGAAAATTAAAAAAGTTATAGAAATTTAAAAAAATCTTGAATTTTTTAAAAAAATTTAAATTTTTTAAATTGTGGTTTGTCGATTTCCCTTTTCTTTTTGAAAATCAGTTTAATAATATAATACAAATGAAAATCTATTATTACTTTTAATATTACAGGCCTTAAAAATTTTTTTTAAAAAAGGGTACCGTGTAGCCTTAACAGCATAGAGTGTTGGCAGTTATGCATCTGAAATGGACAAAAGCTGTTCTTCCGTACAAAGTTGAATTTAGTTTAGAATGGCTGGCAAATATATACATGAAGGAAATATGTGATAATATTGGTGTACGGGTTTAGGATTGCACATCACCCAAAGGTTGCATTACATCATCTGGAGAGGAATTACATCATTCCAAGTTGATTAGAGGCGCTGCTGTAAAATGCGAACTGAAACTTAAACTGTTATTTCGGCAATGAGCAATGTAGATGCTAATGGTTGATTTCCTGGTTGCACCTCGAGCAGAAGGTGGTAAATTGTTATCCAACTCTTTTTTTTTTTTAATTGCATTTGTTATTTGTTCATAATTTTAGTGTGATTATTTGAATATTGATTTAATCTTATCCTCTGCCCCTTTTACATATATTGATAATATGGTTTATTATTTTTTAAAACCGTTAGTCTAGATTGAAATATTTTGTAAATTCAGGCAGTCAATCAATATTTTTTCACAACATAAATATTCCTCAATAAACTCAACCCAAAATCCTCGTTGACTTTACGGGGGAGCAGAAAATTCACAAAAAAAAAACATTCTTTTGGAATTTAAATGCTGTTTGATTATTCAGAAAGAGTAAACCTTGTAATCAATCCGCACACAAATCAGGGTAATTCTTTGGGTTTTTTTTTCCTTTCTACCATAACCCCTTGGGAGACTTGACTGGGAATTACCAAACGAAAAGAAAAACGAAAAATCACTTGGGTTGCTACTTCAAAGCTTTTCAGGAAATCATCACCAAGCGTTATCAACATCAGTAGTGATAAACAAAGAAACCAAATAAATTCGATGGTATCACTTTATCAAACACTTGACGATATTAGCATTCCCAGGCACGTTGTTCGAAAATGCATAGGGGAACCACCTTAGAAAAATGTTCTTTTTTTGTGTAATTAGCTGGTGGTTTATTGAGAGGATTTATCGTCTGCGTCATTAGGATTCAATTTAAAATTCCACGCTACTGTTTGGTAGTTAAGTATAAAGAAATTGAATTCTTTATTTTGTGCATTTTTAAACTTTAACTGTTGCTATAACATTTGTTATTTTGTCATTTAACAAACATGACCTAGCCGACACCGTCTGCTATTTTAACTTTAAGTTTTTTTTTCAAAACTTTTCCTTTTGTTGTAATCATATCATTTGTTCAGGTGTCTAGTAGCTCGGTTGGGGGGAGGAGGAAGTAAGAGTTTGATTATTTTAGCATATTAATAATTTATTTACAAACAATATTTAGACATCAATTATTGCATCATTCTTCACATCAGGCTCATTTGGCGTGTACCTCTACGCTCTCTCACATTTGCAAAACAGACACAGCAGTTGTGGCGCTGCGCCACCTGCCGGACATTAAGGGGAAAATGTTAGCACTTTACTCTCTCTATACACAAAATCTCTCTGAAAAATATACCTGAGGTCTTTGTTTTTAAAGATTTCCAGATTTCGTTTTTCAATCTAATTCATTGATAAATTTGATTTTAAACATAATATATGTTTCGCGTCCTCAAAATATTTTGAGATTGATTTCGTAAAAAAGTCATCGGGCCCTTAAATATAATATGATAATTCCTCTTTTTTCCGGTCAGGTGGCCGAACAGTCAGCGTGCCTGACTTTGAAGACAATGGTTGCGGGTTCAAATCCAGCTTAGGGCATTGATGTTTCTCTCTGAGTGTTGTTCTCCTTTGCGTGGTGTATGAATGTGGCCCATCCTATAAACGGGTATCTGTGGCAGTGTGGCGTGGATAGTGTCGCTCGCCTCCGTGACTTAGGTTTACAGGTGCCCACCGGGTGACGTTAAATGTGCAACACTTCCGGCATCTTCCTAGGTGAAGAATGAATGTTCAGTGCCTGCCGTAGAAATTTTTTCTTCTCTTTTTCACCCTTTCAGGACCGGGATCCGTGATGGCGGGAATTTCCCTTCACTGAAACCGGTTCCACATATGTGATGAGCAGTGTTAGCTTTTACAGCGATTGTATTCTTTCATTTCCAATGACATACACCTACTATTTACAAAACATTAATAACAAGATAAAGAAGGAAAATCGTGTAGGTTGCCTAGCAACCAGCCAAAGTTGCAGTTATTATATTTACAAGAGTTGGCAGACGATTTAAAACAACTAGTGGGCTGCGCCCCCTGCTCGTTAACGCTCGCCAACCCACGAAATTTCCTACGCAATCTTATATGGATTGCTTCGCAAACCAAGCTCGCTTGGCTCGCTAATGACTTATGTACATTGCAAATGCATAAAATTCTAAGAATTCAAAACTATCATTCAAATCCATATAAAAACTTTAAAAAAAAAAATTACATTTTTTTAGTAAATACTGAGTCATTAAAATAAATTTGAATTCAAATAAATGACATGTAATTCGTTATACCTATTAGAAATGTGTTATAGTATAATTCGTGATATAAATCGAAAATCGTCAAATAAATTCATAATATATAAATTCGTGAAAAAAAGCGCTTTCGACAAAATAATAAAATAGAGATCTATCGACAAAGACTACTCACTTCTGCCTAGCTTATGCTCTCTCTGGTTATTTCAGTTTCCGTTTTTAAAAGCGCTATATGTTGAGCCACCTCAGCTAGATTTGGCATGTGACATTTTTAGCGGCAATCATTGGTCGATTCGTAAGAGAAATAGTAACTTGAACAAAACAAAGCAAACGTTGCCACTGGTGGAATGGAAATACAGCCAAAATTTGGGAGCCACGTAAGAGAATTATATATATTAGATTATTTAAACTAATTCTACATTGATGTCGGAACAAGCAATTCCGACTCCATCAGCCTATGATTACTCGGACATGATTTCGATTTAAAACGTTTTATTTCAACTTTTAAAAGATTCTAAGATGCTTGAAGTCGGTTATAATTTCGATGTTCCACTTTCGTTTATTCTTCAATATGTTCTTTAGGTTTTGAGAATGTTTTTTATTTGTTCCGGGGTATTTAAACAAGTAAACTAATGCACGTGTTCGACCCTTGAGGGAGAATTAGTGAATTGAACTCGGAAATTATAATGCTTAGGGTTTCTGTTTATATTTTGACGGGGGAATGAAAAAAAGGATGGAATGCTAATTAGTTCTAGATTCGTCGTTAGCAGTTTGAGAGATAGTATTTTTGTGTCATGTGCGTCGGTTTTCAATTGTTTTGTTTTTTCTCTTTAAATATAAGAAACATTTGACATTTTATTGCAGCTTATTCAGGTATTATCATAGATGATAAATTATATACTTCAGCGTACTAAATTTCAGTTAGATGATTTCAAATGCGTTTTAAATGAAATTACGTATCTTTTTTTTATTGATTTATAACAATTTTGTCAATATTTCCATTTTATATTAGACAATGTTCAGGAATTAGTTTTCAAAATTAAGGTAAGCAAAATGAGAAGTTTCAAATCAGCAAATAATCGTATTTATAAAGTTTTGAATCTTTGTTCTTGCAGTGTAACTACCACTACAATAATACAATTCCAATTCACTAAGACATGTTAACTCGATTCTATCTAGGGGTACCTTCTGATAGAAGACGGTTGACATCGTCGGCATTCTAGCTTCCACATTGGTGACCTGCGGGCCTGATGTGAATTCGCCTGCCTCGGCAGTTACGCCCACTTCGATTAGAAGACGCCTACTTCGATTTATGGTTCACATTGACTTGACAGGTGACTTGCTATTTGTGACTGCGTCATTGTCCTCCTCACGCTATTACTACTCAGTCTCTATCACACACAACGGCATCCTGGACACACTCGATAGCTAATAGCAACAGCACAGGAGCGGCCACGCACAAAACCGTGAACTTAATACAACTCTCACGCCTAATACTCGAAACCCGGTGATCTTAATACAGCTCTCCCGGTCTTTAGCAAAAACGGCAATGAATAAACTTGTGGTATCCATTCAGCGAATTCTATCCCTTGCAAAATTCTGGTGGGGGAGTAATGTAAAATCCACTACAATAGCACAATTCCAATTCACTAAGACGCGTTAACTCGAATTTCTCTAGGGGGTACCTTTTGATAGATGATAATTTTAGTTTTATTTTCATTTTTCTTATCCTTCAGCAGCCAATTTGTTTCAATTTATTATTTCATTTATTCTTTTATTTAACTTTCAATTACACATATTACTAATAAAATTAGGTAATAAGACCTCAATTACAACGATTTTGTCTTAAAAAATTGTAACATCAATTCAAATCAGTTCAATCGTTTGGTAATTAATTAATAAATGCTAATTTTCTTAAAATGCCGCAACCAGAGAACGATCAGTCTCCAATCCAGAACCCCCAGAGGTATGATTTGTAATGGGAACAAGGAGGATTTTCTGACTCGACAGAATTAGCGTGCTCCAGTCATTTACTGCGCGGGGAGTCTTTGGCCGACTGGATTCGAACTCCTGTTCTCAGGAACGTGAATCCAGTGCCCCACCAAATATCAAATCTTCGCCAATTTTCGAAAGTCTTCTCCAAATGCAAATCTTAAAAAATTTTTATGAAGAATTTTTTTCCCATAGAAAATTATTTTGTGCTAGTTTGTTTCAGGTTTATATTATTTGGACCCAATTCTGATTGGTTATGTGACCATCTACCGAAAATTACTGTAATCGAAAGAGAAACAAATACTGATTTGTTTAGAAAAATTCATTTCGACATAATTTTGAGAATCGAGTTAAACATATATTTGTCTTTCCAGGGGAAAAAATCATTCACCAATATTTTCCCTAAAACACAATTTTATTCGCCAAATTTAAGATTTTATTGCATTTGGCGAGGTGGCGAATGCTTAGCGCAGACCTTGTATTACCCGCATCTAGGTAAATAAAACCCTATATTTCTATATATATATATATATATATATATATATATATATATATATATATATATATATATATATATATATATATATATATATATATATATATATATATATATATATATATATAATATATATATATATATATATATTTTTTTTTTTTTTTTTTTTTTTTTTTTTTTTTTTTTTTGTAATTTCTAAAGTTACTAGCAGATAATAGCGCAAATCATAGGTGGGAATATATCTTTCTCTGGAAATTTAAAAACTAACGAAGTCAATGGTAAAAACAATTATCACGATCCTATAAGAAACTAATAAAATGAAGAAAAAAAAAATAAAATTGAGAAAGAGTAGGTTATAAAGAGGAATATTGTAAAATTATTTTTTTTTAATTTTGAAAACTTTTTCATTATTAAAATAATATCTTAAAATTTAGTATTTAGTTATATTTCTTCTAAATTCATTAATAATTTATGAAATGAAAGTGGGCTTGTTGCATTTTGCTTTATTTTTAAACTCAAACAATTTTACAAACAACTTCAAAATATGGTATTAATTACGATATCAACTACATATCAATTTATTGCCGATACATTTATAAGTAAAGTACTAAAAAATTAATTAATCTTTCAAAAGAATCTAAAAGAAATAGAGTTAATGAGTGTTTTTTGCAATGTAAATGGTAGGGATAAGAAAAAAAAAGACTATTAATTATAAGGGTTGTTGAAGAAGACGATGTAAAATTAAAAGATGAATAATAATTTTTTCTTCTCAAGCGTTATGAATTTACGAAGCGACGACTTTATAATCGTGTTTACATTTTCGTTCGTAAAGTGTGGAATCTTCATTAGCTACACAGTTAATTTTATTTTAGTAATACATTATATTAAAAAAGAATGCTTGTTTTGTGAAAAATGATGTTTTAAAAGTGCTGTAAAGAAAATAAATACCGTGTTAACAATCTCGTCATTATATGGAAACTAATGATGGGGATAAAAAAAAAATTCGTTTTCAAAAGGTTGCTGTAGAAATAATTTCGCACTAGTATTAAAATATCTATCGCAAGAAAAGCACTTTCTGTTAAAAGATTTTCTTACATTCATTTCAATTTAATAATGTTGACAAAAGTTCCAAGTTAGGTTTTTGAATAAAATAAAAAGATTACAGCATTTAGTATATTAAGTTATTAATAACATTTCAATTTGAAAATTAAAATTATAACTAAGGGCTTTTGTAGTTTTAAGCATAAAAAGTAGTATTTTTAACATTTTAATTCAATTTAATGATAAACTCTTTATCTTATTGTAGTTAATTTCTTGCTTTTACTTGTTGAGCACTAATACTGTTGATAAAATTGTCGTTAAGGACCTGACATAAACCATAATTTTAAAATTTAATAACTAAAGTTACAGTTACTAAATGTTTTCATGATGATAGGTTTCGTTTTTTTAATATATAAAACTAATTCTGAATTGATGATTGAATAGTTAAATATTTGAATTAATAACGATGATTTTACTCATTAATAAAAATAATATAATGATGATAAATACTAAAAGCTTCTAAACTTTAATAAAATTTAATAATTAAATAATAATATAACTACTAATATATTTGTTTGAAGATATTTTGCTGGATTTATTAATCTAATTTATCAATACATGCTTCTTTGTTAATTTGTGTTTTTTAGCTTTGAATTAGCTAAAAAATCTTTTTTAATGCATAGATTTAATTTCATTAGAACATTGCCTATTTTCTATGAATAACCACAGAATACAATTTTAAAGTCTGAGTTAGGCTGGAAGAGTGCCAGCTGGGCGATTGCTAAAAACAGCTCCAAGTTTCGTCAGGCAATCGAACAGGTTTCGATGCTGCCTTCCTCAATCCTGATTCGATAACTTTCAATAGCGCTTTTGTTTTTTTTCTTTGCTTGAATATTAATTTGAAATCTTTACTCTTTTGTGTATAGTTGATGCAACAATTGAACTAGATATAGAAACTTCTTCATGCTAAAGGCTATAAGGCAAATTTAACTGTCAAAATCGGTCACATGGTGATTAAACAAACGGTGATTAAAAAATATTCTTCCAGTCATCCCCAATCACCACTTTTTTTTGTCGGAAATGCTTCAGATGTGCACTTCATTATTTTTTTAAATATAAATATGAGGAGCGTCATAATGACTCAGGGGATAGAGCGTTCGCCTTCTAATGAGGTGAATCGGGGTTTGATCCCGGCAATGGCTGGTCAATACGAATTCCGCATCCAGCTTGCACCGACCACAACCACAGTGCTTACGTGAAATATCCTCAGTGGTAGACGGATTATGGGTTAGAATTCCCTTGCCGTTAGGCTAACCGCGGGAGGTTCTCGTGGTCTTCCTCTCCATGTAACGCAAATGCGGGTTAGTTCCAGCAAAAAGTTCTCTGGATTGGGTTCAAAATTGCAAAACTACGGAGTTGAACTTTGGTAGTCGTAATCCTCCTAAAAAAATTTTGTCGGCTGTTCAACCACGGTTATAAAATTTATAAATGTGAAATTATAAGGAATATTTATTCTTTTTTTTCAAAAATTGCTTATTTCAAGCTCGTTTCTTAAAATTTTGTTTTACTTTTAGAAATAAATTTTGTAATTTTCATCTTATTTTGAGAAATGTTTTTCTAAATACATCCAAAAAATTACCTTATATTTTTAAATTCAACAGTTTTTATAACAGTTTTGATTCTCATTTTTTGACAAAAGGTGATCACATATGTAAAAAAGTGGACACTGTTAAAAACTGGCTGGTTACAAAATTTCATATTTCACAAGCAATCTGAAGCTACATATCATCTAAAACAACATACAACAGTTTTTATAACAGTTTTGATTCTCATTTTTTGACAAAAGGTGATCACATATTTTGAAAAGTGGAGACTGTTAAAAAAACTGACTGGTAACAAAATTTCATATTTCACAAGCATTCTAAAACTATATATTAAGAACATTATAAATCACGGTGTATAATGTTTTTTGCAGAATTGTTTATTTTTTAGTGATTTCATAGAGTATAAACTTTTTTTACAGTGTTGTGAATAATTTTATATTTTATTCTCCATTAAAATATTCAACAAATATTAGACGAAAACGAGCAAATAAAAAAAAGAGATGCAAATAATGAGAAAATATACAAGCGTATCGACCTTAACCTAATAACATTATTTTTCGTTTAGAACAAAATGAAGGGATATTCTGTTTCGAATAAATAACTAGAAAAGTTCTTCAAGTTGTACATCAAAGAATTAATGCAGCGTTTCGTTTTACATAATTAAGTTAACATCATAATCACTTTTTTATTATTCTGCTTACTAGTGAATAAAAAAAGTTATACCGCCAGAAATTGCAGATATTACATAAGAAATCACTGTTAAACAAAGTTTGGGGGAGAATGATTATTCAACGCAAGATATAATCAGCGAAAAGCAATGCAATTATTAACTCAGATGCAAGAAACTATTTCTTTTTGACACGAGAATCAATTTTTTGGTTTCTACCATCTACATTAAATAAATGCTTCGTTTCCCAATGCAATTAATCGTGTTATAAACTTCGCTTATTGGATCAACATAGCAATGATATAATTCGGATAATTCCGAAATGAGGCTATTTTAACTATATTTACATAAAATTATTTTTTAATAAAAGAATCATTTAAAATGATAATTAGGACAAGAAGCTATAATTAAGCATATCTATACCTATATTGTGATGCCACAATTGGCATTTCATATTTATTTTCTATCCTTCAAAATATCTCTTACTTAAGCTTATTTTTTATTAATAGAATTATATTTAAAATAAATCAAAGACTTAAGCTTTTAAAACGAACATAAAATATTTATTTCTTCTCTTATAGATTAATGTAACGGATACTTTCTTATTTCATTACTAAGGCCCGGATTTTGATGACATTTGCATTTTTTTTGCATTTTTTGCATTTTTGGACATTTTTTGTCTTTTAGAGCATTTTTATAGATTTATAGGGCATTTTTCTTTAAATTTTGGGGCATATTTTGCATTTTAATGCATTTTTTAAAATTTTTTGTTGATTTTTTCCAATTTTTATTATTTTTTATCAATTTTCATTATTACACTGGCTCCCAAACAATGAAGAAAACGAGAAAGTGAGACCGTCTTTTTCAAGTACGCACCCATAACATCAGTAGACGTTGAAAGAAGCTTCTGCAGGAATGGAAATTTGCTTTCAGAAAAGAGACGCTCGTTTACATTTCAAATTATCAAAAAACATTTAATAATCCAATGTAAGTCTGATATTTAATAATATTATGAGATGGAAGTTGTTATATTCATTAAAGTTTCTACACAAAATAAAAATATTTTGGTGTCAATATATTTTCCTTTTTTTTGTTATTTTAGGATATAAAACATATTTTTCAAACTTTAATGAACGTAGAACAAGTATTGCAATGCTTTATATTTTTTAAATGACTCATTATAATTTTAAAGAGCAAAACAGTTTTTTAATTCAATATTTTTGCTTTATTTAAGGAACTTTTGCGCAATTTTTGAATTTTTAAGGGCATTTTTTGCCTTTTTTAAGGGCATTTTTTGCACTTTTTAAGGGCATTAGTTGAGATTTTTTAGGTCATCAAAATCCGGGCTCTATTCATTACTAATGCAGACTTATTAATTCATAGTCGCGCCTAATCGGAAACGAAAATCTATTTATAACTTTTTATTCTAGATTTCTAACCGAAAATATGTTTCAGTTGCATGGTTGTAATAATTCTCATAAATTCGTCGGCGACTCGTGATCGCCAAGGCATTTTTTAAACCCAATATTGATATGTGGGGTTGTCTTTGTTTTGCAATGTTATATTTTAATTAATCGCCAACTTTGGATCTCCTACCCATGCTTCTCCTGCATCCGTTACGAACTTCTGTACTCACTTTTAATTCAAAATTTGTGGCGACTACATACCTGCCAACTTTTAATTCCTTCAATTATGATTTTTCCCAGTGGTATTAAAACAGAATTAAAATTTCAATTTTAAGCAACGAAATACGTTGTAATTGAAAAATCTTGAGCTGAAATAATTAAGAGTAACGCATAATAATATATATGGGTAAGTTTTTTAAAAATAGTGGTGATCAAAATCATTTAAAAATTAAGTTTATAAAAGAAAATATAACATATATTTACTACCACTTTAAATGTAAAAATAAAATTTTACGCCAAATGTGTAAAAGTTGGCAGGTATGCGACTAGGAGTGCCCTTTGGGCGTTGCAGTCCTAACCGTTTCGAAAAATGTAATTCTAACAGAATGCCAACAAAAACTTCTCCATATCGAAGCTATATTTTCTTGATCCTTTCAAGGGATTTATTTTGATAATTTGTAATTTTTACATAATGGCCATTGTTTATAATCTTTGCGAATTATTGTTTAATAAATTGGATTTTTACTACGATTTATATTAATTTCCTGGAGACTGTTATTTGGTTTCATCCATTTATTAACTGCCAAAAAGAACAATAATGACGAAATTTTCCACTATCGATCAAATATTTAAATAATGCAGAATGTTTCTACGGGTGTAATTGACTTGCACCAAATTTGGTGCAAATACGTTCGAAGGACACGGCGGATCTGTCTAATTTAAAACTCTCTTCTACCACCGGTTCGCGCGCTGCAGGTCGGAGAAAACGTTTTCCATTGTTGTACACTATTATCACATTTAGTCTCAAGAATATTCGAAAATTCAAGATTATTTGCAGTTTTGCGACTTAAATCTTTACTTATAAGTCTATTTTTTTTTAAAAAATTCTTTCTGTTTACATTGTTATTTCTGTTTATTTATATGTCCAAAATTTTCTTTTCTTTAACAGTTTCTTCATTTTGTTCATCGTTATTTGATTTAACATTCTTTCTTTTATTTATACATTCCTTATTTTTATTCTTAACTTTATTTTCATTATTGGTATTTTCATTGCAAACATTAACCTGGATTTCAGGAAAAATGTGTAGGGACAAATTGCTTTAAGAATCAGTAAAGGTGATCAGTCATCTCAGATCAAAACTTTACTGTGTAATTTACTCTGATTTTCAAAATTTTAATATTTTTGGTTACCATATTTAATTTATAGTTTCTGCTACACTGTAATTGCATTAATATATTACTAAACTTGCAGATTCTTTTTCAAATTTTCATAATGTGAAATGATTTTCACACTAAACTTTTCTTGGCATAAAACAAATTTATTTAAACACCTACTATGCCACATCACACACATAAAATTAAGTATATAAAAAAATTATTACGAATCACATAATCAAAAAGCACTTCGCTCCTTCCTCCCACATACTAATCCTTTTTACACCACACTAATAGAAAAACAGATTCTTTTTTTTTTTTTAATTAATTCTTAAGTTTTGTTCATATTTTGTAGCGCCATCTAGTGGTGGCAAACCTTACAATATTAAAATTAAATTTCAATGATTAAATATAACATTCAGTAGGTGAAATGTTTTTTTTCAAATGTTTGAATAGCTTATTTTTCTTAAACACCATAATAAAATAAAAATTTACATTTTACATATAAACCAATAAATCATATATACTGTGATATATAATGCAATAAAAAGACAGTGATTCCTTAAAATGATTTAAATATTAATTAAAAGTATAATCATACTGAATCAAAAGTGAAAAAAATATATATAATGAAAACACTAAATTTTAATATTATTATTTTATTAAAAGTAAGACATTTTGCTCATTGTGGGAATCGCGCGACCTATTTAATAAACCAATTGTAATTACTAAGATTTCCCTCTTTCCCTAAATCGAGACATTTTACGGATTTTCTTTGCAAGATTTTCCCTAACATTTAGGCTGAAGCACGATGAAATTGTGACTCACTCGCTCATATACACTGAGCTCATATACATGATGAGTCATATACACTGAGTTTTATGCAAATGAGTTATTGCGTCACAGCGTTGCCGCTAGAGGGCAAGATAACCATAACACGGGAATGCTTTACAAGTGAGTTATCAGTTATACTGTGTTGCTTGCTCAGATATGGGAAAGAAAATTGATTTAACTGAATTTCAACGTGGAATGATTGTGGGTGCGAGATGTGTCGGAACGAGCATCAGCAAAACGGCTGCACTTGTGAAGTGTTCTAGAGCAGCAGTTGTTAATGTGTACAAAGAATGAACAATCAAGCAAAAAACCGGATCTCAACGTCAGACTTGTGGTCGTCACAGGGTACAGGGTACTGAATGCTCGATCAGAGAGAAGGCTGGCCAGGGTTGTGCAGCGCAACAGGAGAGCAACAGTGCGACAAATTGCAAGTGATCTTAATCAAGGAGCAACTGTGAACGTACTGTTCGACGCACATTGCGCCTTATAGGGTATGGAAGCAGACGACTGAAGGGGTGGTCATAATAATTTGGCCACTCAGTGTATATATATATAAAGATTTTATAATTTTCTTGTCAGACATGAATGTGTAGTATTGTGATATTAGAGTACTTATCCGTTTCGGAGGGCGGTACTTATATTAGGCATCTACATTAGTATAACAGGTTCCCTTTACCACGACACCCATAATGGCCATTCCAGTAATATGAACCGTGATGGCTCAAGGGACAAAGAGTTTGCCTTCCAATAAGGTGAACCGGGTTCGAATCCGAGAGATGGTTGGTCGACATGAATTCCGCACCCGGCTCTCATTAACCAAAGTGATGACATAAAATATCCTCGTGGTAGGAGGATCATGGGTTAGAGTCCCCTTGCCGCGAGGATAACCGTCATAGTTTTTCGCGGCTTTTTTTCTTCCACCATGTAACACAAATGCGTTTTGATCCATTAAAAAAAGTCCTCCACGAAGGCAAATTTCCTCCAATACTTTATCCAAAAGTTCCTGTGTCTTTTGGATTGGGTTCAAAGTTACAAGACTACGGATTCACAGCCTTTTTTAACCATTCTAGTTGTAAACGGTTTGAAAACCGTAAAGGTAAAATATGTTCTTTACCTAAAACTTTACGGTTGATTGTATGGGCAGATTGATGCCGATTATTTCACCAAAATTTTAGAATGACAATTAGAACAGTGTATTTTTTGAGTTTAGATGCTTCCAAGGGCTTCCAAAAATCATTTTGAAATAATGACTTAAATTATAACGATTTCCAATTTATTGAATTTTTAATAAAATACATGTTGATTCAAGAAATGAACAGAAAAACAACAACAAAAAAAACTATGGAGAATGGTTGCTATAGAAGAATTAACAATTTCAATTAAGGTAGGTATTTCGAAAATCTTTTAATTAAAAGTTCTGTTTAGTGTCAAATTATTTTCTAATTTAATGAAGTCGAACAGATGCTGAGTGTATTTTAAAGAATGAAAGCAAACAGATATTTCTCGTTAATTACGGTTTCAAAGCCTGATTAAAGGGAATTTTGTCATTTTAAATTAATGAGATTTTTTTTCTTTCTTATTTTAGAATTATTATTTTGTCAACGGTAGAATAATGACTCGCTAATTTTTTTAATATTTATACTGACTACGTATTCAGTTCATTTTAGTGATCAAAGGTATTTTTAGTCAATTTGTCACTTTTATGTAGCTCAGCAAAGGTTTTTTTGTCCACTCAAAAAGTGCTCATTAATCAACATATATTTTACGGTTGAAGAAAGAAAAAGAAAATATTTTGTATAAAAGCTAAATGGAGTATGAATTAAAAGTTTGCTTTCATTATTATTATTTTTTAAGGAAAAAGAAAAAAAAATAACATGAAAAATTTTATTTTCAGTTTTTTTCTATTTATTTGCTATTATTATGGAAATAATAATCTAAAAATAACTGAAATTCAATTTTCAAATTATTATTAAACTCTTCAATATCTAGGTATTTTTTTTTTTTACCGTGAGAAGAACTTTAATTTAGAAATTTACCTAATCTAAGAGGGAACACTAAAAAAAAGTTTTTACAACCAACCGGATGAACTTGCAGAGAAAATTTTGAAATTTCTAGTTTTAAATTTTTTGTTTTAATAAATGCATACATTTTGTACCAAATGCATTGAAACATGAAAAATATGCTCTTGTTTCAAATTTTGGGGGCTGAAATGGTTAAAACTCGTTTAAAAACGACTTTTTCTTAAAACTGCCTAACTTTTATTTTTAAATTTTGTTTACTTTGAACGTTTGTGGTCATTAAGATTATGTAGTAAACATTATAGGGTGAAATTAGAGAATTTCGCATAATAATGTAAAGCATTTAATTTGAAACATTTTACAAAATATGTTAGACGTTACAAGGTTCATTTCTAAATTAAAGAAAAAATTGAAGAAATAACCTTGAAATAAAGTGAATTTTACTATACTATAATATTTTTATAATAATTCCGTATTTATATAATAATAATATGCACATGGTGGTCTGAGGACCCTGGTAGAATAATTTTTATCGCCATATTTATTGGTATACTTAAAAATAATTCTGTATTTTAGGTAAAAATGTATAGTGATTTAGCTATAGCGGTCCATAAAAAGGTTGTCAGGTGCTTTTTTATTTCTATCAACTGGAAGCAATATTTATTTAAAAAAAAAGTGATGTAATTAGGATTTTCTTGAAAGATGTAAAACTAGAGTTATTCTTAATTTAGTTTTTAATTCATATTATTGAAATTTGTTGTTTTACTAACAAGTTCACGGATGAATAGTTTTTAAAGTGCAAAGGAAAAAAAGTTAGAAAATTAAGATAAAACTAATTTTAGATAAAACTCAACGGTTATCGGATTTTATTTAATCCGATATCCGTTCAACAAATTCTTTAAATTCCATAATTAATGCAGTAACTGTTGTTCTTGTTGCGTATCCTTTTACTCTGACTTATGTCAGATTAATATATATATATATATATATATATATATATATATATATATATATATATATATATATATATATATATATATATATATATATATATATATATATATATATATATCTCACAGACAGTTTACATATAACAGGAAAGTTTTGACAGTTATTTAAAATTCAACCACTAATTCAACGAATTATTTAAATTAATAAATGTTTGTATGAATAGATGCTTTTCTGAAATTCTAAAGTGGACTGAAATATTCTTTTCACGACTGATAATTGAAGCTGTCACGTAGTATCTTCATTCACTACGAAACATCCAAAATTTTCATTTAGCACCTTTTTTCATCCAAAAAACATTCAAAATTGCACCTTAGTATCTTCGTCTATTGTGGTCTGGGACTTTTAGAGACTTGACAACACAAATGAGTGTTGTAAAGTTAAATGACACTGAAATAAATTCTTTCCCCAAAAATTATTTTCAAAAATATAACTTAGAGCTTTCATCTACCATACTCTTTGCAAATAGAATAGATGTCTTAAAGTTACGTGATTTCCTCACTCTCTACACTTTCCCTTTTTCCATTACAAAGGTTTCGGCAAATCTTGTTTTTTCCCCAAGCCAGTATATTTCAACTTTTTACTAAAACGTAAAAAAAAAAAAATTAAAAAAAATTTCAAAACTATGGTAATGAATGGTATGGATTGTAAGGATATTGTGTAACCTTGAGATCAATTTACAAAAAGTATAATCTTTTCAAGTGTATAAATAAGTTTGCTCCGTTTAAACAAAAGTTACATTCAACTATCCGTACATTCAAAAATCCGCACATTATGTACGTATTATGTAAAAAAAATTGCAGCTCTTAGTGAACCGCAATAAATGTATAAGTTATGAATATTGATTTATGATTGACAATTATTTAGTAAACATTTAAAATTTTTGTTAAGTACCTTCTAATTAAAACTACTACATTTAAAATGTCACCCAATTTAGTAATAAAAAGCGGATTTTGCAAAACCACTGGAAATGATGTAAACAGGCTGTCGTAGTCACGGTAATACTAAAAAGTTAGCTTTGCTTAAAAGTATAGTCAAAAAATGCTCTAAAAAGAAAGTGCCCAGAACAACAACCACTTGATTTTCAATTTAAAAAAAAACAAGATTACGAATTTCAACAGACAAAATTAGTTTAATTTTCTCTATATTGTTAAGCGTATTTACAGATTAACGAACGTTAAATACAGCATCGATGTTGCTTATTTGGTGAATCATTAAAGGGAAAAGTTTGCTTTTATGCTTGTGATATGTGTTGAACGCAGTCGATGAAACAAACACTGCACAAATAAATGTCTCTCTTCGTAGGTCGATCGTTGAGATCTCTAAACGGATATTTTCTGTATCCTGATTTGTTTGGCGGTGATTAGGTAAACTCCTATCGTCACACAAAAGACTAATTTGGGAATTTCTCTAATGCTTTTCAATCAATCTTAATATCTCTTGCTTAAGCGTCTTTATCTTATCTTATAGCTTTAGTCTAGATTCTATTCAAATTTTTTTCTTTGATATCTCACACGCAAATTCATGTTGTTTATTTAAAGTACTCAGCTTTGAATCAACCAGGCATAGGATTTAATTTAATTTGACTCGATAGTAGCATTTTTGCTTGTTATATGTAAATTTTTGCAACGATGTTCTACGTCAGTGTTTGCAAACATGTTGCTTACGTTTTTTGCTTGGAATTGTATTGATTTATCGTATCAAGAGCAAAAAAAAAAAAAGAATTGGAACATATAAACCATCGAATTATTTCATATATGTTATAGCACCACAAATTGACTGAAATGTATCTCCTATTATAGTGCGACTTTTCAGAAACATAAATAAAAGGTTTTAATGATAATTTCAGAAAAATGCACAAGTAAATGTTTCACGAAAATAAAACAAAAAGTTACTGGGACAGAACAGCGGTGATATAAGTAAAGTGTGCAAAATAAAAATAAAAGATGAAAAAAAGTTTGACTTAGGAATTGAATTCATCATAAAAGTAGGCACACTGTTAGAAAAGTTGGAGCATGTGAAATTATATTATTCCTCAAACTTGCTACACTCTTAAAATTCTATTAAGCGAAACCCTATTATTACCATACCATTATGTCAAACCAGGACCATATTACATTTTCAACTTGAACACATGTTATTTTGGTTATAAAGGTTTACCTTGAACAAACACACTTTTGATTTTATCACCTTATTAAGGTTGCATCGCTTCAAGTATGACGCCTATGTTATGACCCAACGTAGAATTAATTTTTTAGCGTGTAAATGCAATAAAATTATGACTGTTGCATTTTATCGTAACAAATCCAATAGTAAGTTCAAAGTTTATTCAGTTTTTAACATTATCCCTTTTGCTCATAAGTGATACGTTACATAAGTTGCGCTTCTAAAACCATTTGTGCCATGAAAACATTTTATTGATTTTCACACTGCAATCTTATTCAACAATTAGTACAAGAATTAACGTACTTTTTGATAGTGTATCAGTGATTAAATCATGATTAATTCATCTTGATAAACAAAACTGCGATCATTAATTAGATCAGAGATTATTTAGGGTTTGATACACAGTCCAGTCACATTAATGTGACCACCACCTACTTTCGACGTCAACGTGAAATAATCAATCACAGAGTGCATGTGGCAGCACATTACAGTGTATTGTATATATTGGATGTCCTAGGGCATCGAAAAGCATTTCAGTCGTTGGCGCAATGCAGAAACGTAGCGATTTATCCGACGTCCAAAAGGGCATGATTATTGGCTTTCGGACCAAGGGTGGAAGCATTTCGGAAGTGACTGATTTTGTGAACTGTTCACGTGCCGCCGTGGTAAAAGTATACCGTGCATGGCAAAATGGCACTATACAAAACAAGCGGCGTGGCACCTGTGGTGCACCACGGGCCAAAGATGGCAGAGGCGAATGAAGGCTACGGAGATGCGTTCAGACGAATAGACGTGCAACTGTTGAGCAACTGACCGCCCAAATGAACCAAGGGGCTACCAAGAGTGTATCCTCAACAACTGTTCAGCAAACGTTGCTGCGCATGGGCCTCCGCAGCAGACGCCTGGTTAATGCACCCATGCTGACTGCTGTTCATCGGTGACAAAGGCTGGAATTTGCACGCCAGTACCGCAACGGGACGTCCACAGAGTGATAACAGGTGGCTTTTTCCGATTAATCACATTTTAGCTCCATGGGACAGATGGACGTTGGCGTATACGGCGTGAAACGTCTGAAAGCAAACACCCTGCAACAATTGCCGGAAGGCTGCAGGCTGGAAGAGGGAGCGTTATGGTTTGGGGAATGTTTTCCTGGCATTCATTGGGTGCACTCATCATTGTGGAAGGCACTATGGATCAGTACAAGTACGTATCTGTCCTTGCGGACCACGTCCACCCCTACATGCAAATGATTTTTCCTCAGAATGATGGCATCTACCACCAGGACAATGCGAGGTGTCATACAGCTCGCAGTGCATGTGCGTGGTTCGAAGAACACCAGGATGAATTTACCGTACTCCCCTGGCCAGCAAACTCACTGGATTTAAACCCAATCGAGAATCTGTGGAACCACCTCAATCGGGTTGTTCAAGCCATGGATCCTCAACCGCGTAATCTAGCGCAGCTGGCCACGGCACTGGAGTCGGCATGCCTCAACATCCCAGTGAACACTTTCAGAAACCTAACTGACTCTCTTCCAGCACGTCTCGTAGCGGTTCGCTCTGCCAAAGGTGGTTATTCTAGATTTTGACAGGTGGTCACATTAATGTGACTGGACTGTGTATATTATATGCTCACTGCATGTTATCAGTCTTATCTGAATAACATGATATATGCTTCACTTTTTGTGCCATGTGTTATTCTAAGACCTTATTTAACAATTATTTCAACTTTTATTCTATTTTTTAAGAGTGTACCAGCAATCAAATAATGATTATTGCCTCCTCATAAGCAAAGTTCCGATCATTAAACAGAGGATTTAACATTTTTTATTCAAACTGAACGTTACCCATGTTACATAATTGGTATGATGAGTTTCCAAAATCATCAATGATTATGATATCAGTTCGATGTTTCTTTTCTGGTATCATTAATTGGAAAGATCATTAAATGATTTTCCTCTTCATTTTTATTCCTCAAATCCAAATATTTTAAAAGTCTGAAAAACAACTTAAAATTAGGTAATTTATTCGGTGGGTCTATTGTTTGTTGGACTTGCATCAAAGCGCAACGAGTGTTAACATACCTCATAGTTCAAACAACCGCCAAGTTCTCATCAGTATCACTTGAAAGCACGGAGAGGGCTCTGTAATCTTAGTTGGAGAAACATGGGAACAATGCCAGAATAACATTAATATGTGTCAGCATTTGGAAATTCGACCTCTGGATATCTTGCGGCCCATTTATTAGAAGATAGAATGCAACAGTGAATGTTTCTACTAAGATTCTATTTGTTGTTAGACGAATCATTCAATGCTTTGATTTCTTGGTAAATGTATTTTAGGATATACCATCTTATACACAGTCCAGTCACATTAATGTGACCACCTGTCAAAAGCCAGAATAACCAACTTTGGCAGAGCAGACCGCTACGAGACGTGCAGGAAGAAAGTCAATTAGGTTTCTGAAAGTGTTCACTGGGATGTTGAGCCTTGCCGACTCCAGTGCCGTGGCCAGCTACGCTAGATTACGCGGTTGAGGATCCATGGCACGAACAACCCGATCGAGGTGGTCCCACAGATTCTCGATTGGGTTTAAATCCGGTGAGTTTGCCGGCCAGGGGAGTACGGTAAATTCATCCTGGTGCTCTTCAAATCACTCACATGCACTGCGAGCTGTATGACACCTCACATTATCCTGGTGGTAGATGCCATCATTCTGAGGAAAAATCATTTGCAAGTAGGGGTGGACATGGTCCGCATGGACAGATACGTACTTGTACTGATCCATCGTGCCTTCCACAATGATGAGTGCACCCAGTGAATGCCAGGAAAACATTCCCCAAACCATAACGCTCCCTCTTCCAGCCTGCAGCTTTCCGGCAATTGTTGCAGGGTGTTGCTTTCAGACGTTTCACGCCGTATACGCCAACGTCCATCTGTCCCATGGAGCATAAAATGTGATTCATCGGAAAAAGCCACCTGTTATCACTCTGTGGACGTCTAGTTGCGGTACTGGCATGCTAATTCCTGCCTTCGTCACCGATGAACAGCAGTCAGCATAGGTGCATTAACCAGGCGTCTGCTGCGGAGGCCCATGCGCAGCAACGTTCGCTGAACAGTTGTTGGGGATACACTCTTGGTAGCCCCTTGGTTCATCTGGACGGTCAGTTGCTCAGCAGTTGCACGTCTATTCATCTGAACGCATCTCCGTAGCCTTCATTCGCCTCTGCCATCTTTTGCCCGTGGTGCACCACATGTGCCACGCCGCTTGTTTTGTATGGTGCCATTTTGCCATGCACGGTATACTTTTACCACGGCGGTACGCAAACAGTTCACAAAATCAGTCGTTTCCGAAATGCTTCCACCCTTGGCCCGAAAGCCAATGATCATGCCCTTTTGGACGTCGGATAAATCGCTACATTTCTGCATTGCGCCAACGACTGAAATGCTTTTCGATGCCCTAGGACATCCAATATATACACTACACTGTAATGTGCTGCCACTTACACTCTGCGATTGGTTATTTCACTTTGACGTCGAAAGTAGGTGGTGGTCACATTAATGTGACTGGACTGTGTATAATACCACATGATAATCATAATGATATTATATAACATGGCATTATATAAGCTATTGTATAAGAAGAAGCAGTTCTAAAAAACGCCAATTCTGTTTATTATGAGGCAATGCATTCAAAGCTTCGATTTCTTGGTAAATGTATTTTACGGTATTATACGTGACAATCATTATGGTATTATATAAGATGGCCTTATTTAAGTTTCTTATAAGAAGAAGCTGTTCTAAAAAAGCTAATTCTGTTTATTATTTGACAAGGCATTCCAAGCGTTGAATTCTTTGTAAATGTAATTTAAGATATCATACATGATAGTTATTACGGCATTAGATTAGAAGGTGTATGTGAGTTATTGTACAAGAAGAAGTAGTTCTAAGAAAAGTCAAATCCTTATAATATTTGAATTTTTAATGTATGAATTTTATGGTTTTTTGTGGTATTGTATACGACGATTTTGACTGTTTAAGAACGGTATTATGAAAGTATAAGATATTATTTAAAACGAGATGGTTTACAATTAAAAATAAGTCAATTATGTTTGTTATTGGGTGAGGCATTCCAAGCCAAAATAAATTTAATTCTATCCTATAAAGCAACCTCATTTCTCTCAAAAAGGGGAGAACCATAAAAAAGAAGAATGGGGGAGTTTTCCGTGTATAATTTGTAATAACTGTCATTGGGGAGAACTAGAGTTCGATCCCAGGCTGCGACTTGACGCTCAACCAGCTTGAGATAGAAGAGTATCAGTGTGTCTGGGAAATATAAGCAGCCGGTTTGTAATGTTAACCATATTGCAACCAACATGCCGCTGTGGGGCCTTTTTTCCCTGGCCCAAAATTGGCTGATGAGCTAATGCTCTACATATAGGATAGAGATTTTTTAGAACAGATGATTGTTATGAATATTTCGGTAAAGGACAATAAACAATTATAACTTTACATGAAATTCTTAAAAAAAATTTAAATACATAAAAATGATTTTTGTTTTTAAAAAAGTACGTTCGGAAGTGAAATAAAAAATAATCATTTATCAATATTCAAGCTTATTTTGCATTTTTTTAAAACTAGATATGTGTAAATGCTACAGATTTCTAAAAATAATTCATTCTCAGTACCTTAAGGAGAAAGTTTTTTTAAAAGATTTATGCTATGTGAACTATCTTTAATTACATTAACGGTACTACAGGAAAAACAAAAATATTAAAAATTTCCATGCTACTTAACTAAGAGTAACGTTGCTTTCCGGTTAATTATAATAGTTAAGGTTAAGCATAAATTTAATTCAAACAAGCATGTAGGATTATATTAACAAACTTAAATAAGAATAATAAATGACGTAAGTTCGTAAATAGATATTTAGATTATGTAATTCTCAAATCAATTTTAAATATGTAAATTTGTGTTTTCAACACGCGAAGAAAAACCTAATCACAAACAATTTTTTTAAAAAAAGAAATGTATCAACCATACATCAAAATATTTCTTGTGGTTTTAATGGTTTCTTTAGTAAACACTTAGAGTATATTCAATGAATTAGACTTTTTAAATATGCTAATTAAGTCTTGTAATTAAATATTCAATTATAACTTAAGCTTTCATTGTTTTCTCCAAAGCCTTTAAGACTCTTAATTTCCATTGTCTTACATAATTTCCTGGAAAATTAACTTTTTAACAACTGCAAACTAATCTTTAAAAGGCTTTTGAAGTTTCAATTTGTTATTTCTTTATTTAAAGAAGTATTGAAAAAAATATAGTGAAAATCTCACATTATTTTGGGAAAAACAAATAGAAAATAAAAGTAATAAAAGCAAAAGGCTTTAAACGCAAATTACGTCGTGATTAATGAGATTTAAATTTTTGATAGAGATGTCAAATGTGGGGAGATCGCTTTATATTAAAAAAAAAAGAAGAATGAAATAAATTAGTTTATTCTTTATTGTAAACCGTTTAAATAATGAAGCTTTTGTTCTTTTTCCAAGAGCAGTGGGAGAAAGAAAAATTTAAGTCTTTGTAATTTATGCTGGTTTTGAAAGTTAAGTTTAAAAATTAAATATTGTTTGAGGTATTGTATTTAATACGAGTACAGGGTGCAGAATAAAAAATAGAGCTCTTTAATAACTTTTGATATTAATGGGATTATCACGCAATAATTTTCTTTTATAATGGTTTTATAACTTCAAATACGTTAATTAATTAGTGCCGACGGTAGTTTGAATTCGAAAGAAACAGACAAGAATAAATACTTCCATTTTGGTAAATACATCCTTTTTTCAACGTTTATGGATTCTTGACATTCAAAATATAACGGTTAGACGCAAATATGGTTAGCTTACTTTATTCGAAAGTTTGTACCCCTTAAAGATTTTTTTCTTTCAGTTTTAAGTATTTTGCTTTATCGTTTTCACGATCTATGAAAATTACAAATTTCTTAAAAAAATTCTTAATAAATTAAAAATTTTACAATTACAATTTGCACAAAAAGTGACATTAACATTAAGGGCTCAAACTTTCAACAGCACTACAGACCAAACTATTGAAACCAAGTTACGGCTATCCATTCAATGCCGAAAGGTCAATAATCCAAATTCGAAAATCCAAAGTCGAAAGAAATTTTATTCGGGTAAAAAACTACTTTCTACTTAAAATATTTTCTGCAGATTATTTTGTAATCAGCATCTGTAACTAGTATATTTTTATGATTAAACCCTCAAACTTTAACGAACGCATTCTAGCATACTTTAAATCTGACCATCAGATTAAAAAGTTATAGGTGTTCCGGACAAAACTCGATTGTGCGGACAAACTCCGACTAAACTCGGAGGCTGCCGACTTACTGAAGATTGGTAATATAGCGGGAATTTTCCTGTGACACCCTTGGTGAGTGTGGCTGAGCTTCGTCCTACTGAAAAATGTCCTAACAAGGGTGGTAACTCATGTGATTGAAGGATGTCACACATTTATCACTGACGCCGTGGATCAATATTGGGTGTGTCAATTGCAATAGCATCTCTAATCATCACACCAGCTGTTGAAGCAATGTGTTGCCATTCAGCATAGGCGAGAAAGAAGCGTTCACTACTGGGCCTCTACACACGTACACGATTTTATTTTATAACCGTCGTTGAACAGCCGACCCAATTTTGGGTTTACGACTACTGATGTTCAACTTCGTAGCCTTGTAATTTTGAACCAATTCAGAATACAAGAAAACTCCTGGATCAGTACCCCCAGAGGTTTGATTTGCTATGGGAACATGAGATTTGACAGATTTAACGTGCGTCAGTCCCCATTTACTACAAGGGGAGTCTTCGGTCGGCGGGGATTGAACCCATTACCTCTTGGACATGGCCCCAGTGCCCACCAACCATGCTATCCCGGCCCACATGGGCAAGATTGCAATCACTGCCCAAATTGAATTTCGCAGTGATTACAATCGTCACTATCCAAATTGAATTAAGTAGCTGAAGACTATCTGGTTCATTTCGGTAGCAGTTCAATCCCGTATGCAGCGACGCCACTCCAAACGAAACGAGGGCAAAGCTGGGAGGGTTTCAATCCTGGTGGAGCTACAGTATACGACACGCTTTCTCCTGCCAAATTGATCCACGAACCACCAGGGTGCAGCTGCACGTTCGTGATGTACCCATGTGTTCCCATTCTTGTGTTCAACAGGTTAATGCTCGGCCACACAGAAAAAGAGTGCCACAGGATTGCATCTGCCACTATACCACCTGTCTCTAGCTTGCTCCCTACCCAGGTTTGTCCCCGATCATGCTTACATGGCATAATTTGAAACGGTATTTGGAAAGCCTCCGAGATTAGACAAATTAGATGCCCATTTACAACAGCCACTGTCGAACAAAATGTCACAGGACACCAAAAGGGATTTGTATGCCCAAATGCCTGATCACTTTGCAGTGAGCATCCATGCCAGAGGTGGCCTATCAGGGTACTAAAATCTCCATTCATTTGTATTTTTTTACTACTATAAATTATAATTTTTACTTTGTTTTTTTTTCCATTCCTTACTTACATCATCGTAGTACTTCAGTATTTGAAATTTCGTTCAGTTCTGTCACCTCTTTCTTGTAGCTCGGCAATGAGCTTATTTTGCTTAAGTCATTACCAAAACTTCTAAAACAAATCGTTAGTTTCCCCAAACAAATTACTTATGAATATTTTTTTACTGATTTGTAATCTTCCTATGTGTAAAAACAGCAACTGATAAAGTGATTTTGTTATGCAAATAAATAAATAAATAAACAAAACTTAAACGTATTATAATAGAGGCACTATATTTATAAAGAACAGCAGGCATTGAATTTTCTTAGATGAAATACTTATTTTCCTTTAAATTCCGTTATACAATGCAATTTTAATTTTGTTATACAAATAAATAAACTAAACTTAAACATGTTAAAATAGAAGCACTATATTTATAAAGAAAAGTAGACATTGAATTTTCTTAGATGAAATACTTATTTTCCTTTAAATTTCGTTACACTATGCAATTTTAGTTTTGTTATACAAATAAATAAATAAATAAACTAAACTTAAACGTGTTAAAATAGAAGCACTATATTTATAAAGAACTGCAGACATTGAATTTTCTTCGATAAATGCTTATTTTCCTTTAAATTTCTTTACGCAACGCAATTTTAATTTTGTTATACAAATAAATAAATAAATCGACAAAACTAAAACGTGTTAAAATAGAGGAACTATATTTATAAAGAACAGCAGGCATTGAATTTTAGCCAAACTACTATCTTAGATGAAATACTTATTTTCCTTTAAATTTCATGGAATAAAAGATCAATGGGTGTTTATTTGTGTCTGACATGGCGACACACAACTATGCGGATTCCTAATAATGGTTGTTTCATTCTGGAAAAGAAAATGTAATTAAAGATGTGTCGCGTTCTTGTGTAACCAGAAAATGCAATACGCAGCAGAAATTTGATCAAGAAAACTAAAGATCATCAAAAAAAGAAAAGAAAAATCTAGCGCATCGGAAGTGAAAGAAAAGCAATACTGAAATGTAATTTTTTCCCATTCATCGACGGAATTCCCGCGTTGCCATAAGGAAAGAATCTTCTTAATGTATCGACTATTTTTTATTACCAAATTGTATGTATTATATTCGATAGATACATTTTTTTATTTTTTCTAGGAGTGTCTATGAAATCTTCAAAGCTCTGTAAGAAATAGTAGCTGTGTAAAAATGACAAACGAAAAAAGTTTCGAAAATATAAGATGCGAAATCGTTTTTAAGAAGCAATTTTGAAAGTGACATTTTATCAGTTAACTTAGTTATTTTTGGTTTTTTACAGATTTCCTTTTTTATTTTATTCTAAATATTTTTCGACTTTTACTTTCAAGTAAAAAATGGTTATTTTATTTTTTAAGTTAAAGTTAAAATGAAGTAAAAAAAAATAACACTAATAATCCCGGTGATATATAACCGGTATAATAAAAATATATTACCTGTTACATATTTTTCAAACAAAAGTCAGAAATTAAAGCAAAAAACACATACGTGATATCTAAATAAAAAATATATGTATTAAAAACATTATTAAAATTTAATGAATTACAACAAAGAATTTTAAAAATCAATCAAAATCTTTCATCTTTATAAAAGGGACCATAATCAATGAGCATTGATTCATGATTTAAAAGTCAATGAACTAGACAGCTTAAATAAATAACTAAAATAAAAATTTTGATTGCTGGAATTAAAATTGGACTTTAAGTCCAATTTTAACTACAATTCTACAATTCTTTGCATTTCTCCACCCCCTAGTTGATGCTCTGGGTGTCATAAAATTATGGGACATGTTCCGAAATGGGGGGACCTCGTTTCAACTGACATGTTTGCAACTAACGTTTTGACAGTGGAAAATGTTTAGCAGTTCAGAATTTTAATCTCATTTTATGAGGTTCGCAAGTGTAGAAATGAAAAACTTTCAATGCTGGCACCTACTACCTTGCAAAAAAAAAAAAAAAATGAAAAATGGAATAAGTCCCCTATTTAGGACTTGGCCCATTTTTTGTTGCATGATATCTAAGACCAAATTACAAAAATTTCATTAAGCAAACAGATTTCTTATGCAAGGTGGGCACCAATGATTTTCCGCCATTTTTTTAATAATACTCCGTCATGCTTTTAATAATATGTAATTGGAAAGCTTTAATTTTTTTCCAAGAAAATAAAAAAGAGAGTGTCGCAAAATCGTTCAGCTGTTCCATAAATGTTAGGGAAAATCTTGCAAAGAAAATCCGTAAAATGTCTCTTTTTAGGGAATAAGGGAAAACTTAGTAATTGTAATTAGTTCATTAAATAGGTCGCGTGATTCTCACAGAGAGCAAAGAGAAAATTGTCTTACTTTTAAATAATGCATACTTGAACCGAAAATAGATTAAAGGAAAGGATGTGAATTTAAAAGTGTGAGAAAGCGTTTCGTTTTGAATAATAAGTTAAGAAATATGTATTTACAGAAAAGAGTGACATAAAAAGATTAATTGTAGCTTTTTATGTTGTGTATATACAAGTGTATATATATATATATATGTAACATAAAAAGCTTCTATTAATCTTTTTACGTTAGTTTCTTTGCTATAAAACAACTCCTACTTTATTACTAATTAATTATTCTATTCCAAATTCTTTCTCACACTTTTAAAAGCCACATCCTGTTCTTAAATCTATTTTTGGCTCAACTATGCATTTAATTAAGAGCAGGACATATCTCCCTATGCTCTGTGTGGGAAAAGCTAGATTTCTTTCATAAACCAATAGTAATCCTTATCACTTCCCTTTTCCCCTCAAATATAACAAAATAGAGGGAAATTCCTTTGCTACTTTCCCTAAGATAAAAACTTAAGCACACAGTTTTTGAGTGCGATTTGGAGCTCCACCTTTGCTAGAAAATGTCTTAAATATACTATGTGAAGTTAATAAAATATGTTTTGCCTTCCAACTGCTATCTGCGTGGCCTAACATCACTCACCATGACTGCTACCCTTTCAAGCCTAGCAGGATAGATAAATTTTGCAGTTGGTTTGGCACTTTTTTTTTTCACTGGCTCTATTAAAAAAATGCTTTTTTCAAATAAGTAAAAAATATATAAATATAAAAGGAAAGAAGAAAATAATGGAATGAAGTTTTAGGAGATGCCGGCGTTGCTCGTGAAACAGATATCCTGACTAAAAGAATGAGAATTTCGGGACTTTCCTTCATAATGGGTCCAGACGTTGCCTCTACACCGTTGTACCGGAATCGCCGTTAAAGAATTGATGTCTTCGCTGTTTTGGTTTCGTTTTCGCCTACCGTGTGTTACCATCAACAATTAGCTTCTTGCGGATTTACAGCAAGTGCTTGCTGTGTTGCCCTACTTGCTTGCTGCTTGTCGGTCTCATTGAGGATTGATAAAGGTTCAGCATATGATCGAATTGATTTCGTTTTCTGGCGATTTTCTCGAGTGTTCTGTGTTTCCTTGAACGGAAGATGACCAAAAATGTGATCTCAAGTGGTAGCTATGATTCCGCTCGCGTGTGCGCGTGATTCATCAAATATTAGAAGTGATTTATTGGTGATTAATTACAGATGTGATTGGTATTTACTCTCAAAAGTTTAAGTTTTTAAACGTGAATACTTTTGAATCATTTACGCTCATATATTGAAATAGGAACATATAATTTTATGTTTATTGTTCCAAATATTTATTCCGGTAATATTATATTTATCTATTAATATTTATATTTTGATAAGAGTTCCATTTATTGATGCTATTATTCAATGGTTTATGATATTATTTGTTTAAATTAAATAATGATATTAAAATTTAGTGCTATCACAAATTTTTTTTTCCACTTATGATTCAGTATGATTATAGTTTTAATTATTATTTAAGGAATCACTTTTTATATTGCATTATATATCACAGTGTATATTATATTGATTGTAGAAGTAAAATTTAAATTTTTATTTTATTATGGTGTTTAAAAAAGCAAAATATGTGCTATTCATATATTTAAATTTTTTTTTCTTCCTTCTAAATGTTATATTTAATTATTGAAATTTATTTTGGTTATTTTAATGCCTTTACTGAGTGGCAAAAATTACAAATATGCATCAAAATGTAGAGGATAAACCAGACATACTAGTCTTTGAGCCTGACATTGGTGTTCAATTCACATCCTGGCTCAAACACTTCGAAAAACAAACTCTAGATGCTAAATGTAATGACGAATGGAAAGTTAGAAATTTTCAAAAATTCATTAAAGGTTCAGCTTTGAAATTGTATATTAATAACTGCCTTAATTGTAATTCATATCAGGAAATAGTTGAAATTTTTCAAGAACATTATTTTTCACCTCTCTTTGGCTTAAACGATTTTCAAAATTTAAAATTTTCTGGCCAAGCTAAAGACCTTAACTCATATTTTACTGAAAAGGTAGAGTTAGGTAGAAAGATAGGTTTAAGTAATGAAAATATGATTGAGGGTCTATCTATAGATTTGCCTCCCCAAATTAGGACACTTTTGGTTTTAAAAGAACCCAAAACCCCGATTGAATGGCTCACAATTGTTTCGAAAATAATTCATGATGTACCTACGATCTTACCCCAAACTGAAACTAAACAAAAATTACCAGAATCCAAATTTAATGGGTATGGACCACAATATCAAGGCTGGGTACCAAGGCGGCCATTCTTTAACAACTCGGGTAATCCAAATTATAATCCTCAACAAAATCAAAATTTTTCCCGGCCTAATCAAAGTTATAACCAACAATCCCAATTTAGACCTACAATTCGAAATGAAAAGTTTCATATAAATGAACAACAAACAAGTCATTTCGCCCAGGCTTCCCAGGAGTTGCCTCCTAAGCCATGTAAATACTGTGATAAGCTTGGTATAACCAATGCTTATCATTGGGGCCAAAATTGTATAAACAAACCTAATATTTTTACGGCTGAGAATCAAACTCAGCCTAAACAAGAAAGTGACCAACAACAAAATTGTCAATTAATAGTAACTGGATATTTACAAAATAAAAATGAAAACAATATAAGTGACAAAAACCCAATTTTGACAAATAAAACTGTCCTGTTAAACATTGATACAGGAAGTACTTTAAATATAATTCCGGCTAAGCTTTTTGAAAAACTTAATGTCCTAAAAGAAAGAAAAGACTTTGTTAATGTAAAACAAACAAAAGGTATTTTGCAACTTAACCACACTTGTACTTTAAATTTAAAAATTGGAGATATAACTAGGTCAGTGGAATTTTATATTTTAAATACTGATCTACCTTATGCCATACTGGGTTTAAAGGAATGTAATGGGTTTAAATTAGTGATAGATTGTGTTGAACGAGTTGTAATGCAAAATCAGAAGAAGCTGATAGTTTTTCGGATTATAAAAGCAACTTGTCTTTACACATTTCTCCTGAAATCCAGGTTAATGATTGCAACAAAAATATCAATAAAGAAAATAAAGCTAAGAATAAAAATAAGGAAAGTAGAAATAAAAGAAACAATGTTAAATCAATTAAAAATAAACAAAATGAAATGATTATGGAAAATAAAAGTTTGGACATAAAAGTAAACAAAAATAAAAATGTAAACAAAGAGAATTTAAAGAAGAAGAAAATAAAAAATAGACTTAAAAATAAAGATTTAAATAGCAAAACTGAAAATAATCTTGAGTTTTCAAATGTTCTTGAGACTAAATGTGATAATGGTGCGCAACATTGTCAAAATCATGTTGACGGAATTATGCAAATTCATGATGATGAAAAAAATTCCCAACTTCAGGAAATTTTAGAAGATTTTTCAGATATTTTTGCTAAAGATAAATATGATGTAGGGACAATAAGAATTGAACCTCAAAGGGTAAGATTAACATCAGACTTACCAGTATCCTTACGAGCATACAAAACTTCCCCAAAACAACAAGAGGAAATAGATAAACAAATTGAGGAATTGTTAAATCATAATATTATTAAAGAAAGCTCTTCTCCCTATTCTGCTCCAGTAACTTTAGTTTATAAAAAAGATGAAAATAAAAAAAGTAGATTGTGTATAGACTTTAGAAAATTAAATCAAATCACTAAATCGGATGCAGAACCATTACCTCTTATAGAAACTCTTATAGATAAATTAGGGAACAATGTTTATTTTAGTAGACTCGATATGGTAAGTGGTTATTGGCAAATTCCAATCAACCCTGAAGACACTGAAAAACTTGCTTTTGTCACCAATAGTGGGTTATATGAATGGTTAAGATTGCCATTTGGGTGGAAGAACGCCCCTAGTATTTTTCAGAGAACAATACGTAGAATACTCACTAAACATAAAGTTTCATTTGCAGCTAATTATTTTGATGATATCATAATTTATTCTAATAGTTTTGAAGAACATTTAAATCATCTAAAGGAAATTTTTGAAATATGTAGATTTGAAAATTTAAAATTAAAACCGTCTAAATGTTCTTTTTTGCAAACTAAAATTCAATTTTTGGGTTATGAAATATGTCATGGTGTAGTAACTCCTGATAACAACAACATTGAAGCAATTAAAAACTTGAAACCTCCAACTAATGTTAAATCTCTTCAACGATTTTTAGGTTCAATAAATGTGTATAATAAATTTATAAATAATTATGCTAAAATTAGAGCACCTTTAAATAATCTCTTAAAGAAAAATACAACCTGGTGTTGGACTCCCAAATGTCAAGAAGCATTCGAAATTTTAAAGAATGCTTTAGTTTGTAAACCTATTTTGAAAATATTTAATCCTAAATTATCATGTCATATTTTTGTTGATGCAAGTCAAAGTGGTGTTGGAGCAATTTTGAAACAGCCAGATGTTTCAGGTGTCTTACATCCAATAGCATTCCATTCTCGTTCTCTTAGAGACTATGAGAAAAATTATGCCATCACAGAACTGGAATGTCTTGCTATTGTTGATGCATTAAACAAATTTTATCACTATTTATTTGGAAATAAATTTACCATACATACAGATCATGCGGCTTTAGTTTGGTTAAAAAATGTTAAAAATCTGAAAGGTAGATTGTTCCGCTGGTCTTTACTATTGAGTATGTATGATTATGATATAAAATACACAAAAGGCACCTTAAACTTTGAAGCTGACATGTTATCCCGAGATATTCCTGACAATAGTGAACACAATAGTAATGTTGATTTAAATAATGTAAGCCATTTTTCACATCTTTTGCAATTAGACGAAATTCGCGAAGCCCAACAAAATGATAATTTAACTGGAAATTTTATTAAAATAGATAATGTTTTGTGCATACGTAAAAAGGGATTTACCAAAATTGTTGTTCCATTTTCTTTAAGGCATAAATTACTTGAAATTACTCATAAAAAATTTGGCCATCCGGGAATTCAAAAAACTATTAATTTGCTTACTCCTGTTTACTATTGGGAAAATATTACTTTGGACATTACAAATTTTAACAAACATTGTCATACTTGTCAAATTAATAAAAAACCTAGACAGAAAAGATTTGGGTTACTTCAGGAAATGCCCCTAGTTGACAAACCTTTTGAAATAATTGCAATCGATAGTGTAGGTGGTTTTAATTATTATAATTCTACCAAAAAATATTTAACTTTAGTAATTGATCATCACACTCGATATATGTGGTCTTTTGCTTCGAAATCAATAACTACGGAAACCTATGTAAATTTTTTTCACCAAATTTTTCAAATTCAAACCCCTAAAAGTATTTTGAGTGATAGAAATGCCGCATTTACTTCTTCCCACTTTAAAAAATTTCTTAAACATAGCAAAATCAAACAATTGTTAACTACAGCCCATAGACCCGAAACTAATGGAAAAGTTGAACGTTTAGGACAAACCATTGTAACACGATTAAAATGCAAAATTAATGATTCTTCTAAAAAAGTTCCTTGGCCTAAATTATTAAAAGAAGTAACCGAAGAATACAATTTAACTCCACATTCAGTAACTAAATTCCCACCAGCTTTTTTAATGTTTGGCACAGTCCCATTTAATCATCCTTTATCCGAAGAAATTTATCCACCAGTAGAAGAAGCAAGAAAAATTGCAGTTGAAAGAACTAAACAATATCATGAGAAAAATAAAATTTATTATGATGCAAGATTTACTCATATTGAATTTTCCCCTAATGATACTGTAATGTATGAAGATTTTAAATATCCCAATACTAGGAAACTTACCCCAACTTTTTCCGGTCCATATATCAAAATTGCGAAGGTACCACCCACCTGGCAAACTGAAATTATGTCACGAATAAAAAACCAGTAATAGTTTAAATAATAGAATTAATTATATTTTATATTGAATTTAATGATTTTTCATTGTTGAAATAAAATTAAAAAACACCGAATATGACGACAATACGCATAGTTCAATGGAACATGCGGTCCCCTTTTTTCTGGAAGCTCCGACCTTTCAAATTTTCTTCAAGTTCAATGTTTACCCAAATCTTGTAGGATATGGGGCGATGGTAGTTTTTCTCTGTGGTGAAAACCAAAAAAATAAATACTTATGCATCTTGTTGAATCTAGGATCTTCCAGCACATTATTGTTGAGAATAGGGACTGTTTTCCTCCTTTTGGGGAATACAACCCCTAATCCAACAAAACAATTTCCCCTAATAACACTGAAGTCTTAAACTTCAGATTAAAGACCAAGTGTCAAACTTTTTATTCTCTCATTGAAATAAAAATACTGAAGTCTTAAACTTCAGATTAAAGACCATTGTGTCAAAATTTTTTACATTTTATATTGAAAATTTTTTTGATAAAAAGTGTCAGTTTGTATTTTTATATCTCATATCACTTGCATTTTCATATTTTTGTATCTTTCTTGTTATTGAATATGAATATTTACATCTTTTAGGAAATTTTTATAGATTTTCTTGTCTTAAGTGAAAAGTTTATTTTAATTGTGTTAGTATGAGGAATAACTTTATTTACTGTGATTATAAAGAAGGACTGAAAAAACTTAATCACAAACAATTTTTTGAAAATGGAGATCTAACACTTCATTACGATAGTAGTGCTACTTCAAATTTTTTTTTCTTCCTCTAACTCTGTATGAAACTTTTTTTTACATAGTGTGCAAGTGTGTTTTTTTTATAATTCATGTTACTTTATATCTTGTTGATTTTACAAATATTATTATTATTATTTTAATTGTGTCATCATAAGGAAAGTTTTGCAAAGGGATAATTTTAAAAATTTTTTTGATGTTAGTTAAAATTTTTCGGCGAGGGGGGGATGTAACATAAAAAGCTTCTATTAATCTTTTTACGTTAGTTTCTTTGCTATAAAACAACTCCTACTTTATTACTAATTAATTATTCTATTCCAAATTCTTTCTCACACTTTTAAAAGCCACATCCTGTTCTTAAATCTATTTTTGGCTCAACTATGCATTTAATTAAGAGCAGGACATATCTCCCTATGCTCTGTGTGGGAAAAGCTAGATTTCTTTCATAAACCAATAGTAATCCTTATCACTTCCCTTTTCCCCTCAAATATAACAAAATAGAGGGAAATTCCTTTGCTACTTTCCCTAAGATAAAAACTTAAGCACACAGTTTTTGAGTGCGATTTGGAGCTCCACCTTTGCTAGAAAATGTCTTAAATATACTATGTGAAGTTAATAAAATATGTTTTGCCTTCCAACTGCTATCTGCGTGGCCTAACATCACTCACCATGACTGCTACCCTTTCATATATATATATATATATATATATATATATATATATATATATATATATATATGTATATATATATATATATGTATATATATATATATATGTATATATATATATATATGTATATATATATATATATGTATATATATATATATATGTATATATATATATGTATATATATATATATGTATATATATGTATATATATATATATATGTATATATATATATATATATATGTATATATATATATATATATATGTATATATATATATATATATATATATATATATATATATATATATATATAGCCGACCAGTCTGTGTAGGGGGCAGGGAACTGTCCTTGCATCAGAAAGGTTCTGGGTTCGAATCCCGGGCAAGGCATGGATGTTTCTTTCCCTCTATCGGTGTTCTATGTCCTTTCTCCTTTGTGTGTGAATGTGTGAATGTGACCCGCCCTATAAACGGGTTGTGGTAGTGTGACGTGGGCGACGCTGTTCCACCGCCGTGGCTTCGCCACAGGTGCCCACTGGGTAACGAAAAGAGAATTAGCAGTTCTGGCACTTTCTGTGGCCAATGGACAATAGCTCCAACTGCGCGCCATTAAAATATATATATATATATTTGTTGACTTCCTCTGGTGAATGTTGACAATCACGTAGTCGCTTTGGTAAATGTCCAAAATATATACTAGGTCTAGTTAAGTGCCATTATTCAGTATACCCCACATGCCGTTCACTGATCTTTTTTTAAGGTTCAGTGCCACTGCCCGGTATACATTTGCCAGGTATGCACTAGATCAATGTTGTGTTAAGGTCAAGTGCCACTGCCTGGTATACATTTGCCAGGTATGCACTACATTAATGTTATTTTAAGGTCAAGTGCCACTGCTTAGTATGTATTTAACCGGTTCTCCGAACACTGATGTTTCTCCTAATATATTCTCAGCAGATATTAAAATATCGAATAAATATAGTAATATCGACAAATAAATTAATATCAAATTGGATATAACAAATATTTCGGACAATCACCGAAGCGACTATGTGATTGTTGACATTCAATGGTAATGAAAGTCGACATTCACGGTAACATATTCACAACATTCACGGTAACATATATATACATATACGGTTTGGTAAATATTTCTTAAGTCTGATATTTTCTAGGCACGTTTAGCAATATTTTTTTTCCACCTGAAGTCGTCGTTTCGTGACTTACGGAGACTTTCTTTTGAAATATTTGAAGTTTTCGTCCTGGCAAAGGAAACGCATGCTCTTAAATTTGCTTTAAAACATTCTTTTTTTTAAACGATGTTTAGCTTTAATGAGTGAATTAGTATTCAGTGAGTGAATATTGTATTCGTGCTTTTTTTATTTAAATTATTATTTCATGCTTGCAAGTTAACTTTCGTTTCCAACTTCTAAATTCTTTTTTATTTACTTCTTATTTTTACTTAACGCTTTTTCTTAAAGTTACATTGTTTTCTTTTTCGCTTAAAGAAGTAGCACTGAGCAGCTACTGAGGCTGTACTTAAGATTTAAGCTGCAAAGAGTTATCTAGAAGCCCTTAAGTTTTTACTTTACTAATAATTATAGTTCAAATGAGGATGAAAACATTTTTTCGTATGATGTTGCGAGATTAAATTAACCTAAACTTTAACTAACTTCAATTATATTTTAATTAATTTTTAAAATAGACGAATAGAGATTAAGAACTAAGATTGAGAGCAAAAAAATATCAAAATGTGATGAAAAAAGTATTCTGTTTCTTAAAGTCTTACAAAAACAAAACAACAAAAGAAATCATACAAATATATATTTCGAACAGTGCGTAATATAATAATGTGTACATAATAAGGTGTACATAATAATGTGTGTTCGTAATAATTTATTTACATAATAATGTGTTTACATAATATAATAATTTGTACATAATAATGCGTGTACATAATAATGTGTATATAAAATATGTGTACATAATAATGTGCTTAATATATATATTCTTATATGTTTATTATTTTTCAATAAATAATGGGGTTTTTGACTTTTAATATTGGACCTTTTTAAATTTGCTTCGACTTAACTGAGCTTTTTTAATTTTATTTATACTTCTTTTTACATTTTAGGTGAATTTTGTTTTGGCATAATATCTTTACAATAAATTACTGGACTGTTCAGTTATTAATTTAATTTATTTTTCTAGCTATTAACGCTAGTCTGAAAGCACTACTATATTTAAACTTGCATCCACAAATTCAGAAAACAAATAAGTTAAACGAGAAAAAAATTCACACATGAAAACTCTAATAAAACCATTTAAACTATTTAAGGTATAAAACTAAGTTTTAGTAAGTGAATGAAGAATGTATATAAATAAAGCGGAATGATTATATGTATGTAAGAATGCACCTTATACAAATCCTCAATTCTGAACCAATCAGCACCAGATTTGGTGCATATATACAAGCACTTTTTCGCTTGCGCACGGCTAACGGAAAAGTAGCACCAAAAATAAAAGGCAAATTTAGAAAACAAGCTTGTTGAAGTTGCAATGATGCGCGTTCAAAATGATTTGGTGAACCCTTGATAAATATGAGCATATCTCGAATAAATTTAACGCTTTAATAAATAAAACTGTAAAATAATTAACCTTAAAATTTTTATCCAAAATTAATAAATTGAGAAAATTTTTTTTTAATGATTTACTCGACGAAATAGTTGTTATGAACTTTTTCTATGAAATACATGCTTTTATATATAATGTTTAAGCTGATAACAGAATCTATCTTTGTATAATTAAACCTTAAACAACGAAACCATAATTTAATTTTATGAAGCTTAGCAATTTAAACTAATAAATACCATGTATTGAATAATATATGTTGGGAAAATAATTTCTTTCTTTTAACACATTTTCTTTATGAAATGATAATAAAACTTACACCCAGCATTAAAGAATTAAATCTTTTTTAAACAACTTAAACGCTGCGCTGCGATGTAAATTGGATTAAAGAAATAAAGGACCCTAATTATCAGAAATATTTCTGCAGCATTTTTTGATTACTTCACACTCTATTATTTAATATTACTCGCTACTTTTTTTTTATATCATCGCATCATCTCCTGGTCGTCTAGTTATTTATATAATTAAAGAGTATATGAGCACAACAGTCGAAGAATGCCTCATTTTGCAAAATAAAAATAACAAAATTAATTGCATTTGTATCATTTTAAAAATTTACGACGCGTTTCGGCGTGTTTTAAAAATAGAAAATGGGTTTATTATGTCTCAAATTTTAATGGATTTCTCACTTCTTCTTCGTTAGAATTATGCCTCGGCTTCTTGTTGAAAATAATGATGTTTAATCACTTCTAATTTATATTCGCTTTTAAATTTTTTAAAAAAATATTTTGTGGGGGTTATGTTTAACATTTATTTAGCTCCATTAATTTGGAAATGAAATCCTTCTTTTAATGAAGATTTATTCTAAAGTTAGGGTTGAGATTACTGAAAGGTATTACAAGCTAACAAGTTTAAGACGGATTGAGAGAGGCTCTTTAAAATAATGTATATTTCTTAAATATTTGACACACGTAACCAAATTACCATTTCTTTGTTTAAAATGAAATTAAGAACAAAGTTTGCATGTGAGGCATAATTTTCGCTCTTTAAAAAGTTAAGAAATCCGGAACTTTCCAATCTGGAGAAAACTTGATTTTCTATGATTGGGCGAACGGGAAAATGGAAAAAGAAATATGCGAATGGTTACTAGCGATTCATTGAGAAAAAATTTAAACAAAAATTCGCAAGCTTCTAATTTGTTGATGAATAGAAAGTTTTTATTTAATAATTTGAACAAAATCTTCAGAATAGTTTCTGAGTTGTTAAATTTTATTTACGTCATAGATTAACATTTTATTTCTCAATGAGTCAAAATAAAATTTAATTACTTAAAAATATCATAGATTTAAAGTTTAATTTTTTAAGAAATAATTGACCCATTTTGCTCAATTTTCGTTATTTGCAATTTAGAATCACTTTCTTAAAATTGATGTAAAAACATGCGTACCCATTTCAAAATATTTTGGAATATTATTAAATAAAATAACAAATAGCTATCAAAATTATTTTTTGCATAGAATTAATTTCCTTTGAATGAACGATTTTTGTAATTGTGTGCAAAAAAATTTCAATTTACTTTAGAAATTCTTTAGATCCGGTGAAATATGCAAAAAAAAATAATAATATTACAGCCTACAACTTTCAAATTTTCTCACCAAACTATTTGAACCATATTTTCAAGATAGCAATTATTTTCCAACAATCAGGAATCTAAAAATAAAAATTTCAAGAAAAAAGCCACAAGGAAAAGATAAAAAAAAGATTACGTATAAAGTAAATAAATAAATGACAAAATAAAATTCATAAATTAGAATTCCGTCTTTTTTTAATATATATATATTCTGAAAGCAAGGCTCTTTTGTAATCATAATGAACATTAAAGACTTGTCACTTTGATAAGTAAGTTAATTTCATAATTTTCCACTGTCTGTTCACAACGAAAAAAAGATCTTTTTTTAATTTATTTCTATTTTACTTCAGGGTAAAAAGAAGAAAGAAAAATCCGGTGCTTATGTTTTCTTTTAAAAAGCTAGGATTTAAGTGATCCAACCAAATTAATCTCGTTAATTCTCTCGTGAAACCTTCAATAGTAGCGTGAAAAGAGCTTGCTGCTCCACAACTCAACTTCACTTGAACTTATTATTGCTTACTTGAACTTATTATTGCTTACTTATTACTTACTTGAACCTTTAAAATATAGTAGATATGATAGGATAGATTTTATGATATATCATATGACAGATTTTATGATATAAATTATGATAAATTTCATTTAATTATTAAAAGTGTAAAACTGAACTAAGTATAGTGCTCAAACTGTACAATGAGACATTATAATAACTTTTAATCTAATAATCGAAATTACACTTATTAAGAACCTTTTAAATAGACTGAAATTTCTACGAAAACGATATTATAGTAATATATAATAGTAATGTATAATAGTAATATATAATAGTAATATATAATAGTAATATATAATAGTAATATATAATAGTAATATATAATAGTAATATATAATAGTAATATATAATAGTAATATATAATAGTAATAATAGTAATATATAATAGTAATATAGAATAGTAATATATAGTAAATATATAGTAAATATATAGTAAAATATAATAGATATGATAGGATAGATTTTATGATATATGATATGATAAATTTTATGATATAAATTATGATAAATTTTAATTATTAAAAGTGTAAAACTGAACTATGAGACTATAGTGCTCAAACTATGCAATGAAGCACTATAATAACTTTTAATTTAATAATCGAATTTGCACTTATTAAGAGCCTGAAATAGACTGAAATATTTACGAAAACAATATTATAAGTTACAAAATTTAATACAAAAACATACTTTCTCTGTCTTAATATACCCTTTTTTAACAGATTTCGATTCTCGACCTTTAAAATGGAATGGGGTTGCCTCGATCTGGAAAATAGTTTCAAGTCTGGACATCCCTTTAATGTTAGTGCCTGATTTTTTGATGATTTTCTAACTGACAATTTCGCTTGCAGGAATCAATTTCGCGTATAGAAGTTTAGCCTCTCAAGCCATTAACGCGCTTAAAGAAGAAAGAAAAGGCTCACCCGCTCCGAGAGTATACATACTATAGAATACGAATGCAATGTATACTTCTACGAAAGTGCCTAATAGAGATCACGTCCATGTGATCTTCAGCCGCTTGAGTCAGAAGGGCACTTGACCTACATGATTCCGTGGGCCGTGAAGAGAAAATCGCGTGATCGCGTACCTGAACGGATAACGATTGAACTTTAGTACGTGTTAATCCGATATCTTGATCAAAAATTATAAAAATTGTTCTTTTTTTTTCAACTTTAATTTTGATTTCATTTTGTTCATTTCATTAATTCTTACAGACATATATTTCCTTTTACTTTTTCTTAAAGATTATATGTTAATCCTATTGAATAAGTATGAAAGAAAATAAAGAAAATTAATGATCTTATGAAATTAATTTCGCTAAAATTCACATGAAACTATCAATTTAAGCGTGAAAAGAGCTTTTTGATTTCCACCTTAACTCCATGTTCAGAAATATAAAGGATTTGTTTGTTTTTATTATCATTTTGAGGTTCTGCCTCCGCTCTCCAACCCCTGCGATTGTTTCTCTTTAATCATTGTTTTGCCTTAAAAGTCTCTAAGAATATCATTTTGTTTACAAAAATATATAAATATCATAACTTTGTATAAACACATTTTGATAATATGTTTATGGTGAGAACATGAAAAGCAAGAACGTTAAGTTGTTAAATAAATAGTAAGCTGTAAGTATATTAAAATAAACTGATAATAAAATTAACTAGTAAATAAAATTTCATTGAAATGAAGACGGAAAAGAATTATTGCAAACTATTAGGATACTTATCAG
The DNA here is from genome assembly GCF_982258835.1 of Parasteatoda tepidariorum. Lineage (NCBI taxonomy): Eukaryota > Metazoa > Arthropoda > Arachnida > Araneae > Theridiidae > Parasteatoda > Parasteatoda tepidariorum. The sequence goes on along the minus strand of NC_141755.1, from coordinate 87,564,684 downwards.
GGAAACATATTTCTGTAATGTTGAATTTAGTTACTTTATTTTGAAGTATCAATTTCCACGGGAAATATTATTGCAATTTCTTTTTTCATAAATGCCTTTTCTTTTCACAATTCATTTAACAAATTTCTATAGGCTTCAAAAATCACTGCTAAAACTATCGGAAACACTGTAACATTTCCACGGCACTTCCAACATAGTTCCTCGGAACACCTTTTGGAAACCGAGAGCCTAAGGTAGCTCAGAGTAGTGTTGTCATTACACTGGATAATGTTGTTTGCAGTGTCTAGTTTACAGTGCCTAGTTTACAATGTCATGTTTACAGTATCGATGCTTATAGTGTTATGTTACAGTACCGATGTTTACAGTTTCGATGTTTACAGTGTCGTGTTTACAGAATCGATGTTGTCAGTATCTATGTTTACAGTGTCGTGTTTACGGTATCGATGTTTACAGTGCCGTGTTTACAACATCCATGTTTACAGTAACGATGCTTATAGTGTTATGTTACAGTACCGATGTTTACAGTTTCGATGCTTACAGTGTCGTGTTTACAGAATCGATGTTGTGAGTATCTATGTTTACAGTCAGTGTCGTGTTTACAGTATCGATGTTTACAGAATCGATGTTGTCAGTACCTATGTTTACAGTGTCGTGTTTACAGTATTAATGTTTACAGTATTAATGTTTACAGTACCGATTTTTACAGTATCTATGCTTACAGTGTCGTGTTTACAGTATTAATATTTACAGTATCGATGTTTACAGTGTCGTGTTTACAGCATCTATGTTTCAGTGTGCAGGAAATATACTATGTAGAGTATCTATGTTTACAGTGCCTTGTTTGCAGTATCGATGTTTACAGTATCAATGTTTACAGTATCAATGTTTACAGAATCGATGTTTACGTGTCCTGTTTGCAGCTTCCATGTTTACAGTATCGATTCTTACCGTGTAATGTTACAGAACCGATGTTTACAGTATCTATGTTTACAGTGTCGTGTTTACAGTATTAATGTTTACAGCATCGATGTTTACAGTGTCGTGTTTACAGCATCTATGTTTCAGTGTGCAGAAAATATACTATTTACAATATCTATGTTTACAGTGACTTGCTTACAGTATCGATGTTTACAGCATAGTTGTTTGCAGTGTCACGTTTACAGTATCCATACTTACAGTGTCTTGTTTATAGTGTCGTGATTACAGTATTGATGTTTACAGTATCGATGTTCACAACGTCATGTTTACAGTATCGGTGCTTACAGTGTCGTGTTTTCCATATCGATGTCTACAGTATCGTGTTTACATCATCTATGTTTCAGTGTACATGACATGTACTATGTACAGTATCTATGTTTACAGTGTCGTGTTTACAGTATTGATGTTTACAGTATCGATGCTTACAGTGTCTTGTTCACAGCATCGATGTTTACAGTGTCGATGTTTACAGTGTCGTGTTTACAGTATCGATGTTTACTGTGTTAAAAATCTCGGAAACATTTTAATGCCTTTCATAATAAATATCATAAATTCTACAATACATGCAAAATAATTTTCATTAATCTGTTATTAAACATAAACTTAAGTTAAATAAAGCACAATATTCTCATTTTGAATTTGAAATTTGGTTTATAAAATAAAAGCATTCCTTTTTTTTAAATGTCGTTTTTGAATTCAGAATTTACGATGCAAAAGGAAATAAAATTCATGCTTACATATACTTTTTTTCCGCATGGTTTACTTATGTTCTTTTATTTATATACAAATATAAAATAACAACTTAACATCGTGGCTTACCCTAAAGAATGATTGAAACAAAATCAATGATTTTCCTGTACCAAGAAAAAGAAATGAATAGTTAGGAGAAAGAAAAAATTCTCTCCATAAAATGCTCAAAATGGTGGCAATAAATAACAGGAATGTGGCAGAAAAATATTTATTTTGGAAAAAAAAATAGATTTATATTCAGAGTTGTATAAAAAATGTTTGCTTTATCTGCAATCTTTCACTGATTACAGTTTAGGTTATTTCAATTAATGTTCGATAGTTCATTTAAAGATTTTGGGAGAACTTCTTTAATAATTAATAGCTTCATGTATTTCGAAATAATAAGGAAAATTCGTTAATTATGAACATTCCATCCATTTTAATTAGATAAAAAATTGTATTTGGTAAAATTTCTGATTAAATAACATTATAATAATTTCACAATATTGAAGCCAATAAAATATTCATAAAACCTCTTACTTATATGTTTTAATTATAAGCACTATTTTTTATTTTAAATAAAAAAAAATTTTTTTCAATACATGCTGAATGGTAGTGTTTTTTTTTTTTTTTTTAAATGGAACGATTATATAATTATTTCTAATAAAAATAATGGGAAGATGCATAGATATAAAAACATGATTTTTAATTGTAATATTTTTTACCAAACAAAGTAGCTTAGATCTTTTTACAATGATTGTCTGTAATTTATCAATTAATAATAATATTAGTTATTTTTATTAGTTATTTTTAATAAATTTTGAACAGCACAATTTTGTGAAAGCATATGGTTTTAAAGTTTGATCATACTTATTTTTTCCAATGCCCACCCGGGTAATGACCTTCGTCTTTGGGTATCAGAAGGGCAGATTAGATTCATTGGCCACTCTCTCAGGGTCAGCATAGTGGGTGGGCCAACGTTGCTGCCACAATAAGAAGGACCCTATGGTACAGAGCAGAGAAATAAAGAACACCCATGCCTTATCCGGGATGCGAGTTCGATTATCCGAGGTTCGAATCTGAGCGATAGCTGGTCGATACGAATTCCGCACCCGGCTCGCACCGACTACAGTGCTGATGTAAAATACATCTTCAGTGTAGACGGATCATGGGTTAGCCGTCAGGATAACTGTGGGAGAGCTTTCGTACTTTTCTTCTCTGTGTAACGCAAATGCCGGTTAGTACCCCAAAAAAGTCCTTCACGAAGGCAAAATTTTCTCTCAATACTTGATCCAGGAATTTCCTAGTCTGCTGGATTGGGTTCAAAATTACAAGACTACGGAGCTAAGAATTGGTAGTCGTAAACTCAGAATTGTGCCGGTTGCTCATCAACGGTTATGGAATAAAATAATATTGTCTAACTTTAATTGAGTTTTTTTAAATGGATAATTTTTTCTAATAGGAACAAACTTTAAATCTACGAAATAAATGGTTAATGAAAAGTATAATTTAGTTTTATTAACCAGAATAACTTTTTTTGTACCAGAAATATTTTTAAAATAGTATGGTAATTTTATCAAAATGTTTTTCTCGGGGTTTTGTTTTTTCGTTTGCGCTGGGTTTGAGAATGTAAATTATCTGAATAAGGTAAAACTTGTAATTATGAATATTATAAAAATAAATAATTAATGGCCACAAAACTTTTTTTCTTTACCGGAAAAAACAACTGACAGTGTTCAAAGTATATTTATTTTACACCATTAAACTATTAATACTATCACTCTAAAAATTTCGTTTGATTAGAAAGAAATTAAAAGAACAAGCAAAAGGAAGAAAATAAAAATACTAGATCTGCAAGTTTCAGACCACAATCCATAAATTTTAAATTGTCATTAAAAAAATAATAAAGAAAATTACGTTTGGTGATAAGAAACTTTATCTCAAGAAATATTTGTTAAGGGTGGTTTGAAATTTAACAAAATATTTAAAGAAATATGTGGATGATTCTTTTTAAACATGACAATTCGGATCAAACAATTTCTTCAGATTTAAAGTCTTCAAAAGAATCTAAAATTTTTTTTGTATACTTCTTTAGTTACACTTATTAATATCTTACAAACGGCAGTGTAGTTTATTGACATTTGCTCGAGAAAAAAAAAATAGAAATTCATCAAATCTTGAATGCTAGAAAAATTACATATTAGCTTAGAAGATTAAAAAACAGTCATTTACTAGTAAGTAACTCAACTTAAGCCTTTATGTTAGATGGACCATAAATTGCTTAAATTAATTCTTTTTATCCACTGTAAAAAGAATCAAAAAATTTTTTATTTCTGATATGTACAGAATAAAATTGCGTATAATCAATCATTAAATAAATAAATAACTTTGATTGCATCCAACCATATTACAATCATACATAAACTTGGTATTAGGGTAATATTTGCTTTTCCTCCTTACAGTATTAGCAGTTAAAAAAAATTTCTGGTAAAACTTCAATGTCCTGGAATTCATAAGCCAGGAAAATGACAGCCAGGATAATGACAAATTAGACATTTTATAGCATGCAACTTTAATTTAATATTTTGGCCTAAGACGTTTACATTCTGCAGAAAACAACATGATTTCTTAAAATAACTCAGATAAATCTATGCAGTTTATGTTATTAATGATTTTAAGAAGCCAGGAAAATGACAACACAAAAACCTACTCCTCTTGAAAAATGTTTTGAAATAGATTTTGAACCAGAAAATGGGTTCTTTATTCATGCAACAAGACATGTTCATATAGGAGGGCATCTAATCAATCTATTAACATAAGATATTGATTGCTGGCTCTATCTATTTTGGTTATAAACCACTAAATAAAAGTAGCCAGGAAAATGACAGATTTCCTTGGGACAAAAAAATTATTGTTAGAAAAAATTATTTTAAACGAAGTTTTTGTAAATAATACTCTCTGCGTATATTCTAGAAATGCTTACACCGGTTGAGATAAAAAAAATTGGATATTGAAAAATTTATGGGAAGTTTTGAAGCTAGTTATTATTGGAAACATTGTTTGGAAACATTATTGGAAACATTGTTTGGGACATGCCAGGAAAATTACATTTTGATATTCAATTAAATTTTTTAAGTATACAAAACAGTCAATGCTGGTGCAAAGTCATTTTAAAATGCTAACAGCAATGTAGTTTATTAATTTTTTTTAAAAAAAGTTTTTTTAGTATTATAGTATTAGATCTTGGAGCAAGGGACAGTGAATTGTCATATTTCGAGAGAATCACCCATGCATTGCGTAGGGATTTTACCAAACTGGTTATACGTTTAACATCAAGTAGTTTAAAAGTATTGTCACTTGGCCATGAAAAAAATGTAAAACTAGTAAAAGTTTTACTGATGAAAGCTAAAGCACAGTATTACATGTTTAAGTAAATTTAGTAAAAACCGCAGTAGTTATTTATTAGTAGTAAAAGACTTGAAAATAATAATTCGTGCACGTGTTTAGGTTATGAAATATATTTTACTAATTTCCAATTTTAAATACTATTTTAAACATGTGAAAAATTAGAATAAAAAAGCTTGAAGTTTTATCTATTAAATAATCAATGCATTTACTAGAAAATAGGAATTTTTTAAGATAATTACTATTTGAGCAGTGCTTTATGTAATAATCGATCTTAGTAAGCATTTTAGAATCTGTGTCAAAAACGAAACAAATACGCAATAGAGACTGCGAACTAGTATTTAAGTATTAAAATCTAATAAACCACTACTGTGAAGAATGATACCTACGCACGGAAACCTGTTTGATTGCAGAAAGAAATAGAAAAATGCTTAAATATTATTACTAGAAACGTTCTTAAGTTTCATCTAGTAATCAAACTGTTTTTGATGTATTTCATTCCGGCTTCCTCACTAGCGATTAGAAAGACTTCAATAGCATTTTCCTCGTTTTGATATTAGTTGCGAGCGTAGTTTTTTGACAAAGATTTTATAACTATATATTAAGAGTGAAGATTATGCAATACTCTGTTTTTAAAAAGGGATAATCCATAAAGAATTATGCAGGAGAAAAAAAACAGTTTGAGAAGAGTAAATAAATTTTAATTTTAAAAAATATTATTACTAGAAACGTTCTCAAGCTTCCCCAGGTAATCAAACTGCTTTTGATGTTTTTCATTCCGGCTTCCTCACTAGCGATTAGAAAGACTTCAATAGCATTTTTCCTCGTTTTAATATTAGTTGCGATGCATAGTTTTCTGACAAAGATTTTATAACTATATACAGTGAATTCGCGATAACTCGAATCTGATAGGACTGACGAAAAACTTCGACATATCGGAAGTTCGGCTTACCGTTAGTTTCGGTTTAGGACTTTCAAAATATTGTCGGATTATTTAATTAAGGCTTATTAATTACAAATCTTCTAAATGCTTACAATATTTAAGATCATTTTTCTGAAAGGCCATTTACGATAAGACTGTTTGATGCACTTTATGATACCCTGGTCCATCGGCTGCAACTATCACTTTTCTTTTTTTAGCGTAGAATTTCCGATCCAATTATTCTTATATAGTCTTCAGATAAAACTGATGTCATCCAAAACTTTTTGTTAGACTTGTAATCCAAAGGATACGTTTTTACATTCTTGAAACATCGTGGATTTCGGTATTTTCCGATAACAAGTAAGGGCAATTTCTCTGTCCCAGAAGCATTTCCTCCAACTAGGACAGTCAAACATTCCTTGCTCATTTTACCCCCTGAGCAGTTTTCATCCTTAAACATCATAGTCTTATTTGGAAGACATTTAAAAAATAAACCCATTTCATCAATATTGAAAACATCATTTTCACTGTATGCTTGAAGTAAATTTGGTAACGTTTCATTTAACCACTGTTCACATACTTCAAGAGGGACAGCTTTAGTTTCTCCATGAAGAGTGCGAAAGACACTGTGTGTTGCAAAGGAAGGGGCAAGATATCAGCTCCTACGTTTTTTTTTCTTGCTTTAAAAGATCCAAAAAAAAAATCGAGTTAAAGGGAGTAAAATTCGAGTAATCGAGAATAATTAACATAAAATTGAACATAAAAGGGTCGGGACCTCATGAAAAAATCGAGTTATAGTAATATTCGAGTTATCGTACTTCGAGTTATAGCGAATTGACTGTATTAAGAGTGAAGATTACGCAATACTCTGTTTTTTAAAAAAGAATAATCCATAAAGAATTATGCAGGAGTAAAAAAAAAACTATTTGAGAAAATTAAATAAATTTTCATTTTAAAAAATATCAAACTATCATGTATAAAACTTTTAGAGGCTAAATAAAAGACAAAAATCGAAACTAATATATATCAGAATAGAAAGTTTTCTTCGAATCGGGATGAAAGTAAGGGAATGTCATCCGAAAGCATATTATATTCCGTCATACAAAATGTATCAATATATTGCATACTGTATTTCTTTGCAGAGTCACTTTTGAATATTTTGCTGACAATGTTGGCACGTACTTTAAACTTTCTGTGTATTTATCCTACTTGGAATATGAAAAGGAACTGACACGGTGAATAAAAATCTCATTTCCGGGAAATGATGTTGCATAGATCGAAAAGTCACGTATTTATTTATGGAAACATGGCACAGAAGTAAAATAGTGAAAACTTTTAAAAAAATACACACGATTTTCAGTGTAATCTATTCGTATCTAAGTCGATCATTTTCAATTATATTTGGTGAGCCGTCATGGATCTGAAGATGAAGCCTTCCAATGAGGTGAACTTGGTTCGAATCCCAGCGATGGCTGGTCGATACGAATCCGCATCCGGCTTGCACCAAACACAGTGCTGACGTGAAATATTCTCCGTGGCAGAAGACGGATCATGGGTTAGAGTCCCCTTGCCGTCAGGCTAACCGTGGGAGGTTTTCGTTGTCTTCATCTGCATGTAACGCAAATGCGGGTTAGCTCCCTCAGAAAGTCCTTCACGAAGGCAAATTTCTCCTAATACTTGACCACGAGTTCTTTTGTCTTCTGGATTGTGTTCAAAATTACAAGGCCATGGAGTTGAACATTACTAGTCGTAAACACAAAAAATTGAGTCGGCTGTTCAACGACGGGTATAAAACAAAATAAAAAATAAAACTACCTCTGGTATAGTAATATTATAAATGCTGAAAAATCTCATTTTACATTGTTATGATGATATTTTCCAGTGTTTTAATACATTAAAATGCAAAGAAAACACTTTTTGAGGTTGAAGAGTTGATTTCATAGCGTGAAATTTTCCGCTTTGCAATTTTATTAAAAGAAGGAAGATTTTTTTATTTATTATTGTGCTTTTCAATCCAGAAGGCATAAATATTTATTACTTCAGAAACGTATATCTGATGCTGTGTTCAGGAGAACAGAAATAGCCCTACAAACTGTAGATTACTTTTTCCCATAAATATAAATAGAATATTTCTTAACTTCTTTTCTCACTTCAGATTATGCAACACGATACGAAAAAAAATCAAGTGTGACAGAATGAATTTTCTAAAAATTCGAATCCTTTTTCTAAACTTACTTATTACAAGTTACAAAAATAAGTAAGGAATAATGTTATACTTTAATTAGTTATTAAGTCGAACCAGTGTAAAAAGTTGTATATATATATATATATATATATATATATATATATATATATATATATATATATATTTACACACAATTATTTTTTTTCTTTCTGTAATTCCTTTTCTTAATTTATTATTAGAAACGAAACGCTTTCCCACACTCGCCAGGAATATTTTGATCATAAAACTTCTCACAATCATCTGGAGCACAAGATCATTCATTTATTTTAGAATCTCCTGGGCTGGATAAATTAGAACGATCAGTAGGACTATCACTGTCATTCGAATGTTTTGACTAATCTGAATCGTTATGATCATCAGGATTTTTAAAGGTCTCTAAACCATTTGAAACAGTCATCTGAGCCAAAGCAAGATTGTCATCTGGGTCAGTATAATCATCTCAATTTGTTATATCATTGGTGCCTTTGGAATCTTTATGATCAAATAAATTTTCCACATTTTCAAGATCTTGATAACCAGTGGCGCCATTAGAAATCACACAATCTTTAAGATCGTCTCCAGTTTTTGAAATCTTTAGCATCATCCGGTCCCAAGAAAAGAAATTCTCGGATTCATTAGAATCACTTGACTCTTTGGAATCAGCAAAACCATGCAAACAACCAGAAATTTTACTATCATTCGAATCATTCAAAACATCAGGATTTTCTGAATCATCTGATGGAATGTTACAGTCACCTCGATCACAAAGATCACTACTTTCATTAAGGTCACCAGGGTCAGATAAACCAACCCAACCTCTAGGACAATCTTGAATGTCTAGATCTCCCTCGTTCATACTCAACTTCTTCGATCAAGTAATCATACTTAACCGATCTCTTTCGTTTGATGTTAACGATGAAAGAAAAATATTAATTAGTGATCAAAATTGTATAAACTCTTCCGTTTCCTGCAAAAATTCCTTTTCACATAGAAAAGTCTCTGATGTGTTTCTTTGACTTATAATGAAGCAAAGTGATAGAAAACTACTTTTTATGAAATTACTTATTACTATTTTAAGATCTTTGATTAGCATTGTGATAATTTAATATAAAAGATACAAAAAAAGGAAACGGAATTTTTTTAGTTTCAGGAATAATCTAACTGCGAGTATAATAATATCAAGTAGAATATTGTAGACCATACTAGGCGGATTTAACGCTTATAAATTTCCAAAAATAATAGTATTTATCAGATTGTAATAAAAATTAAACTAATAATAAAAAGCTGCAAGCATGTAATATAACTTACATTATCTTTCTAAACTTCTTCTTATCTTCTTTGAATCAACTCAAAGAAGAATGAAACATTTAAGTAAAAACTTGCTTTCAACAAAGCTTTTCGACCGACAATAATGTATAGTTGAGAAACTAACCACTGTTGAAACAAATTGTATCATTATTGAAAAAAAAGAAACTATAACCATTGTTACAGTAAAATACCTTTTATTTCAATAAAAGGTATTTTACTGTAATGGTTGCATGGTTTTGTTGAGTTCAAAGGTTGGAAAATAATTCAGTTAACACAAAAAAAATGAACAAAACCTAGTTTTTTTAAAAAAATAATTTTATTTATTTCTAAAGAATAAATAATTCGGCAATATAATAATGAATGAATATTTATACGTGCAAATTGAAAGAGTATCCAAAGTAATTATTTTTAGTGATCGAAAAAAACAGTATAATATTTAGATTTGCAGGAATAAAATAATTTAAAAAAATTAATTATATTAATTCTCTATGAATTGGTGAGTAAGTTATGTTTTCATGTCAATAAGAAAGAGAGATAAAAATTCTAAAATATGCTATTGACTGAAGGAATATCCAAAACAAATTATTGATCGAAGAATAAAAATTGAAAAAATATCAGAAATAAATTAATTTTAGTGATAAAAAAACATAATAATATTTAGATTTGCAGGAATAAAATAATTGAAAAAATTATATTACATTAATTCTCGGTGTTTTTACTCGCCAACGGCCTAAGTGTCACTCGCCAATTAGACTGAAATTTCCTCTATAAAGTAACAATGAAAAACATCGAATGCTTGCTATAAAACATATTCCACGCCAAAGTTGGTAGTACTGTTGTTAGTTATCGATATTGTCACCTGTAGTGTAAGATAAATACATAGCGTAAATGCACAGATCTATGCAGTTGTTTCTTTATTGCTCTGGAGGTGAGAGTAGTAAAAAGTAGAAAATGTGTAAATTAAGTAATGATACCGTCGACGTTACATTCGATATAGCAACCTTGAACCTCCAAACTTAGAGGAGTGGCAGAGGAATATCTCATATACGTTTGAACGGTTACATGTAGTTTTCATCCTCGCATCGTGTTTGTCACCCCCCTTCCAATCGCTGAAAGGGAGTGGCTGGGTAGGGCAAAGGGGTTAGTGTATGTTTGCAGTCATTGTCATGCCAAGGACTAGATACAAATTTCGCCAATGTGGGGAATCGCAACTTGGCAGCTCATAACGTAAAAATATACCCCTATTCTCCTGAAAAAGTTAACTGCGCGTGCTCGAGAAATCGAAACTGCAAAATAATGGAAAATCGCACTCCAATATCGATATCATAAGTAGAAATTGATGGTTATAAATACTCATTCCACAAACGTACGAGTTCGCAGCAGATTATTTTGCCAAAATATTAATCTAAAAAAAAGATGTAGATCCCTTTCTTTCTCACAAATCGCAAAACTTATCCTCAATAGCCGTTTACTTTTCTTGGCTAAATATATTATGACATTATATTTCGTGCAAACATCAAGAGAGGGTAAAAACCTTATATTAGATACAACCCCAGAAGTTCAATTATTTGTATTCGATTTTTATAATAAAAATAAGTAAAATACGAAAATAGTGGGTTTTTTTCCATCGCTTTTTTTAACACAATGCTAAAAACATTAATTGCAGAAAATGCTTGGTAATAAGCTTTCCTTAATACCAGCTAATTCAAAAAATTTATTACTAGCACTTGATAATGACTCCCAGTTCGTCTGTCCCGAAATGGGAGCTTTGGTTGAAAGTGTGGAATTATCTATAAAAGTAAAGCAATTTGTTTATTACAAAATCTTTTTTTCTGCTTTATATGTTCATTATTAAATGCAATAATTCTAAGAAATTGAAAAGAAAAAGAAATATTCTCAATCGACATAGCAGCACCCAATAGGTTTAGTCTTTAAATTAAATTATATCATACTTTTTCATGATACTTATCGCATTAAATTTAATATATATCTGAGCAACTCGATATTAATAATTTGTAAAATTTATTCTCTTTTAATTCTGATTTATTCTCTTTTGAGGAACATCGTACTTAAAAAATTCTAAAACTAAGGAATCTTATTTTTAAATTTTTTTTTTCTAGGAATCATAAGAAAACTTCATAAGAAATTTTTTAGGACATCAAAACTTGGTCAGTTTTTCCCAAAGAATGTTATTTTCTGTAACTAAAACATAGCATATAAACTTAATGAAGGTTTGGATTAATATTCATTTTAAAGTTGGAGAAATTTATTTAATTCTTTATTTTTTATTTAATTGTCATTGATTGAAATCATTTGAAGCATTCAGTCAATTAAAGTTATTTTTACATCAGATATTTAATTGATAGTTAACTTCACTTTTTTGATATATTTTACAGAGATATGGGACTTATTTTAAGTATTTAAACAAATATTAAAATTATTTAAAAGAATTTAAATAATTATTTAAATTTTTTTGAATAGTTAAGATCACTTTAATATTATAATTTTTAGCAAGTGGTTCAGTGGTATATTGATCGAATTCTATATATTAGCAATCAACCTTGTATTACGAACTAAATTCTTCTTTTTTTACAGTCATATGAGAATTATTTTAAATATTTAAGCAAATATTAAAACAATTTAAAACAAATTTGAGCAGTCATTAAATTATTATTATTTTCTTTCTCTTCTTTTTTTGAATAGTAAAGATTTCTTCAATATTATAATTTTTAGCAAGGGTTTCAGTGGTAAAATTTTTAAATTATTTTATTAGATAATCAAAATCAAATTGATTGAATTCTATATATACAGGCATACCCTCCAACTTATGAGGATTTTGAAAATAATTCTTTCTAGTGGTAGCGAACCAAAGTAGAAATTTTTAAAGCAAATGGATCTCTCATAAAACTTTTATCAGAACTTAAGAATCTAGCCATATGACATGCACTTTTATTAGTAATAGTGGACAAGTTAAGCTAAAATTAATTTCATTTAAATATTAAGACATTAATTTTGCTACCGTCTGAAAAGAAGATTTCTGAAACTACGGAAATTCCGTAGCAGTTGGAGGGTATGTATACAGGGTGTTTATAAATTCCCGGACCCATTTTGCTGTTTAATAACTCATAAAATAATGAAGATATAAACAAACTTATGGCATTTATTGATGGAATAACTCATATATTTTCCTTTTCAGGTTTGAATATCTTTACTTTAGTAAATATCGTCTGCACGTGTGGTTAATTTCAGATAATTTCATTTTCCTGTCTAAATATCTGTACTTTTCTAAATATCGTCTGCTTATTAATTGCATTTTTTTTGGCAACTATTGCAATGTTATGTTTACTTTCTATGTGATGTTTTACTCGAGCAGATATTAAGGAGAATGCATACATCGACATGCTTGCCGCTACCTGGCGTGAAATTGACTATCGACTTGATATTCTCCGTGCGACGAAGGGGGCACACGTGGAAGTTCATTGACAGGGGTCATGAAACTTTTTGAGTCTATCTAACAATTTATGTTATTAATTTTAATCTATCTTTATTATTTTATGAGTTATTAGACGTCAAAATGGGTCCGGGACTTTATAAACACCCTGTATATTAACAATCAAGCTCGTATTACAGAGTAAGACTAAAACATACTAAAAAAAAAGATTTTTTTTTTTTAAAGAGACCTGTCTAATATGGCTTTACCTAAGCTAATTCTTACTCATACCTTAATCTTAACTTCATTTTTATCAGCTCTAATTCATTATCCAAATACTTATTATACATCCTTATTTATACTATATATTAATATTACATATTAATAAAGGCTTGTTTACTTGTCATGATTTTTTGATCTAAGAATATTTTATTTCGAATTTCAATTGGGAAAAAATTTTGTGAGTTGGAATTTTTAATATTTCAAAACTTTGTAAAACACTCGTATATTTAAAAGTGCGTGATAAAAGCGCATGATGTTCATGGGTCAAGTATTAATTTTACTTTATGCTGTATTATTTTAGATTAATTCTTATTCACTGACTTATATTTTGATTGTGAGAATCAAGATATGTCGTAATATTTTAATAAATTCTTAATAAACTTATTAATTTCTTAATAAAATTAGTAGGTGCAACTTTCACAATTTCACTTCATGAGTAGTACAATTTTCTTAGTTTAGAAATAGGAAGATTGGCGAAATAAATGTGTAAATAGTTTTTTATTTTTTTAAACAGTTTTTTAAATAGTTTTTTTAGAGTATATTAATAAATAGTATTTTTTAGATGTCAAAATTAACTGATTAGGGGATTAATTATTAAAAAAACTTGTCAAAATGAAGAAATAATATTTATTTTTATTTACTGCTAAAAATCCATTCGTTTATAGTAAAGAAAAAAGGATTAACTGATTATAAAACAAGATTAAAAATTTAGAATATGATATAAAATTGTTCGATTTTTTTTAAAACTATTATTTATTTTAACCGAACTTTAATTTTAACTGAAATAACTTCAATATTTTCATACTTCAAAGTATCTGTAAAATACACTTTACAAAATTTATAAAATAGTATTATTACTTAATTGAGATTTCTGTGTTTTAATTCTTTCTTATTTTCCTTGAGCAATTTTCATAAATATGCTTCATATTATTAAGTGAAAGTTTTATTTAAATATTTCAACAAAAAAAAAAGTAAATAGAAGTAAAATTTTCATTATTTCTTTCAAATTTATGAAAAATTGCTAACTGTCAACCATCAACTTCGAGATAAACTTTGTAAAAATAATTAAATATTAATTATAACTATTTTCTTTCTATCAATGCATTTCATTTATACATTTTTCAGTGCTAATAGCTTTGGATAATTTCAACCAAATAAGAATAAATTTTATAATGCAATCCATTTAAGAGGCCATTGCATTTAAAAATCTTTCATTCTTAGGTATTTCAATTTTAAACTTTTCATATGTTTAGTCCCACTTCAACTCTGTATCCTTGTTATTTTGAACCCAATCCAGAAGACAAGGGAACTCCTGAACCAAGTGTTGGGAGAAATGTGTCTTCGTCGAGGACTTTTTGATGGAACTAATCTGTATTTGTGTTAGACGGAGAGGAAAACCACAAAAACATATCATAGGCTGACGGCAAAGGGACACTAACCCTTGATCCGTCTACCGCTTTTGAAACCTGTTCATCTAATTTGAAGGCGAACGCTCTTTTCCTGAGCCATCATGGCTGTTATCATAAGATTGAAATATTCAGTTTAGTGAAGTTCAATTTAATTTTCATTAGTTTGCAGTTCAGTTAAGTTTGCAACCATGTTAGTGAGAAAGTTTTTATTGTGGTTTCTAAAATGTTATGCAGACGACTTCTTTCTCCTATTTCTTTGTGAGAAAGTAATAAAAGATTTTTTTAATTCTTTTTTGAGGTAAACTTTACCATTTTTTTTAAAAAACTTTTTTTTACAGACTATTGTATAAAAGTACTTAATGAGCATTTTTCTGATTTTAGGTTTAAGCATTAAAACAAGGTTTAAAAAGGTTACTTTTCTAAAAACTTACTAAAACAAGTCACGCAATCATAACTATTATATGATACTAACTTAATTTGAAAAATATTTGGAATTTTAACCATGTTTCTATAACCCTTAGATCAAGAGGTATTCACTGCACAGTTTTTGACATCCCATGTATAGAAAACTCAAAGTCTAATTTGATTAAAAGTTTAAATATTTAACCACAATTTTTTTAAAAATTTATTAGCATAATTTAGCTGTGTTTCGATATAAATGAAGATAATAGTTTTTAAAAATATTAAGATATATATATTCATATTCTAAAAATATTAATATAAAATATTATTTAATATTAGAAGAGGTAATCATGTAATCAAATAAATGTTTGAATAAAATTTACTAGAAAAATCGCTAACAGGAAGAGTAAAATAAGATTTAAAAAATAAATTTTTTTACTTATAAATGTACCATGTAATTAAAATCCCCAAACAAGTAATAGTTTTAAAAAATAAATTATATTTTAAAATAAAGAATTTCTTTTAAGAAAAATTTAAATATAGAAAATAATGTTTTTAAATAGAAATAAGGTTTTTAAAAAGCAATTAAATATTTTTTAAACAAAGAATGTTTTTTTAAAATAAATAATATTCAACAAAATAAGAATTTTCTTATAAATAATAATAAAAATGTGATTTTCTTTAAATAAAAAAGCAATATTTAAAAAATAATAATAATAATTCCCTTCAACCAGTAATAAAAATAAATAATTATTTTAAAAAATCAATTTAGATTTTTGAAATTAAGAATTTCCTTAAACTTACAAATATTGTTATTAAAAATAAAAATTCCTTCAATAAGAATGCTTATATTTTTAAAAACAAGAAATTCCTATTAAATTTCTTTTAAAAAACAAATTTTTATTTTAAAAAATATAATTTTTAAAAACAAAATTTAAAGAAGCATGTCTCTAACTTCTTGATTGTTGAAAACATAATACTGTTAGTTCCCCTTTCAGTTTCAAACAAAGTAAGTACATGATCTTGCAGTCTTTTTTTCCCCCAAGAAATTGCTGAAAAGGTTACAAGCGCACCACCCAAATGTGAGGAAGAGCGTCATGCTCTTCCTCGTTATATATTTTATTCTGTAAGTTTCATCGGCAATAAACATTTAGTGTAAGAGCGGCGATAATCGCCCCAAGCTAGTTTACGGGCTAAGCAGTAGAATCATATGAGGCTTTGAGTCGAAGGGGAGGGAAAATGAAAACCTGGACCCGAGGATGAAACAACTACGACACCGTTTGAACACACTTTATGAACTCGGTTGCTTGAGGATTTGTCAGCAGTCATCTTTTTTGCGAAATAAGTTTTTCTGGTGCTTTCTTTACGAAAGCCCCACATCTTTTCACATTACTTTCCTTAAGAAAGTTTCTTAGCATAAATGACATCAACATGAAGCAATTGTGTGCTATCAAGTTTTGCTACAGACGAGGTTAAGTAAAGCATTTGCAAAACTCCAGCGGGCCTAAGGTGATAATGTAGTGCCAAAAGCCCAGGTTTCTCTGTGACTTAAGGCATTTTCAAAACGATGGGTGTCGTTGGAAAATGAATCTTAGCAGCAAAATTGCTTCAACTGTTAGAACCGACCAAAATCGGGATCTAGAGTTTTCAGATCGTTAGTTCATGATTGGAATAATCAGGAAACGGTGGAATTTGTATCAAAGTATCGCTTATCAAATTTTGAGCAACGAATTGAATTTGAGCTTTGAAAGATAATCGTGCTAATGGAACCAAACATCAAGAGAGATATAGCGTTTGTCTGCCACACAGCAGTGTCAATAAAAGTAGTGGAACGTCAACCTCTCTATTCTCCGAACTTGAGTCCTTATAAGCTTTTCGTCTTTCCTAAATTCAAGGATAATTTCATCTCAGTGAACGTCATTTTGGGTCGCTAGAAAACTCTGAAAATACTGTAACTGACCTGATCAAAGCTGTTCCAGTTCCAGCACTGCTCTATTAAGAATGGAAGAACCGTCACCAATGAAGTATGACGTAAGATGTTCTCTCATTCTACACACTCAGAGTTTGATAAATATAAGTGTGTTAGCTGTGGAGAAGATAGTTCAGTGCCATAACTAAGAACAGGATGGGATGTGTATAGTGAATGCACAAACGTTAAATATTTTAGGTAAAAATGCTGTCTCGAAAGCTATTGATTAAATCTGTACTGATGAATATCAGTGTGTTAGCTGTGGAGAAGCTGATTGTTCAAAACCACAACTAAGAAGAGGATGGGATGTGTATAGTGAATGCACAAACTTTAAATGCCTTAGCTAAAAATGCGGTCTTGAAAGCGATTGATTAAATCTGTACTGATGAATATCAGTGAGTAAGCTGTGGAGAAGATAGTTCAATACCACAACTAAAAACAGTGCCTGGAAGGGATGTGTATAGTGAATGCACAAACTTTAAATACTTTAGCTAAAAATGTGTTCCCGAAAGCGATTGATTAAATCTGTACTGATGAATATCAGTGTATGTCGGTATCAGTGTATGATGAATATCAGTGTTTGGCACTATCAGTGTATGATGAATATCAGTGATTATCAGAAGCTGTGGAGACGATAGTTCAATGCCACAACTAAAAACAATGATAGGATGGGATGCATATATTGTATGCACAAACTTTAAAAGCCTTAGCTAAAATGTGATTCCGAAAGTAATTGATTAAATCTGTGCATTAGATTCCTTTAATATATTTTTTAAAATTATTTTCAACGATAAAATTTATTCTCAACATTTTATTTTATTTAATTTTAAAACCGTCGTTGACAGCAGATCCAATTTTTAGGTTTACGACTACTAAGGTTAAACCTGAGGATATTTTCGGTCAGCACTGTTGTCGGTGCGAGCTGGGTGCGGAATTCGCATCAACCAGCATCACAGGGATTCGAACCAGGTTCACCTCATTGGAGGGCGAACGCTCTATTCCCTGAGCCACTACGTATATTTTGTACACTATATGCTTTTGACAAATTTATCTCTTGATTTATTAAAATAATGATGATGTTGAAAATGGGAAATAATTATATTGTGTTAAATTACTTAAAAAAACATAAGTTTCAAACCAAAAAACGAAATAAACATTTATCATAAAAAAATTCTTAGATTTATTTTCTGATATAAAACGGAGCAAAATCTTGTATGTAGTTCCAATTAATGAAGCATTAATTGCAGCAAAAAACTAGATTTCGTTGGAGAAAAAAACAGACGAACCCTTGATTTTATTTAGTTAATAAAATATTACGTTTATAAAAGCCTTACAAGCATTAACCATTCACTCGGGAAGCGAAAAGATGGATTTAAAATCATTAAAAAACAGTTCATTTGTATAATGAGAGTAAAATATTTTTGATTTTCGGTCGCCTTTCAGTTTCAACCTCAAATAAAATGGTTTAAAACGATTTTAATTTATTCTTTGCTATTATTGATCTTAATAAGTTGATTAATCAAAGTTTAAAAAACCTTGTTTGAGGGTTCTTTTATTCCTTACTGTAACCTTGTTAAGGGTTCTTTACATTTTAATGTTTAATTGTGCCCTCGAAACTACATAGATTCGTAACTCCATTCCTTGCAATGATTCTCGTTGCTATCTTTACAAAGTCAAAATACATATTTGAGGGCAAAGCGTGCAACCTTCTCTTGTAAGAGTGTTTAAATTTTGTTTCATAGATTGTGTATTCGGTATACAATAACTGATTATAATAATTGTGTCCCTTCATCTGCTTAGCTTCTTAACTCGATTCCTTGCAAGGATTCTCCTTGGAATCTTCACAAAATCAAGATACTATTTGAGGGCTCATCAATACAGTACACTCATTATGTGTAAGAGAATATAAAATTTGGCGTCGTGAATTGTGTATTCAGTATACAATAACCGTTTATAATAACTAATTGTGATCCCATATTTGCTTAGTTTCTGATCTCCATTCCTTACTAGGAATTTACTTGGAATCTTTACTAAGTCTGAAAATTTTTTAAATGCTCAGTACATCCTCTTTACTTGTAAAAAAATCTAAAATTTTGTATCATGAATTGTGTATTCGGTTTTCAATAACTGTTTATAATAATTAATTGTGACCCGTAATCTACGTAATTCTCTTACTTTATTTTTTATCATGGATGCTACAAAAAGACAAATTAGAGTTTAAGGACTCATTTTATCACAGCAAACTCTCCATTTATAAGATAATCTCAAAAATGATATAGTTTTGGGTCGAATTTGGTTTACCATAATAGATTTTAAAAATTGACTATGACCACTAATATGAGTAGTTTTCTAATTCTGTTTCTCTTAAGGATTCCTTACAAGTACATATTATAGTTTAAGGGCTCATTATTTAAGTACCCTCTCTGTTTATAAGATAAACAGAGTATCGTGGAATGTGTATTTGGTATATAATGAATTTTTTATTACATTTAATTCTGATCCCTATTTTCTGTAGTTTTCTTACATACTTTTTTACAAGGATTCTTTTTCCCAACCATTCTTTACGAAGACATATTATAGTTTAAGAACCGATCGATTCTTCGTAGTTTTCTTACATAATTTTTTACAAGGATTCCTTTTCCCAACCATTCTTTACGAAGACATATTATAGTTTAAGAACCGATCGATTCTTCGTAGTTTTCTTACATAATTTTTTACAAGGATTCTTTTTCCCAACCATTCTTTTCGAAGACATATTATAGTTTAAGAACCGATCATTGCAGCATATCCTCTGTTGAATGAGAGAATCTCAAATTTGATTTAGCATGGGGCCATGGATTGTGCATTTTGTATTGTAGCATAATTGTTTATGTTGCTGACGTATGCCTGTTTAGACAGAGAAATGAGATTTAGGAGATTATTCTTGTTTCACAGTGGCGCCATCTATGGCCAAGAATTCGACTTCTGCAGCACCATACGTCACACCCGTTCATAGGGCGGACCCATTCATACATCCATTCACTCATCCACAGATCTTAATTTTGATCTGAAACAGAGAACGATCGATTTCCAATTCAGTACCCCCAGAAGTATTGATTTGTTTTGGGAACATGGAGGACTGTGCGACTCGACATATTTAGCGTGCACCATTTACTACACGGGGAGTTTTCCGCCGGTGGGGATCGAACTCCTGACCTTTTGAACATGGGCCCTACGTCCTACCAACCGAAATTATCCTGGCTTTCGAAATTTACATTTTTAAGATGTACAAAATTTGAAGCATTTTTTTCCAGATTTAAATTTTATACTTTGTTACAATTTGTGCTTTTTAATTTTCTTTCTCCTTATTGGAAAACCCTTTGTCAACTATTCGTATAAATTCGTCGCTGAAAAGCGATAAACAGTAAAGCACCTTTTTTAAGTCCAGATAATACTTCTAATTCAGAGAGTTATTCCCCAAAGTACACTTTTGGAAGTCATTATTTGTTGAAAAGAAGTCTTCGTAATTGCGTTTTTTTTAAAGCCTTTAAAACAGAGTAGCGATAAACTTAAAGCCGCGACATGAAGTACTTAAATGTGCGTGATTTGTTTGAACAATTCTCCTTTATACACAATCAAGATTAAATTTTAAAGAATGTTGCTCATGGATAACAAGCATATATATATCCTTTTACGTGTTTCATTTTTCAATTTCTAAATGACTCTAAAAGTGAAAGCTTATTTTTTTCTCAATCAGCTCTATTAACAAATAGTAATTTAATACTGAAACTGCAACACGAGAGTTAAATTGAGCGATTTTTTGATTTGGCTTTAGATTATGAAATTTCCATCTTTATCAATATTGCGAATAAGAATAATAGACTGTAAGAAACTGATTTTAAGTTTGAATCGCACCATGACTTTTACATTTAGTCAGGGATAAAAGTACCGCTTGTCGTTCAACAGACACTGTAAGAACGTAGTAAGCTTGAGGGGAATAAACGTTTTCACGTAGCCATGTCAGTTCATATTTTCATGATGGGTTATTCCATAAATGATGTTAATCTTGAAGGGGAAGAAACGGGTTTATGAATTTATGATATCGCTTTCATACAAAATTTTAAATAATTTTTCGAAAAGTGATAACTAAATCAGAATATGATATATATATCGGTGACAAAAAATAAGTCAAGAATCTTTCTTAATTTAAATAATCTTCTTCTTAACACATTTTATTCCAATAAACTTTGGTTAAGTTTTTAAAAATCATTTTAAGTCTATTTCAACTACTTTATCCAAAACGCTTTAATAAAGAAGTCTACTCTTTAGTAATTCAATCAACTAAATTGTAAAGAATTGTCCATTGTAAAATGAGTGTAATTATGGTGGTAGAGAGTTTAAATTGTAATTAACACTAATGAGTATATAATTAGTGCCGATCAATTTCCCGTAATTGACGAGAATGTCCCCTTTAAATAGAACTAATTAAGTATTTATTCCTTTAAGCATTAAAACGAATAACATGACTTAAATTATCTTTAAGTAGAAAACCATTAAGCCTTGCTATCATATTAAAAAAATATAGATATCTATTAAAATAATATGTTAAGTTGGTTTTTTTTTCAAAACTTTTAAAGATTAGAACTTTTTATTGCTTTATGTACAAGTTAGTATATTAAAAACATAACATCATATTAAATCTTCATTAGAGTGCGAATGTAAGTATATGATCTATTTCGATAATCATATTTCACTGAAATGTTGTGTATTTTTAAAATAAAAAAGAGCAATAGACTAATGATGGGTCTTAGGGGCTCACCCTATTTCATTATATATATATATATATATATATATATATATATATATATATATATATATATATATATATATATATATATATATATATATATATATATATATATATATATATATATATATAAAGCTTCAATTAATCTTTTTATGTTAGTTCTTTTCCGTAAATCCTTTTCTTAAATTATTATTCTAATTGAAACACTTTCTCAAACTTTTAAATACACATCCTGTATTTTAAATCTATTTTTGGCTTAAGTATGCATTAATTAAAAGACATTTTTCCCCTTTTCTTTTTGTGGGAATCACACGACCTATTTGATAAACCAATTACAATTACTGAGATTTCCCTCTTCCCCTAAATTGAAACATTTTACGGATTTACTTTACAAGATTTTCCCTAACATATAATGAAGAACACAACATTTCGTGATCACTTTTATTGCTGCTCTCTGTCTAATAATTGATAAATAAATTTTGTACACTCCTTCCCTGCCTAAGACCTGTTTTAATCCTTCCACTCTGTAACAAATCTTTTTGCTATATACACTCATGGACAAAAAAATTAGCGCACCAAGAAATAATTGCGCCCACCCATCGACGCCTTAGTGTTAGACTATGAATTTCAATGAACAAGGTTAGAGTAAGAGTAAGAGATCACGAGTTCGAAAAACCTCTGAAGGAGGGAGTTCGAACATTTAAGAATAATTTAGTGACAGAATTTGCATAGTATTAATTTGGAGTGTGTAAGTACCCTCATTATGCAACTGTTATTTTGTATATATATATATAACAAATCAAGATTGAATTTGAAGTTTGTTTCTTTTGATTTTCATGACTGTATGAATTGAATTCGCTACCTCGTGTTATGGAGAGGATTGTTTTTCTTTTATGATGTTTAAGTTAAGTTATGATTTTTCTTGCTTAATAAAATTTCTGATTAGTTAAAAGATGACTTTTTCATTATGCTTGCTAAGCATTTTCCACAACGCACTGAACTCTGCCAGCACTCAGTTTGGAGTTTTGCCGCGCACGAGGAAACTGGATTGCAGCGGAATGGAACCAGGTCGTCTTTAGTGACGAATCCAGATTCAATCTCAGCAGTGATGTCAATCGTGTTTGTGTGGGGAGACCCCGTGGTGAACTCCTCAATCCTGCCTTTGCTGTACAGCGACACACCACTGCCACAGCTGGTGTGATGGTATGGGGTGTCATTGCCTACAATACACTGTCACCCCTAGTATTGTTCCGTGGCGCCATGACAGCCCAGCGGTATGTCCATGAAATCCTGCAACCACATGTGTTGCCACTTATGCAACGGCTCCCAGGAGTCATTTTTCAACAAGCAGTGCTCGGCTTCATACGGCAAGGGTGTCGCAAAACTGTCTCCGTACTGTTACTACCCTTCCTTGGGCTGCCCGATCCCCAGATTTGTCTCCAATCGAGCATATCTGGGATCATTTGGGACGGCGAGTTGGGCATCCCACGAGTTTGAACGAACTAGAGGCAAGGTTACAGCAAATATTGACCGAAATGTCTCAAGACATCATACAGAACTTGTATGTCTCAATGCCCGATCGTATCGCATTGTGCATTCGCTCTAGAGGGGGTCCAACGGGGTATTAACTCCTTCGTTTTTTTGCCTTTTTCTCTGAAATAAATTATCCTTTTTCTTTGATTTTCTAATCATTTACTTACATCAAAGTAATCATTACGTATGTAAAATTTCGTTTCCTTTTGACGACTCCTTCTTGGTGCTCTAAGTTTTTTGTCCATGAGTGTATATCAAAAAGAGGAAATCTGAAATAAAAAAACTATTTTATAAAAGTATCTGTAACTTGAAAACTATAAACGCAATGAATTATTTTACACATTAATTTAAAGAACAAAAGAATCACTACGTCTGTCATCTGTAGAACGATGAAGACTTTTTTTTGCCAACGCTTTGAAAAATTAAAAAAGCGCTTAATAAATAAAAGTAGTAGACTTTGACAAAAAACTAATTTACAAAAGTTACAAATACGCAGGATTATTAAACAACCAAATGTTCTACGTCAAAATAAAGTAGACATAGCATTTATAATTAAATAAAATGGTTAATTTTGTAATAATTACAAAACTTAAACGTAAATTTCTGGAAAACTTTCTCGGGAATACACTTGAATAATTTGCGTTGATTAAATTCCAATATTTCAAAAAATTCAACTATGGTGTTATATACATAAAACACCTTTAAAAGTGTTTTATACTTTTTGTGAAATACTATATTAAAAAATCGCTTTGTCTTCAATCGTAATTTAATAGACAATAAATTGCTTCCTGTGTTTCTTCAAGGCAACAACTAACATAAGCTCGTTAATACATGGCGTCGTCTAAATCCGCGTAACACATGTCTACTTGTCATTTCTTTCTAGTACAATTCATTCTCTGGGGGATCCTAGATGATTGAAGCCTAATCCCAAGAAATCCCAGCAAGAATCCCTTTCAAATAAGAATGGCTGGCATTATTTATTAGATTCCAGTCATCATGATTTGGTCTTAATTTTATTTCTTAATCTATCAGAGTAAGAGTAATCTATAATAATAAAAACAAGAGTTTGTGTCTGTCTGTATGTTTAGCTTATAACTTCAGAACAGTTTTTGCTATTGTCTTGAAATTTGGACAGTAGGTATAAAGATCATTTTGGCTTATAGCTTCAGAACTGTTTTTGCTATTTGGACAATGGGTATAACGAGCATTTTTAGCTTTTAGCTTCAGAACTGTTTTTGCTATTTGGACAGCGGGTATAAAGAGCATTTTTAGCTTATAACTTCAGAACCGTTTTTGTTATTGTCTTGAAATTTATTAGTTAGTGGGTATTTAATGATATTAGTTAGTGAAATTTATTAGTTAGTGGGTATAAAGAACATTTTTTGCTTATAGCTTCAGAACCGTTTTTGCTATTTGGACAGTGTGTATAAAGAGCATTTTTAGCTTACAGCTTCGGAACCGTTTTTGCTATTATCTTGAAATTTGGACAGTGGATATAAAGAACATTTTTAGCTTACAGCTTCAGAACTGTTTTTGCTATTTGGACAGTGGGTATAAAGAGCATTTTTAGCTTACAGCTTTGGAACTGTTTCCGATATTTGGACAGTGGGTATAAAGAGCATTTTTAGCTTATAACTTCAGAACCGTTTTTGCTTTTTGGACAGTGGGTATAAAGAGCATTTTTAGCTCTTAACTTCAGAACTGTTTTTGATATTTGAACAGTGGGTATAAAGAGCATTTTTAGCTCATAGCTTCGGAACTGCTTTTGATATTTGGACAGTGGGTATAAAGAGCATTTTTATCTTATAGCTTCAGAACTGTTTTTAATATTTGAACATAGGGTATAAAGAGCATTTTTAGCTTTTAACTTCAGAACCGTTTTTCCTATTGTCTTGAAACTTGTACTGTACACATAAGGAGCATTTTTTACCCCTGATCTCAAACATCGTTCAAAAATTTCATTTATTTTATTTGGAAGGGATGCTTGAAAAATAAATGTTTCTCATTGGCTTAGCATTAGCCGTTGATATAAGTTAAACTGCATAAGAATATGTAGAAATGCTTTTCAAACATTTGAAAATAATATAATTGTTTGCAAAGACTTTGCTCTATTTTTTTCATGAAAAACGAGTTTTTTCCACGCTCTTTCTAGTCTAATTATTTTTTATTCGTTACGACTAGTAAATTCAATGCTAACCATGTGAGGGCTATTTCAATGAATTAGTATGTTTTATAAAATTACCTGGAGCCACCTATTTATTTCATTTATGGTTTTACTTTAGAATTGTATTTCTATAAAATTTTAATTCAATGGTGACTAAAAAAAGATAATTACGTTATGCACTAAAAGGCGAAATTAATTGATAAAAGGTATTTATTTACCGTAAAGAAATCTGTTAAATTTACGGGGAAAAAAACTACCTGCTGCTGTGCCAACATAAAACCATTTATTTCACAGAAACGTACTGTTATTTAGAAGCAGACGCCTATTTTTTAAGCATCCTATTTGTCAACTACAAATTAATTTTACAGAGAAAATATTTTGAGTTACTTAACAAATATCCTTTTTGAAGCATTTCAAATTTTTTTAAAAATATATCGCGGAAGGTTAATGAAAAAATTTCGTATATTTAATAAATAGTACGAGGTTATGTTGTTTCACGCACATCAGCACGAAAGTTTAGAATTTTAGCAAAGTTTAGAAAAGTTTGCATGTTTTAAAAAGTTTTAAAATTGCTCCACAAATCTCTTTAAAAATTCCAGAATAACTAAATAAATTTTTAATATAATGATTTTTTTTAATAAAAACTGTAAAATATGAGAATTTTGGTAATATTTAAAGTTAAAAATATTATGTTTTTTTTAAAAAAAAAGTTGAAAATATTTTTTAAAAAATGTTTTAGAAATGTCCCCCAGAAGAATTTAAAAAAAAATTCGTATTCTTAAGTACGTACAACAATGCAAAAATATATGTATACTTTTAAAAAAATGTAAACAATTTAAATGGAGTGTTTAATGGTGTTTTGATTTACGTATTCTATAGAATGTGAAAAAGTTTACTTTTTAAAAAAAATGAAGAGAGGTAAAAGATTGCGAGCGAAAAATTACATTTTATTTACCATTGGAAAATGTATACGTTTTTCTAAATATCTACATTTATCAAACCTACTCATCACTGGCTGTTTCAATTTCAATATTTTAATAATGCAACGATAAGATAAATTTAAATTAATGTTATTTAACAAATGACTAATTATATTTGATATGTTAAAAAATATTTTTTTCTATAAATAAAGTAAATATAAATATATACTATCTTCAAGCGCCCTCTAACAAAATGCAACTTATTAAAATATTTTGAAATTTTCAATGCATGCACTTTATAAGCATTAATTTAAAATATAATTTTGATAACACAATTTTTGTTTAGATAGTCATGTAGTGTAAAAATAATAATTCAGTTTTAATTGATATATTCCACTTCATTTATGTAATATTTCCCATTATGTAATGCATTATACAAAAATCATGAATATGTATTATATTATGCAAAACATATTTAACTTTATTTCTTTAACTATATTCACATTAATTTATATATATATATATCAATTTCTTGAGTATGCTTTCTAAGCAAAAGTGCAAAGTATATCAAACAAAACATATTTTTTTAACAAATACCAAAAAGCAATACATTTTAAAATGTACAAAAATAAATACATAAGCACTTGTGTAATTTTACTGATTAAAATTAATTTGTACTTTTTATATTGTTTAATAAAATGAAATGTAATAATAAGGAAAAACTGTATTTTCTTTTGCTAAAAAGAAAAGAGAAAATGTTTGCTCTTGAGAGCGTTTTCATTCTTTAAAATTCATTGAAAAATCCTTAGAATATAAAATAAATTTTTTCCATATGTTCACATTAGAATCTTCACAACATTCAACTAAAAACAATCCTTTTACAAGTCAGCCAGGTGGCGCTTGGAAGCACGTGTATTTTTATTTCATTCCTGCTCTTGAGCTTCCGGCTTTAGAAGATGGGGATGAGTTGAGAAAAGGATGCCGCATCATAAAGTAGGACGGAAAACATTTTCCACGAGAACACTATTTACATTTATATTATGGTGTCATAAGCGATATTTATATTTATTAATTACTTGAACATCGGAATTGAGATGCTACGCACCGGGAATGGAGAGCTAAAATATTGGTGCTAAAATCAGCAATCAATAGAACTGCTTAACTTTATCTCGTCTAAAATACTTTTGAAATAATTGTTTTAAAACTTTTACGAAGGTATAAATAATATTTGAAATTATATTTTTATTCATATAAAATTACAAATTACTTTAGAATTTTTTTTAAATGTTGTAAATTTGAAATTCACGTTATTTTTTGCGTTAGTTATCGAATAAGAATTTAGTATAAAATATTTTTTCACAGTTGGCTTCTAGTATTAATTATATATTCTTGAAATAAATATTAATGATTAATATTATTTGTTGTAGATAATTTATTAAAAAAAATTTCGTTAATGATTTGTGTTATAAAATTAATTGCGATCGTTAATAATTTTAAATCAGCAAATATTACGTTTCAAAAAAGAGTACAAAAAAAACACTGTAAAGAAATTCTGCTTCTAAAACAATTATGGCAGTTAAAAACTTTAAAACCGTTTTGGTACAAAAAATTTGGGAAAAAAACAATCATTAAGGTACAAAAAATGCCGAAAAAACCAATTATTCGGTCCAAATAAGATTCAAACAAAAATAATCGACTAAAAATTCCAAATAAAATTTCAAACAAAGAAAAAAGTCGACTGGAACAACCATTATGGGAATAAAAAGAAACTTAACTATTATAACAATTGCGGTACAAATAAAAATTCAAATGGGGGACATTTCATAAATTGTTTGCACAACCTAAACTAAAAGCTTATGATTTTGTTTGTTATATTTTATAAATTCTCATTTCTGAAAGATAATCAATTTTCTTTTTGTATAATAAGTACTCTTTTGATCTGTTATGTATATAAAATCTCAAACATCAAAAGATTTTTTTTCCTTTTCAAAATAATACCCATTGAATTTCTTTTAACATTAATTTCTTCTACGTTTATTTTATATGAAAGACAGGAGAGTGCCTTTCCTATTTAAATGTGAATGAGATCAATTTGTCTCCGTTTCCCTGAAGTATGTAGCTATTAATTAGAAATGATACGTCAAAGCAATTGAAATTCGTAGGGGCAGCCTTGTGATTTATAGAACCTTTCATTTTTAGAAATCCAATTATGCAAATTTCTTTTAAAATCCTTTCTCCAGTTTATTAGAATAATGAGCACTTTTTTTTACTTTTAACATTTTAAAATGAAATTGCTTTTTTAATGCCTTTTTTTCAATTAAAATGCAACAAAAAAATTTTTTTAACGGACAAAATAATTTGTTTTGTTGAGATTTGTTTTGATAACGTAAGAGAATTTTAAACTCAGTTTAACAAGCACGTAAGGATTCAATTTATATTTATTTTAAATGAGGTATCGATATAAATTGTTATGGAAAATACGAATGGCTTGTAAAAATAATTCTTTTGGGGTTCCATGTTTTTAGGTTTTGAATTCGAAAAATATGATTTGGATTTTTAATTATGTATGTTTAAATTAGATGGAAAATATAATATTTAAATTTTGAATCCAACATATTCATTGTTTCAATGTATATAGTAATTTATTCAATGTATGCATACATCTTTTGTTATTTAACCATTTTTATAGATATGTACCTTTTTTTTGCTACATATTTATTATAAGAATGCAACTTTTCTTTTGTATCACATTCATTACAAAATTATTATTTTATATTTTTATAATACACTAATTATAAACATGCATCTCTGATTTGTATCACATTCATTACAAAATTATTATTATTTTATTTTCATAATACACTAATTATAAACATGCATCTTTGATTTGTATAACATTCATTACAAAATTATTACTTTTTATTTTCATAATGCACTAATTATAAACATGTATCTTTGATATGTAGCGCAATCATTACACACATGTCTCTTTTAAATGGAACTAAACTAAACCAAGAACTAAAGCGGAAAGTTATGTTTGATGATTAAAACTTCATTTGAAAGTAATCATTGCGCGATGCTTCTTGCGTCTTGATGACATAAAACTAAAGCGAGAGGAAATGCATTTTGCCCTGAGTTCTCTCTCTCGGCAGCTGTGGTTTTTCCAGTTTTGTTTTCTCACCGTAATATTGTATTTTCTGTTCCACTTTACTCCTTTTTAGTTTTAATTTTCAGATTTATTTTTAATTTTTTCGTTGGCAACTTTTAATTTTTTGCTTCAAATAATTTTTGTTTTCTTCATTCACGCCTGGAGAATTTTAAAAGCGGGACTGTTTTTTAGCACTCGAAACGTGAAAACTTGTGTTGCCACGTTTTTTGGGGCAAATGAAGTTTCAGATCATCACCCGTATCTTTTGTTTGCATTGC